>NC_087580.1:12512780-12829762 GCF_036250125.1 Pseudopipra pipra | reverse complement strand
ATTTAGCGTCTACCCATTGAATTGGACCCAGAGATGTATAAATGGTGAATTGTGCTCTCTGACTATTTAAACAAAATAAAGGACCCTGCAATGCCTTCTTTATCCAAGACCCTTCTTCTTAGCTGTTCCCAAAGGACAGCACACTGCAGGACAGGGTGTATTTGCAAACTGGACGGGGACAATAATCCCAGCCCAGCAGCACTGCCAGGGAGCAGCAGTGCTTGGTCTTTGCAGAGCTGCTCTCTTGCCACTCCCACACTGTCCTCCTGAGCCCCTTTCTCGCTGTAAGGCCTGAGTGCTCTCTGAGCGCAGTCCTGTGGGCTGGAAGCCCTTGGAGCACAGGCAGGGCCAGGCCCTGGGAACTTGTGAAGCAGAGCTGGGCTCCCTTCCAGCATCTCCAGGATGCTGTGGGATCTTCTGAGGCCACTGCATGGACTGGGTCACTTCTTCTGGGACCTTGCTCCAGGGCTGCAACTCTCCTGCAGTGTCACCATGACACTGCTGCTCTCTGCTTTCCAGGTTCCATTTTCAGATCCAGTCTTCCCCTCCTGTTCACAGGGACATCCTGGGAGTGCTTCAGAGCTGCCATCCTGGGGCAGCTCCTGCCCAGCGTGGGCAGGCACAAGGTCTCTCCAGCTGCTCCTCTCCCCTCCCCAGTGCCACTGTTTTCTGCAGCCTCCTCCTCCTTGCCCAGCACAGCCCTCCTGGCACAGTTGGACACAGCCCTTGTTCTACCCCCTCCTCAGGCACCTGCCCAAGCCCCTCAGCTCCAGCCTGATGGCCACAAACCTTCAGGGCAGGGAGGCACGAAGCAAAATGCTGAGGGAACCTTTCAGCTACACTCAAATCCAGTTGGAGGGGTTGGCCTCGAGGAAGAAATCAATTCTCATTTTCCAGAACCAGCAGGATAACCTGTGTTGTGTCCTGGACACTCCTCTGGAAGTGTGGGATATGGAAAAGGTTTTGGTGTCAGGGCTGTTGAGAAGGCTGGGCAGTGTCACTGGGAGACCTCTCCCAAACCCTTGGAAAGGCCAGAGCCATCCCAGAGCTTCCTGGGGCCTTGGCAAAGGCAGACATGGAAGCAGTCTGCAAACAGGGCAGCAAGGAGGGTTGGCAGAGTTCCACACTGCTCAGGCTCAGCAGGGAAGGGGAGAGGGCAAGTCCTGCTGCAGCCATTGCCAGGAATGGGAAGGACAAGGCAGGGATTGCAGAACCCCTGTGGGAGGGAATAGAAGGGGATGTTTTGTGCCCAGACTTTATCAAGGCCCTTGACATGGTTTCCTGTGGTCTCCTTATGGCCAGACTGGCGAGAGCTGGACTGAAGAAGTGGAAGATGTGGTGGGTGGGAAGTTGGTTGAATGAAGAGTGTCCAATAAAATCCATGGTACAAAGTCCTCTTGGCAGCAACTTCCTGGTGAAATCCCTCAGTGACCATCTCTTGAACACCACTAGAGAACCTCTTTATTATCTCTCTGTACAATGGGACAAAATGTGTTTTCAAGTCCTTTGTGAATGATGCCAAATTTCAGAGAGCCCTTGAGCAACCTGTCCTGGTTTAAAGACATTTATTGAGGTGGGAACTCCAATCAAATTAACTCACTCCCCTTTTATTCCCCACCAGTACAAGGAGACAAAATACAAAGAGGTATAAGTGAAAAAAATAACAGTTTACTGTTGGGGAAGAAGAAAACGACTGGCAGAAATACCAGGCTTGGAGACAGATCTATAACCCCTGAGATGACTAATCTACACCGGAATGGACACTAATACACTGGAAAAGACGTTTATTTACCGGATGTGACTACCATTGGACTGACAGTTTTTCCCCAGTTTTCCCCAGTTTATTGTTGTACTGTTCTAGTGTTGTATGTACCCCAGCTTGTTGTTTTAAAAATCATATCCTCCATATTGTCTCCTTCTTCCCTCACAGTTTTCCCGCCAAACCCTGTTGTTCTGCCCTGTTTTCCCGCTCCTCTGCCTGCTATTGGCTGCTGTTTGGTGCAGTGCAGAGGTAGCTCCTATTGGCCCATTCTCCTGGTGACACCCAGACTCCGCCCATCTCTACCCTGTTGCCCTATCCCAAGAGTCCCTGAGTTGTCAATCCTTTACTCCTCCCCTATCCTGAGTCCAGCCCCTGTTCCAACCCTCTGTAAGTCCCTGCTTGTCCTAATAAAGTTGGCATTGCTTCACGAGACCTCAGCTGTGTCAAGACCCTGATTTGCAGTGCCCGGTCCCATTTTCCTTTCCCCCGCGGGCCGTGGCAGTTCACTGATGAGAAATAGAGCAGCAAAACCAGCAATAGCAACAGAACAGTTCAAAGAACAGCAGAGAGAGAAATTGCTTCCTCTCTGCCCCCCTGCCCCAACTCCCTTTTGTAAACAGATCAAAACAGGGATCAACACGTGCCTGCCTTCCCCCTTTTCCCCCTGAATGAACAAAGAACAAAAAAGAAACCAAGGAAAGAGGGGGCAAAGCCAAATCTGGGCAAATCTCTGGTCTGAGATCAGTGGTGCTGCCCAAGAACACGCTGACTCCAGAGGTGTCCAAGCGGGGCAGAGCCGGCGACACCGGTCCCTGCGGCGGCGGGGGGGAGGCAGCGGCTCTGCTTGATTCCATGGAGTTCTGGGGAGGCACAGGGGGTGCCCTGAGACTCTTCAGTGTCACTCTGGCCCCTTGGTTCCATGAGATTCCACAGTGTCCCTGCATTCCCTTGGTTCCATGAGGCCCTGCAGTGTCACGGTGCCACTTGATTCTGTGACATTACAAAGAATCAGAACGGCCCCTTGATTTCAGGCCAACTGCACGTGGGGCTGCCTTGGGGGGAGTGTGGGCTTCCAGACAAGGGAGTTGTCACCCCCTTGGCCTCAGCACATCTGGACTGGTCTGTCTGTCTGTGAGGTTCCCTATTCTAGAGGAATGAGGAAGAACTGGAGAGGGTCTAGAGGAGATGTGACAGGATGGAGCTTTTCTTGGTGCGGGAATGAAAAGAAACTCGTAAAGTGCAGCTTGGAAGGTTCAAACTGGATGTGAGGAAGAAGTGTCACTCAAAGAGGAGCTGCAGGACTTTTGCATTAGACCTCTGATGGCCCATCAAAGCCCATCCCCCCTCGACCAATCTTGAAAGGCAGGAAAAACCCTTTTCCCAGGCCCCTCACGGGAACTCTGCGCAGGCCCAGGAGATGTTGGGGGTTCGTGGCACGGCCCGGGACACTGTCCATGGATATAATAACTCATAACTTCTTGGAGTGTGGGGGCTTCCCTCCCCCACCCCAATGGATCAAGGCCACCACTTCAACTGACAGCCATTGGAGCTGCAACTGCCAAGTTCCATCTCTGGACCCCGTGGGCAGTGACTATAGACAGCTTTCCCCTCTCGTCTCTGCTTTCTCTTACTCTCCCTTACCCTTATCCTGCCTTTCCCTTATGCATTTTCCCTAAAGGTTCTCTCTATGCCATATTGCTGTAGATGAGAGATAGAGATGATAACACCCAAAATGGCAACATACCTGTTTACCTTTGAAACAAAACTTCATCTCTGATTTCCTTCCTTTCCCCCCCATCCCCGGTGGCCCAGGGAGATGGGAATGGGGGATATGGTCAGTTCATCCCATGTTTGTGCTGCTGCTTCAACCTCAGGGAGAGGAGTCCTTCCCCTGCTCCATCCAGCCTGGCTCCCTCCCACGGGAGACAGTCCTCCATGGACTTCTTCAACCTGAGTCCTTCCATGGGATCAGTCCTTCAGGAACAGGCTGCTCCAGTGTGGGTCCCTTCCATGGGGTCAGTCCCTCAGGAACAGCTTTGTCTCTTCCCCACCACGGGGCTCTCCTTCCTCAGCAGCACCTCTGCCTTGCACTTATTCTCAGCCTCACCTCAGGGACAGCTCCGGGCTCACCTCTGGGCCACTTCTCAGCCTCACCTCAGAGCCTGGGCTCAAGGACAGGAACCTGCAGGGAGGGGACATCATGTGCAAGTTGAGGGCTGCCTGCTTGCACTGGCCTCTGGGCTTCACCTCGAGTGCCAAATCAGGGGCAGTGGGTGCGACTTCAGCACTGACAGGAGCTGGGCTGTGCCTCAGCTTCCTCCTGGGTGAGGTGGCACAAGGCACTTCAGCAGCAGTCAGTGCCCACCTTTCGGGACTTTTACACTCTGGCAAAATAATACTGAGGATTATTTATTATTATTATTCTTCATTATTCTTATGCTGGGGGATCACACAGACGATTTTGCTCCCAGCAACCATTAACATTGTGCAGGCCCGGGGTTCAGCAGAACCTGGGCCGAGGGGAAGTGAAGGCGCCGGGCAACCAGGGAATGTTGGGCCTGGGTCACCCTGTGGTTGTGATGTCATCACGGGTCACAATCCAGAGCCAGCGAGTGGGTTCAGCGCTGGATGTTTCCAGGCAACACCAGAGTGTTCCACACGCGTCAGCGAGGTCCACTCTGCCTCTGACTGCAACGTGGGGGATAGCTGAGCACCCACCCGCCAGTCATCCTCCAACATGGAGAGGGAGATGAGCGAAGGGAATTGGAGCATCGCCAATGTGCTCCGCCTGGAAGGGAAACTCTGTGATGTCATCATAAGAGTTGATGGAGTGCAGTTCAAGGTTCACAAGCTCATACTCTGGCGCAGTGCAGCCAGGGCGTTAGCAAAGTTCCCCCCCTCCGCTCGCTGGTTCCAGGCCTGCGCTCTGACCCTCGGGAACCCCCGAACCCCTTGGCTAAACCCTCCCGAGCCCTCCAGCCTTTCCACCCGCAGCCGCGCTCCCCGCAGCCCCCGAGGGGATCCCCAGAGCCCCGCTCTCCCGCAGGCCCCGCAATCTCCCCCAGCGCAGCCGCACCTTCCGCCATCATGGCTTCCGCCCGCCCGCCCGCCGGGGCTGTGTCCGGGACCGGCCGTGCCCTGGGGCGGGGCTTTGCTGCACTTTGGTGTTAAACCCAACAAACTGCGAGGGGGGACAGCCCCAGAAACCAGGGACTGGCTTCCTTTCCCCACACAGATGTGGAAAGCCAAGTCCCGGCTGCCCCCCGGCCGCCTCCAGCGCCTTCCACAGCTCCAGCCTCATCCCTCCTCCTCTCCCCTTTACTCGGCACCAGGATCTCCCTCCTCCTCTCCCTACAAATCCTACAAAACCATCGGGCTTCACTTCATCTCTGATTTCCTCCCTTTCCCCCCCCACCCCGGTGGCCCAGGGAGATGGGAATGGGGGATATGGTCAGTTCATCCCATGTTTGTGCTGCTGCTTCAACCTCAGGGAGAGGAGTCCTTCCCCTGCTCCATCCAGCCTGGCTCCCTCCCACGGGAGACAGTCCTCCATGGACTTCTTCAACCTGAGTCCTTCCATGGGATCAGTCCTTCAGGAACAGGCTGCTCCAGTGTGGGTCCCTTCCATGGGGTCAGTCCCTCAGGAACAGGCTGCTCCAGTGTGGGTCCCTTCCATGGGGTCAGTCCCTCAGGAACAGCTTTGTCTCTTCCCCACCACGGGGCTCTCCTTCCTCAGCAGCACCTCTGCCTTGCACTTATTCTCAGCCTCACCTCAGGGACAGCTCCGGGCTCACCTCTGGGCCACTTCTCAGCCTCACCTCAGGGCCTGGGCTCAAGGACAGGAACCTACAGGGAGGGGACATCATGTGCAAGCTGAGGGCTGCCTGCTTGCACTGGCCTCTGGGTTTCACCTCGAGTGCCAAATCAGGGGCAGTGGGTGCGACTTCAGCACTGACAGGAGCTGGGCTGTGCCTCAGCTTCCTCCTGGGTGAGGTGGCACAAGGCACTTCAGCAGCAGTCAGTGCCCACCTTTCGGGACTTTTACACTCTGGCAAAATAATACTGAGGATTATTTATTATTATTATTCTTCATTATTCTTATGCTGGGGGATCACACAGACGATTTTGCTCCCAGCAACCATTAACATTGTGCAGGCCCGGGGTTCAGCAGAACCTGGGCCGAGGGGAAGTGAAGGTGCCGGGCAACCAGGGAATGTTGGGCCTGGGTCACCCCTGTGGTTATGATGTCATCACGGGTCACAATCCAGAGCCAGCGAGTGGGTGCAGCGCTGGATGTTTCCAGGCAACACCAGAGTGTTCCACACGCGTCAGCGAGGTCCACTCTGCCTCTGACTGCAACGTGGGGGATAGCTGAGCACCCACCCGCCAGTCATCCTCCAACATGGAGAGGGAGATGAGCGAAGGGAATTGGAGCATCGCCAATGTGCTCCGCCTGGAAGGGAAACTCTGTGATGTCATCATAAGAGTTGATGGAGTGCAATTCAAGGTTCACAAGCTCATACTCTGGCGCAGTGCAGCCCGGGCGTTAGCAAAGCTCCCCCCCTCCGCTCGCTGGTTCCAGGCCTGCGCTCTGACCCTCGGGAACCCCCGAACCCCTTGGCTAAACCCTCCCGAGCCCTCCAGCCTTTCCACCCGCAGCCGCGCTCCCCGCAGCCCCCGAGGGGATCCCCAGAGCCCCGCTCTCCCGCAGGCCCCGCAATCTCCCCCAGCGCAGCCGCACCTTCCGCCATCATGGCTTCCGCCCGCCCGCCCGCCGGGGCTGTGTCCGGGACCGGCCGTGCCCTGGGGCGGGGCTTTGCTGCACTTTGGTGTTAAACCCAACAAACTGCGAGGGGGGACAGCCCCAGAAACCAGGGACTGGCTTCCTTTCCCCACACAGATGTGGAAAGCCAAGTCCCGGCTGCCCCCCGGCCGCCTCCAGCGCCTTCCACAGCTCCAGCCTCATCCCTCCTCCTCTCC
The DNA here is from genome assembly GCF_036250125.1 of Pseudopipra pipra. NCBI lineage: Eukaryota > Metazoa > Chordata > Aves > Passeriformes > Pipridae > Pseudopipra > Pseudopipra pipra. The sequence goes on along the minus strand of NC_087580.1, from coordinate 12,823,020 downwards.
CCTTTACTCGACACCAGGATCTCCCTCCTCCTCTCCCTACAAATCCTACAAAACCATCGGGCTTCACTTCATCTCTGATTTCCTCCCTTTCCCCCCCCACCCCGGTGACCCAGGGAGATGGGAATGGGGGATATGGTCAGTTCATCCCATGTTTGTGCTGCTGCTTCAACCTCAGGGAGAGGAGTCCTTCCCCTGCTCCATCCAGCCTGGCTCCCTCCCACGGGAGACAGTCCTCCATGGACTTCTTCAACCTGAGTCCTTCCATGGGATCAGTCCTTCAGGAACAGGCTGCTCCAGTGTGGGTCCCTTCCATGGGGTCAGTCCCTCAGGAACAGCTTTGTCTCTTCCCCACCACGGGGCTCTCCTTCCTCAGCAGCACCTCTGCCTTGCATTTATTCTCAGCCTCACCTCAGGGACAGCTCCGGGCTCACCTCTGGGCCACTTCTCAGCCTCACCTCAGAGCCTGGGCTCAAGGACAGGAACCTGCAGGGAGGGGACATCATGTGCAAGCTGAGGGCTGCCTGCTTGCACTGGCCTCTGGGCTTCACCTCGAGTGCCAAATCAGGGGCAGTGGGTGCGACTTCAGCACTGACAGGAGCTGGGCTGTGCCTCAGCTTCCTCCTGGGTGAGGTGGCACAAGGCACTTCAGCAGCAGTCAGTGCCCACCTTTCGGGACTTTTACACTCTGGCAAAATAATACTGAGGATTATTTATTATTATTATTCTTCATTATTCTTATGCTGGGGGATCACACAGACGATTTTGCTCCCAGCAACCATTAACATTGTGCAGGCCCGGGGTTCAGCAGAACCTGGGCCGAGGGGAAGTGAAGGCGCCGGGCAACCAGGGAATGTTGGGCCTGGGTCACCCCTGTGGTTGTGATGTCATCACGGGTCACAATCCAGAGCCAGCGAGTGGGTTCAGCGCTGGATGTTTCCAGGCAACACCAGAGTGTTCCACACGCGTCAGCGAGGTCCACTCTGCCTCTGACTGCAACGTGGGGGATAGCTGAGCACCCACCAGACAGTCATCCTCCAACATGGAGAGGGAGATGAGCGAAGGGAATTGGAGCATCGCCAATGTGCTCCGCCTGGAAGGGAAACTCTGTGATGTCATCATAAGAGTTGATGGAGTGCAATTCAAGGTTCACAAGCTCATACTCTGGCGCAGTGCAGCCAGGGCGTTAGCAAAGTTCCCCCCCTCCGCTCGCTGGTTCCAGGCCTGCGCTCTGACCCTCGGGAACCCCCGAACCCCTTGGCTAAACCCTCCCGAGCCCTCCAGCCTTTCCACCCGCAGCCGCGCTCCCCGCAGCCCCCGAGGGGATCCCCAGAGCCCCGCTCTCCCGCAGGCCCCGCAATCTCCCCCAGCGCAGCCGCACCTTCCGCCATCATGGCTTCCGCCCGCCCGCCCGCCGGGGCTGTGTCCGGGACCGGCCGTGCCCTGGGGCGGGGCTTTGCTGCACTTTGGTGTTAAACCCAACAAACTGCGAGGGGGGACAGCCCCAGAAACCAGGGACTGGCTTCCTTTTCCCGCACAGATGTGGAAAGCCAAGTCCCGGCTGCCCCCCGGCCGCCTCCAGCGCCTTCCACAGCTCCAGCCTCATCCCTCCTCCTCTCCCCTTTACTCGGCACCAGGATCTCCCTCCTCCTTGTAGCATGGGTCCTTGTATAACAAGGAATGAAGACGCTCCTCGTGCGGTGGTATGGTCAAAGAGAACTTTTATTCAAAATTGCCACTCTTAAATCCCTGTATACCATGTGACTTCTTCAGCCAATAGAGTTGTATGTGACTGCGCATGTCCCCTCGGGCCCCTCGGCCTGGCACATCCCCTGTGCATCCAGACATGCTCCCCACACATCTCCTCTCTCAAATATTTAAAGAAGTCACAAAAAACGGTGTAAAAAACAGTGCAAATAACCAGAACATTGTAAACTACCAAGCTTCGCAGCGACCCAGCGCATTGCTTCGCTTAGCTTCTTAACTCTAACATAAACCTTTTAAAACCTTATATTCCTATAGGGTAGTGCAACTTGGATAACTATTTTATTAACTTGGGGCCTTTAGCCCAACTGTGTGTAAACTATAACTTTTATTAATCTGAGGGTTTTTTAATAACTGGGGATTTCAACTTTTTTCAAGAAACAGGGTAAGCATATCAAAACTCAATTCTTTCAAAGTGACCTTGTGGTGTAGGTAATGTGGTTTTGTGAGGTATTCTGTGTTTTTATGTTTTCCAGTCACACAATTCTCTTATTCATTCACTCAGCTCACACACGACGGCCGTCATCATTCACACACAAACATACACACACCAATATTTGCAGTTTGCTTGTCACCACATTGGTCATTAACATAAACTGAAACATGACATAACTGTTTTTAAACTCCTGAGTTATCTGGTTCCTGCAGCTGTGATTGTGTATCCAAATAGGGCTTTACACACCTGGAGGGAATCCACTTCAGTTCTTTTCCTGTTGCCACACAAGCGTAACCTCTCCCCCAAGTCATAAGATCTAAAGGTCCTGTCCACTGTCCCGAAATCAAATCTTTTACCATGACTAGCGGCCTGGGAGAGGCAAACGCCTGAGATTTGTGCTGCTTCTCATATCTGCTTCTTTCAGCACTGTCACAATTTAAAAAATTGATAACATATGTGGCTTTCCACAAACGTTCTTGCGGACTACATAGCTTCTCCCCCCCTCTTTGTTTTATTAGCATCTCTTTCAGTGTGCGGTGTGCCCTTTCTACAATTGCTTGTCCTGTAGGTGAGTGAGGAATTCCTGTAATATGTGAAATTCCCCATTCTGATAGGAAGTTCCTTACCTTTTCAGAGACGTATGCTGGTCCATTATCACTTTTAATTTGTTTTGGAGTGCCAAGGGTAGCAAAACAGCTTAGCCAGTGTCTTATTACATCTTTGGCTTTCTCACCTGTGTGTGCTGTAGCAGTGATGTACTGTGAATGTGTGTCTACAGTTACATGTACATATTTCAAGGGGCCAAATTCTGGGATATGTGTAATATCTGATTGCCATATTTCATTGGATACTAACCCTCTGGGGTTAACACCTTCCTGAGATGGCATAGGGGTGATTTTTTGACAGTCTGGACAAGACAATATGATATCTCGGGCTTGATTGATAGTAATTTTGAATTGTCTCTTTAGAGAGCGTGCATTCTGGTGAAAAAATGAATGGGACAATTTTGCTTGCTCAAGGGTCCTAGGTACTGTGTTGAACATTGCTGCTTTGTCAGCTTCCCGGTTCCCTTCAGCTATTGGTCCTGGCATGTCAGTGTGAGACCTGATGTGCATTATATAGAAATCAAACCTTCTGTGATTGACAAGGAACCAAATAGAACGCATTTCAAACAACAAATGAGGGTTAGAAACATCCCGAAGAAATGAACATTCTAGACGTGAAACTAACCCTGCAGCATAACAAGAATCAGTGACAATATTAACAGGTTGTTCAGAAAACTTTTCCAAGGCAATACGAATAGCAGCCAGTTCCAGAACCTGTACAGAGCATTGGTTCATGATCTGTACTTTTTGTTCCCATTGTCCTGTATCAGGATTCACCCAAGTCACTGCAGCTTTCTGTGATCGTCCAGATGCATCTGTAAAAACTGTGAGGCCTTTTACTGGCTCACTTCTGCATCTAGTCGTGGTTCTTAAAGGCAAATTACCGATTTCTGCCCAAAGTTTGTGCTTAGGGAGATTAACTGAAATGTTACCATCAAAACCTGCTAAGGCAGCTTGGAACTCGGTGTCCTCAGCCAGCATCCAAGCAAAATTGTCCTTCGTGGCTGGAATGTAGATGACCGCTGGATCCCTTCCATCCAGTTCCTGTAGTCGAGCTCTGCCTTTAATAACAAGCTTAGCAAACATTTCATTAATTGTCCATACAGTTTTATGTGGGGTGTGGGGCAGAAATAGCCATTCTAGAACCAGCAGTGGGTCCTTTTCAGTCTGGTCCCACTGAAACAAGACTGCAAATGGCTGGTACCTGCTGGGAACTAAGGCTAAGCAGATTTGCAGTTCAGGATTTCTCCTTCTGCTCTGCCTAGATTCTATTGCCTTGGCACAAATGTCCAACGCCTGTTTTGCCTCTGCTGTCAGAGACCTGTAAGACGTTAGATCAGAGTCCCCCTTTAGTAACACAAAGAGAGGGTGTAGCTCCTCTGTGGTTAAGCCTAGAATAGGCCTTAACCAATTAATAGCTCCCAGGAGTTTTTGCAACTCATTTAGGGTTAAAGTGTCCTTTACCTCGAGTTGCAGTGGCTGTGGGGAAATCTGTTGCTGCGTGATTCTCCATCCAAGATAGGTCCAGGGCTGCGATCGCTGGATTTTCTCTGCTGCAACCTGCAAGCCTGCTTCTTGGACAGCATCAGTCAAGGCAGTAACAACAATTTGCAGTTCATTTTCTGTGGCCATGCTTATTAGAATATCATCCATAAACTGATATATTATTGCAGAGGGGAAACGCTTTCTGATGGGTTGAATAGCTTTTGCAACTACTGTTTGGCATATGGATGGACTGTTCTTCATCCCTTGAGGGAGAACAACCCAGTGATACCTTTGCATAGGCTGTGAGTTGTTTAATGCTGGAATGGAAAATGCAAACCTTGGGGCATCCTCGGGGTGCAGGAATATGGTAAAAAAGCAATCCTTTAAATCAATTATTGTCAGAGGTCAGTTCGCTGGGAGCATCGCAGGTGAGGGTAATCCTGGTTGCAATGTTCCCATAGGTTCAATGACTGCATTTACTGCTCTGAGATCCTGAAGCATCCTCCATTTGCCAGATTTTTTGGGAATGCAAAATACAGGAGTGTTCCAGGGACTATTTGTTGGCACAATGTGTCCTGCTTCTAATTGTTCCTCTACAAGCATTTTTAAATGATCAAGCCTTTCTTTTTTCATGGGCCACTGGTCTACCCAGACCGGCTGGTCACTTTTCCAGACCAGCTTAATCGGTGCTTGGGACGGCTGACCAATGGCCCCTATTGAAAAACCTGGCTGCTTGCAGGAGGTATTTGCATGACTGTGCCAAACTGTGAAAGTATATCACGTCCCCACAGAGAGCAAGGGATTGGAGCTATGAATGGAGCTACCTTTGCTAATTGTCCCTCTGGCCCCAAGACAGTGAGTACTTGAGCACTCTGTCTGGGTCTTTGTATATCTCCCACCCCTTGAATGGTTGCAGCTGGGCAAACAGTGGGCCAGTCAAGTGGCCATTCCTTTATGATGGAGACATAAAGGACATATGGCACCCGAATCCAAAAGGCCTGTAAATTGGTGTCCATTAACTTGGCACGTCATGAGCGGCTGTGTGGCTGTGATGGCTGTTGCCCAGTAAACTTGTGGTTGTCCCGTGCTGCCAAAGGCCCTTGAACCCCGCTCCCTCCCCCCCTCCCCTGCAGGCGACGCACTCTAGAAGGGGATTAACTGAGCAAGCTTCTGTCCTTTCGGGATGAAGCAGGGGGGTGAAGGGGTCCAAGCCATTATTAGAATCTCACTATGAGAATCTGAGTCTATTACACCTGGCAGCACAAACAAACCCATTCTAGTGGTGGAGGACCTTCCAATCAGCAGTGCATGTACCCCTGGATTAAGGGGACCCCAACACCCGGTCGGGATTAGCACCACCTCAGTGGAAGTTATGAGGATTGTGTCCCTGTTGGATAAGTCCAGCCCAGCGCTGGCTGCGGTGGAGGGGCACAGATTGCTGGCTGGGGTATAGGGGTACAGAGCGCTGGCTGAGTTGGGGGGGCACAAATCGCCAGCCTGTTCCCTTGTGTCGCATGCGATTGCTGTACCGGGGCGTGCGACAGCGCCCCTCGCCTCCAGTTTTTTGGCATCCTCCTTGCCTTGGGTTGCTTTCGAGGTACCAATGCTAGAGGTTTCTGAGGGCAGTCCCTTTGGAAATGGTCGGGGGCCCCACAAATGAAGCAACCTTCTCTGGGTCTGGCCCCCTGCTGTGTCCTTAACTGAGTACTCAGTGCTACTGCTAGCAAATCTGATTGACGTGTTAAAGAACCTACCTCCCGGCAGGCACGAACTAATTCTGAGATACTGCAAGTTTCCCTCTTAGGAAGGCTTTGCAGAACTCTTTTACAATCTACATTAGCATTTTCGAAAGCCAGTCTTCTGCTAAGGATTTCTCTGGCTTCCTCATTTTCAATCTGCCTATCCAGAGCAGATTGCAGCCGATCTAGGAATTTTGTATAAGGTTCTGTTGGGCCCTGTATTATTTTTGTAAATGACAAGTTTGCGTCTCTGTCTGATGTGGGTAATTTCCTTATTGCCCGCATGGCATGTTTTGCAATGACTTCATATACCTCTCTATTGTACCCGGTTTGAGCATCTATGGAACGACAGTTCCCATCCCCTGTGAGTTGGTGTGCTGATACCCCTGCTTGCGGGTCATTAGCATAGGCGGAACAGATTTCTCTTAAATCGTTCAGCCATACATTGTACTGTGTGTTAGAAAGGCTTATTTGTAACAGGGTTCTCCAGTCATGAGGCATGAAGATATATGTGGAACTTAGTGATTCTAAAAATGCAAGCGTGTTAGGGGATGATACACCAGTTTCTCTTATTAACTGTCTCAGTTCTTTGGTTAGTTCATGTGGTAATGGTTGGAATCTGCGGCTTTGACGTGGGCCGATAATTACTGGACATGCTTGTAAGTCTCCAGCCCGCAATGCCTCTTCTCTACATAAAGCCCATCTATCAATTGTACCCTCTCGGTATGTCGCTTCATCCCTTGCCAGCGGAGCTATCCCCAAATCCGCCTCCTCCTCCCCCCATTCCTCCCATTCCCCCCCCCCTGCAGCTCCGGCGAAAGCGGCTGCCTGTGGGTGGGCGGTGGTGGTGGTTGGGGAAGACGGCGCAGGGGTGGGGAAGGACGGGTCGGTGTCCGTACCGCGTGGCGGGCGAGATGGTGGTGCCCGCCCCTGGGCACGTACTCGGCATTCATGCGCGGGATGGGTTGGCAAGTAAGCTGGGCTAGCCCCCCCACCCCCGTCACGGGACCCCCTGCTGCTGTCCCACGGACTGGAACCTCGCATCTGGGGCCCCGCTCCCTCCCGCCGGTCCGTGTCCCTCGGGCTCCCTGTTCCCTTCCCCGGAGTTGAATTGTGAACGGCTCCACCCCCTCCCCCCGCCGCGGTTTGTGTGTTTGAACTGCGGCGCGTAAAAGTGGGGCTGCTGGTTGCAGCATGAGTGGGGGTGTATGTGTCCGTCGTTCTTTGGTGGGATCTGCTTAATGCAGTCATTATAGCTTGCCAGGCTGGATAAGCGTTGTTTGCTTGGGGATCCCCTCCCTGAGCCTTGAGTTTGATAAGATTGCCTATTTTGTCCCATATGTGAGTGTTGAGGGCTTCAACTAGAGGCAGTTCTGGTACGGCTGCTTTAATGAGCCGCACCAACTCTGATAGTTCAGCCCTTGTAACCTGAACATAGTAAGGATTCAGCAGAGCAGCCAGTGCTTCTGTGTCCCGTGATAGTTCAGTGGGGAAGAAGTTTCCCATGTTACCTTTGAGACTCGGCGCTGCTGGGGTGCGCTGCTGAAGAGGGTCTGTCGGTTTGTTGATTTGTGTTGGCTCACTGTCGGCTGGGCTGTGGCGTCCCATCGGCAGCGGCTGATGTCCCGGTGCAGGCGGCAAGCGGCAAGCGGCGGCGGCAGGCACGGGCAGCTGTAGCGACGAGCGCGGGGGCCGGCTGTAGAGGCGGTGACCTGGGGTTGTGGCGATCGGCGTGCGCGGGCTGCAAAGCGGCGAATGAAGCGGCGGCGCTGGCGGCGGCCTCTCAGTCACGTGGCGACGGCTCAGCGTGGTCCCGGCTCCGTCTCCGGTGAGCGCGGCGTTCGCAGCGGTGGCAGCGGCGGCTCCGGGAGCTCCCGCGGTTCGCTGGGCGGCGCGGGGGTCGGAGTGCGCTGTATGGGAAGGCGCAGCTCGGCGCCTCGGTAAAGCCCGCGCGGTCTGAACACAGCGCAAGGGCTTTTTGCTGGCAGTGCTTTTTAAGCACGCCGCAGGGTCAGTCAGCAGCAACGAGCAGGCGGGGAGCCACGGCCAGTTTCTGCTGGACAGAAAACTGGAACGGGGGCTCCGCGGGGGTCAGCGGTGGCTGGGGTTGCTAAGACGCGGCAGCGGCAAACCGCTTCTTGCACGTGGTCCACACAGTCGGTAGCGAAGGGTCGCTTTACCAGATGACCGACACTTAGGGGACAAACAGGCCTTTCCCTGACGATCTTAAGGTGCTCCGCGGCTCGTTCTCCAAGCTGCAGGCACGCTTTCATCCAGGGATCAGTCTTAGACGTGCGGGGTGCGTTCCAGACAGACTCACTGCTTTTGATGTTGCGTTGACCCTCTCCGCTCTCTCCGGTGGCTGCTTTGACCCCTCGGTTTCTTCTTCAACTTCTTTCTTCTCTTCTTCCGTGCACTATCTTACTATTTTTGAGCTCGCTAAACTAACTGTCCGTCTCTTAGACGCCACTAAGAGCATGGGGTTTATTGACGTCAAGGTTTTTTGTGGTCAAGACCCCCGTTTCCGAAAATTGAAACGATCCCGGGGTCACCAGCTGATCTCCTGATCCAGGATAGATATCTCACTTAATATAAGCTAAAAATATCCCTGTCGGATCGCCATTTGTAGCAGGGGTCCTTGTATAACAAGGAATGAAAGACGCTTCTCGTGCGGTGGTGTGGTCAAAGAGAACTTTATTCAAAATTCCCACTCTTAAATCCCTGTATACCATGTGACTTCTTCAGCCAATAGAGTTATATGTGACTGTGCATGTCCCCTCGGGCCCCTCGCCCTGGCACATCCCCTGTGCATCCAGACATGCCTCCCACACCCATGGGACCGTCAGACCCACCAGACCACCTCCCCTTTTCCACCCTTCTCCCTGTTCCTTCCACTTTTTCATGGTCCACTCCATCCCCAGCCCAACCAGGATCACTCTGAGGTCTCAATCCCTACTTTTTACCCCGCTCTCCCACCCCTTCCACATCATCCCCCACTCCCCAGCCCCCTCATGCTCAGTTTGGGGGTCCCACCCTCCCCTTTCCCCACTCTTCTGACCTCTCCCACCCATTTCCCATCATCCCCCAAACCTCAGTGCCCCTCCCCCTCCACTTTTGGGGGGTCCCACTCCCCTCCCACTCAGTTTGGGGTCCCACCACCCCTTTATCCCCTCTGACCCCCCTTTTCCCACCAACTGCCCCCTTCCCACCCCCCACTCACCAGAGAGCTCCTCTCCCGCAGCCGGGGGGGCTCCCAGCACCACCAGTGCCCAGAGAAGTCCCCCAGAAAAGGGGTTGGGGGGGTCCTGGGTGGGCTCTGAGTGTGTTTGGGGGTCCTTGGGGAGCTGTGGGGAGGTTTTGGGGAAGTTCCCATCACCTTTTGGTGTGAGTTGGGTGCTTTATTGAGGGGCAGGTGCCCTCTCAAAGCCCCTCCAGAGCGGGTTGACACAGGGGGGACACAGGGGGGTCCCCATTCCCGATCCATCCTGGGCCTGTTCTGCCCCCCCCAAACTCGGCTCCACCTCACAGAGACCCTCCAAGCCCGTCCCCCACTGCCCCCAATAACCGGGACTGGGGAGAACTGGGAAGCTTTACTGGGATCACTGGGAGCAGCCGGGCGGAGGCAGAGTGACAGCAGGGGAGGGGGGACACACGACCCCCCAAAATCCTCGCAGGGACGGGGTGGGTCCAGGCTGGGCCCGAGGCTCTGGGGAGGGGCTGCAGCCGCCACCAGCTCAGGAGCTCTGTGGGGAGAGAAAAGGGGGTGACACTGGGGTGGGGGGACAGGGGGGACACCGGGATACACCGAGACCCAGACTGGATCCAGCGGGATCATATGTACTGGGATCATACTGGGATCAGACTAGGATCATACTGGGAGCAAGTGGTTCTACACTTGTGGCAACTGGGAGCTACTGAGATCTCAGTGGGAGCAATTGGGAGCAACTGGGACCATGCTGGGCACAACTGGGATCCCATTGGGAGCAACTGGGCCCACAGTGAGAGCGGCTGGGGTCATACTGGGAGTGACTGGGAGCGTTCTGAGGGCAGCTGGGACCATGTTGGCGCAACTGGGGTATACTGGGAATAAGTAGGATCACGCTGGAGGTGACTGGGATCATACTGGGAGCGACTAGGACCCCACTGGGGGTGACTGGGAGTTGCTGGGAGCAACTGGGATCATGCTGGAAGCTACTGGGAGCAACTGGGAGTGAGTGGAACCACACTGGGGGCAAGTGGGATATACTGGGAGAGACCAAGAGTGACTGGGATCATACTGGGACTGACTGGGAGCAGGCTGAGGTCAACTGGGATATACTGGGAGAGACTGGCCATGACAGGGATCCTACTGGGAGGGACTGGAACTACAGTGGGGTGACTGGGAGCAAGTGGGACCCTGCTGGGGGCAAATGGCTTTATCCTGGGAGTGCCAGGGAATGTCTGGGTTCATCCTGGGTGTGACTGACACCACACAGGGTGTCCCTGGGATCATAATGGAGTCATACTGGGAGAGACTGGGAGGGACTGGAACTACAATGGGGTGGCTGGGAGTAACTGGGACCATGCAGGGGGTAACTTGGATCCTACTAGGAGAGACTGGGATCATACTGGGACTGACTGGGAGAATGCTGGAGGCAACTGGGATATCCAGGGAGTGGCTGGGAGTGACTGAGATCATTCTGGGAGTGACTGGAACCATAGTAGGGGTGAAGGGGAGCAACTGGAACCATGCTGGGGGCAACTGGGATCAGAGTGGGAGCAGTTGGGCCCCTACTGGGGTCCTACTGGGGTCCTACTGGGAGTGACTGCAATAATACTGGGAGTGTGTGAGAGGGACTGCAGCCGACTGGGGATGAGTGGGATCAAACTGGCTTTCTACTGGACGTGTCTGGAAGTCACTGGGATCATACTGGGGGTGACTGGACTCATACTGGGATCATACTGGGAGCAACTGGGACCATGCGGAGGGCAAATGGCATCCTCCAGGGAGTGACTGGGAGTGACTGGGGCCAGACTGGACTCAGACGGGGAGTCCCTGAGAGTGAAAGGAACCATCCTGGGGGTGGCTGGGAGCAACTGGGACCACCTTGGAGGCAACTGGGATTCAGCACCATACTGGAATCATAGCGGGAGCTATTCTCGTGGGGATGGGGAGGGGGTCCAGGCAGGGCCTGAGGCCCCAGGGAGGGGTTGTGGCCGCCGCCGGCTCAGGAGCTCTATGGGGAGAGCAAAGGGGGTGACACCGGGATGGGGGGTCCCCGGGGGGGCACAGACACTCTGGGGGGACACACGACCCCCTGGGACCCCCCCCACCTTCTGGCACAGGTAGAAGCCGAGCTCCCAGCGCCAGGGAGACGAAGCCCAAGAGGAAGCCCCGACCCCTCCTCCGGAGCAATTCCTCAGGCTGATGGAGCCCGGCAGGGCCGGGGCCGCCGGCGGTGTCCGATCCCGGCAGGAAGCGGGGAGGGCCCGGCGGGGTCTGATAGAAATAAATCAAGGCAGAGCTCTCTCTTTCTTTTCCCCCCTGGGCAGTGACCATCAAGAGCTGTCCCTGCTTCACGGCAGAAGCTGCACACACTTCAACAAAGTCTGTGGAAGAATCTGCTCTGTCAAAGTTGGCCCTGGGCTTTTATGCTTCTCCAGTGATGGATCAGCAGTCACATATTCCCAGGCCAGTGAGCAGCTGACCTGTCAAACTCTGCTTCCAAAAGCAGGATGTGTGTTGGAAGGTTGGGGAACCAGGCTGGGTTTGGCCCAATTCAACACTAAACCAACCCCTTGGCACCAGCAGTAACTCCCCACAGAGAGCTGGCAGTGCTTGCATTCTCTGACGAGATTCTTTTCCAGGTAGAACATCCTGCTACAAGGGGTCTGTTACCACCCACCCCAGAAAGGGGGGGGTAACCCAGGTTCTTATTAATAAATCCCTTGGGGTGGATTAGAGTGAAACGACACTGAATAATCGGTGTTTGAAAACATATATGTAGGGTTTATTTTAGAACAATGTTGTTTCAAAGGTAAACAGGTATGTTGCCATTTTGGGTGTTATCATCTCTATCTCTCATCTACAGCAACATGGCATAGAGAGAACCTTTAGGGAAAATGCATAAGGGAAAGGCAGGATAAGGGTAAGGGAGAGTAAGAGAACGCAGAGACGAGAGTGGAAAGATGTCTGTAGTCACTGCCCACGGGGTCCAGAGATGGAACTTGGCAGCTGCAGCTCCAATGTCTGTCAGTTGAAGTGGTGGCCTTGATCCATTGGGGTGGGGGAGGGAAGCCCCCACACTCCAAGAAGTTACGAGTTATTATATCCATGGACGGTGTCCCGGGCCGTGCCACAAACCCCCAACATCTCCTGGGCCTGCGCAGAGTTCCCGTGAGGGGCCTGGGAAAAGGGTTTTTCCTGCCTTTCAAGATTGGTCGAGGGGGGATGGGCTTTGATGGGCCATCAGAGGTCTAATGCAAAAGTCCTGCAGCTGTATTATATGCCACCCTTTAGCACAGTAGTTTACACAGACCCAATCTTATTACCCCATTTGATATCAAACTTTCTAAATTCCATTAGCACTTCTTTTCAAGGTAGAATTGTAGAAAAACACCTCTATTGAACAACATCACACCTTAGGCCTGGACAACAAGATCCCACAAGAGACAAAGCAACCTTCAAGCCCAGAACTTTGGAGGCGCTCCAAGGACTGTGCGTGCTGTGAAGAGAAAGATGAGGAAGAAGGGGTCCCAAAGCCCCCAAACCCAATTCCCCAAGGGCCGTGTCGGGGGCAGAACTGGGCAGAACTGGGGGGTGGAGAGTTCTGGCATTGGACAGACCATCCTATAAAACTGTAGAACCATTGCCTGGGAGGGCGCGTCGTGTGTGTTCCCCTGGGCCTGTGGGCCTGATTAAAGGACCTTTTGAGCTGATCTTACACACTGAATTGGCCTGGAGTTTTCTCTCTTGAGCTTACAGGATTAACTAACTAGGTGGCTTTTGCTAAATGCACATCCCAAGGTTTGAAGGTCCCGTTGCCCATTGCTTTCCAGGTGGTTTGGAACAGTCCACTCTACCATTCCACTTTCCCAGAGGCTGGGGCAGGACAGGGAATATGATCCATCCACTCCATGCTGAGCTCTCTGGTCCAGGTGTGCACAAGGTTGTTTTTGAAAAGAGTCCTGCTGTCCAACTCCAGTGTTTCTGGAGGGCCGTGTCTCCAGGACTTGCTTTTCCAGGCCCAGGATGGTGCTCTGGGCAGTGGTGGGAGGCACAGGGTGTGTCTCCTGCCCTCCAGGGGTTGTGTCCACCATTGTCAGCATGTAGAGCTTGCCTTGGTGGGTTTGGGGAGTGTGCTGGGATCAATCTGCCAGCCCTGCCCACATCTCTATCTCAGCCATCATCCCCCACCCCACAGGGGCTTTACCCTCTTGGCCTGTTTGAGGGCAGCACACGTTTCCCAGTTCTGGAGAACCTGGCAGTTGGTGTCCATGGTTAAATGCAGCCCTGGATCACAAGCCCAGCTGGATGTTGCACCTCTTCCCTGAGGACCTGAGGTGTCCTGGGCCCAGGGAGCCAGGAATAATTCCCCCTTGTGTTGCCAGTCCAGCTCTGCCTGAGACACTTTCATCTGGTCAGTCCCATCCCCCTGTCCATTGTTGGATGTCACTCAGGAGCCCAGCTCTTGGCTCCCTGTGCATCTCCAGGATGGACTTTCACAGCCAACCTCTCTGCCCAGGTGGCAGGAGGGCCTGCCCTGATAGGCCTAAAATCCCATCAGACAATGCCAACAGTGCCAGCTCTCCTGCAAGCTGTCTGTGAGATCTGAGAGTTACCGGTGGCACCATGGGAATGGTTTTGGTGTTGGATGATGCTCAAACCAGCCTGGTTCACCCAACTCCAAACACACATCCTGCTTTTGAAAGTTGGATGGGACAGAGAAGCTGGTAACTGGCCTGTCCATTTGTGAGGAGCAGTCAATCCCTTCCTACTAGAGCCTGTCCCATCCAAGCTGGTGTTTCAGAACTATGTCCTTGGCAAGGTCTGTGAAACGGCCCTGCTTCTGAGGAATAGAGACAAGGTAAGTGCTGGGATGTGGCACTTTAACACTGTGCTAGAAGAAGAGGAGAGTGGTGTAACCCCCATGGTTTACAGCAGAGCAAGTATCAGCTGTGGCCCATCCAGATTCACCACCTTGGATTTGCAAGATGGTGGGAATTTTCCCGTGCTGAGGATTCTCCCCTGATTTTGGCCGTGCCTTGGTGGTATCTGACATCCAGAGCAATGGGCTCTTGAGGGTTTCCACCTTCACTTGAACCAAGTGTGATTGTTTTGCAATTGCCCACAAAAGCTGAGAAGGAAGAAGCTGAAAAATGTCAGCAATTGTGTTGCACTGTAAAGAGGAAAACTGAGACCTTTTGAATTTCAGTCAAGGAAACAGTTTCTCAAATGACTCTTGTGCCAAGAGCAAGCTGGTGGGAATAGACAGCAGGGAGTCCAAATCACCTGGTTTAGAGGTTGTGAGATGGGATTTGGTGCTCAGGGGTTGATACCCGTGTGGTAGCAAGTGCCTGTTTGCTGTCCCTGTGCCTGTGTTCCCCTGAGGGCAGAAACTGGCAGCAGGGTGGCTGCAGGAATGCCCAGCAGTCTGGCTTGCCTGCACTGGCAGCTGCCTGGCCACAATCACCAGGCAGCAAGAGCCCCTGGAGAGCTGAGACTGGCTTTTAATAATGAAACCACACTGTCAGTCGGTGCTGCTCATGTTTCTCCAGGCAGAAAATAACCTTTCAAGCCCAGAGTTGACAGGCCCAGCCTGCAGGGCCGTCTGGCTTTCCCTCACTCTGGCAAACTGACTGCTCCCATCTTCTGCACCAGCCTTTCCTGGCAGTGTCTTGTGCTTCTCCCTTGCTTCTTTACAGCCCATTTCAATTCTCTTTGCCATCTCATTGTGTCAGGGCTTGTCTCTTTGTCTTGCTGTGTTCCTCCTTTTCTCTTCAGTTTCCCAGGAAGGCCAAGTGTCTGGTCTCCTCTGCTGGTGTGCCCATGGGACTGTCTCCCCACAGCTGGACTTCCCCACTCCACCTCAGTCTGTTAGAAGGGAATTTCTTCCTTCCCCCAGGACAATGTGCTGGTTTGCCTTCAGGTAGCACATTCTCCCTCTGGAACAGGGCTGCGTGGCTGTGTGCAGGCAGAAGCAGGCAGATTCTCTGGGCTTGTTGAAATGAGGATGACTTGGTTCAGGTGTTCTATCTCCATACTGCTGGTGCCTGACCTTCCTTCCCAGCAGGCACTGCCCTACTGCCTCTGGCCGAGCTGCTTTGCCCAGGCAGAGGGATCCAAGTTCACCCTTGTGTAGCCTGTGCCCTTAACCTTCTCTGGTGCTGTTGTCTTCTTACTTTTCACCCCTGAGGGGAGCAAGGTGAGTTTGGAGGAACGTTCTCTCTAAAGCCAGGGCGTTTGTTGCACACTGGTTATAGCCCAGCCCGTGCTGTGAGGTCGGCTCTGGGCTGGGGGCAGGCAGCCTGGAGCTGGTCACACCTTGGACAGGAGGGGATGATGGCTTTCATGGTGTTGATTTTCTAGTGCTTTGTCATATTGAATGTTGTAGAGCATTGTGTCTTGTTTCCTCACCTTTGTTCCCTTCTGCCATGGGCTTCACTTCCCTTGCTCCCCTGGACCTCCCTTTCTTCACACCTGCCCCCAGGAATCTTTGCTTGTCAGCAACAAGGGATTGGGAGAGGCAGGAGCCCCGTGGGGTGCCTTCAGGAGCCCCTGGGCTGTGACTGAGTGGGGCTCCTTAGAGTCACCCGAATGAATTTGATGCAGAATTGCCTGGGATCTGAGTGGGTCACCTGAGCACACCTGACAAATCTCACTGTAAATACTGTCACCTGGGGACAAATCTCTACAAACCCACCCAGAAATAAGGTGCTTAAGGTGGTGTCCAGGACATCCTCACACTGTACCCACGGAGCTGTTGGCATTTGATAAATGTACTGATCTGTGGAATTACTTATCCAGCTAAAAGCTGGACACTTTCTTCTGTTACCTGTGGTTTGCTCTGCTCCTTGTAATTCCATCAGCAAGGGAGCTGAGCAAAGACTCCTCTTTGCTTTGTTCCAGATGAAGATACCCACACCAGACTTCTTGGAAAAGCTAAGGACTTCAACATCGGGCTGGACAAGTACTCTTTGGAACTTGTCAAGCCACAGAACCACGGTCATCCACAACAGAAGTAACATCACAGCCCGATTCCAGTGGAAGGCTTTTGCTACTGAGGCAGAGGAGTATCAGCAGAAGATCAGGTTGGTCTGAAAGATGCAGTGACATGCACTGCCCAAGGGTAAAACTAACCTATGGCCTCAGGGGGTGCTTGTGCTTTTGAGTGCTTTAGGGTGTTAGGAACAAGTAGGTGTTCCTGCAGAGTTTGCAGGGCAGTCACAGCTCGCAGTAAGAAGCGACAAAGTTGTTCAGTTCTCAGCTCCGGAGAGGGGCAGTTTGCCCAGAGACAGGGGGACCAACCAGCAGCATGGGAGGATCGTGTGGCCCTGTCCTCCCTTTTGAAGTGCTGTGGCCTCCACCTTGAACAATGTCAGTGACCTCCAGAGCCACTGTGGCAATGGATTTGCCATATGCAGGATGGAAGAAGTCCTGTCAGAGATGGACTAGTGAAGAAAAAGAAGAAAACAGTTCAAATGTTATAGAAACAGAAGTTTTTAATGTGGTTTAAACATGTTTCAAAATGGCTTTTTGTATTTTCTGCAAGGTCATTGCTTCTTTTTCCCGACACCCCCTGTGAGAGACTTGTCTCCCATACAAGGTGTCCTGGGAAGGTCTCCTGAGGTGTTTCTCACTGGTCCTTGTTAACCCCTTCCTGTTGGCTGTTGACCCCTTACCTGATTGGTTTTTTCTGTGTGCCCCTGAACTTGTGATTGGTTTCCCTTTGACCCTCCTAAAAGCCTTATTTATAAACCCCTTCCCCACAATAAACTTCCTCTTTTGTCCCTCCCTCCCTGGTGGTCTGTGAGCTCCTTACGGGGTCGCGGGCCACGTGCTGGGGGGCAGGGGGGAAGGGCATTCACCTCCAGGTGATGGGCAGACACCCTAAGGCCTGGAGGTCTCCCCCGTCCCACTAATCCGTCGTAAATGGTGCCCTCGTGGTGAGGCAACGATTGTCTGAACTCTTCTGTGAAGATATAAGCAGCCCTAGGGCACAGACGGGGCGAGTCTGTGTTCCGACGACGGACCGGCGTCTAAGCAGCAAGGTATTAACGAACTACGTCACCACGGGACAGCAGTCTGTTTTGAATACCTCAGCCTTCCTGACGACATTCAGGTAGGAGCAGGCGCCGGCATGTTCCCTTAAAAAAAAAAAACAACAAAAAAACAAACAAAAATGGGGGCTTCCCTCTCTAAGACTGAAAAAGAGAACTATAAGCATTTGAAAAATTTATTGAGTTGTAATGGCAAATTGACTAACAAAACAGCTTTAAAATGCCTTTCCAAAGTTATGGTTAAAAATGACTTTCAACTTCCTTTCTGTCTGACGACCAAAGATTGGGATTTATTAGGCACACAGATATGGATGGCTGCAAATTCCAACGATAAAGCAGCAGTACATGCCAGCATAGCTTGGACTCACGTCTTAGCAATACTTGAAATGCAACAAAAAAATCCCAAGCCCCTAGGGGAGAACACCGCAGCTTCCCTCCTGGATCTAGGAGAGGGGGGGCAACCGAAGTCGCCGCGGGAAACAGGGGAGGGGGGATACGGAGACCCCGTCCAGCAGCCGCGGGCAGGGGTCCCCCTTCAGCCCCCCATCGTGGTCGGCGCATGGCGGTGCCGCGCACCCGGTCCCTGATCTGGCTGCTGGTTTTGGCGCTGCCCCGCCCCAGCCCCCTACACGGGTCGGTGTTGCGGACGACAGGAAAGTATCACACGATCACAGTATTGATCATGACTAATCCAACTTTATTGCTGTAAGCTCCATGCTTATAAAGGTTAATAATTAGGCTCATTAATATTCCAAATACAAGCTCATCATTGGCTCCTAATTACCTAAGTTACATTTGCGCAAATGCTGCCTCTTTCTCATGGCTATAGTTACTTTATTTACTATTTGCTACTTTCTCTACCTTTCCCATCCTGTTGCTCTAATTTTTCTATCACGTATGCAGTTTCTTAAACAATACAGCTTCACAGCAGACAATGCAGCCTTGCAGTTTCTTAGACAAAGCAGTTTCACAAACACACTAATCAGTGACCTTCTAATAGTTTTCTTGCTTTAGCGTGAGACCAGCGGTATAGAATCTTTAATGTGTCCTCTCTCTACCAACCAGGTTTCTGTAATATCTTCTACACTTCCCCCGCTCTGTTTAGACAATGTTAAAAACACGTCACTCATTGCCTTTGTTAGCATGTTTTGAATGCATTTAAAAGCACAAGGAACAATGCATAAAGCAGCCAGCAGTATTAGTAAAAGCGAAATTGCTTGTTTAGTGATCTCCGCAAGCCATGGTCCTAAACCTAATTTTGCTAGCCATCCCCTAATGGGATCTTTTTGAACTTCAAAGTTATTCAGGTGACTTTGCATTAGCAGGGCTCGAGACATTCACAGCAGCTCGAGTCCACTTGGCAGGTATCCAAAGAGGTCCCTGTGGTGAAGAAACACAAAGATAACCTCTTCCCCAATAGAGTACTTTTGCTGGATCTTGCCAAATCCCTGTACGTGGATCTTTAAATCTGACCCACACCTCTTCAGGTTTCTCTGTATCCTGTTTTAATGTATAATGAATTGTTACAGGAGGATCTTTTTGATTTCCAAAAATGCATAAATGATTCAGGACAAACAGTACCTTGCTTAACCTTTTCTTAATATCAATAATGTTTTTATGTTTTTCAAGATACGTTTTTAGTGTGTAATGAGCCCTTTCTATGATTGCTTGTCCTGTGGGAGAGTGAGCAATACCTGTGCGGTGAGTGATTTTCCACTTTTTCAAAAATTGGCCTACTCTAGTACCCACATAGGCAGGTCCATTGTCTGTTTTTATCTGTTGTGGTTTCCCCATCACAGTAAAACATTCACACAAATGTCTTTCTACTTGTAAAGCTTTTTCTCCTGTTTGAGCTGTAGCCCACATAAAATGACTATATGTGTCAATACACACATGTATATATTTAAATCTTCCAAAAGGTGCATAATGTGTAACATCCATTTGCCAGATTTCATTACTCTTTAATCCTCTGGGATTTACTCCCATACCCAATCCTACACCACCATTATGATTGCTACATGTTGGACAGGATCGAACAATATTTTTAGCATCATTTAAGGTGATGTCATACATTCTTTTTAGTCCTCTGGCATTTTGATGATATTGTTCATGATCTTTCTGTGCTTTGGTAAATTCTTCCTCATCCTCTGTAGCCATAGAAACTAATCTGTCTGCCCTAGCATTTCCTTCACCCAACCCAATGTCCCATTTATGGCTTCGTACATGTATGACAGCATAGTCATGATCTCTGTTTGTTACTGCCAACCATAATTGACAAAATAACTGAAAGAGCCTCTTATTTGGGACTTCTTTAATTAGGGCCCCTTCTATCCGATTAACTACCCCTGCTACATAGAATGAGTCAGTAACAATATTAAGGGGTCTATCCATGCTAGCTAGTGCTCTGACCACTGCTAACAACTCTAAAGTTTGTAATGAATCTGTAGGTTCTCCTGTTAAAATTTCATGCTTCCATTCTCCTTTCTCTAACCAGGTTAGGGCAGCAGTGTGAGATTTTTTGCCAGCGTCTGTGTAAACTGTTCGTGCATGTGGAATTGGTTGTTCCTGTTTTTTAGGTTTCAGTATCCATTGCCAAGAACCAATCCATGCTGTAGGGACATTGTGCAGTCTACTGGTAATTATGGGACATGTCAGTCCTAATAATGCTTCTTGAAGACCCTCATTAGTACATAGGTACCAATCAAGATCATTTTTCTGCATTGGTAATCGTATACGTGCAGGCTCTTGAGCATCAATTTGTAACACACGCTCTCGACCCTTTTTTATCAGGGCTGCCAACATTTCAATTTTTTGTAAAAGTGTTTTAGGCTGTTGTATGCTAGTTGATAACCATTCTAAAACCCCTATATCCTCCCCCGTTTCTGTTTGTGATTGTGTAATAGCACCCAAAATGTATCGTTTGTCAGCCCAAAAGGTAAGTTCTAAAGGTAATTCCCATTGTCTTCTCCGAACACGACCCTGAGTGACACAATCTAAAATTTGTTGGAGTATGAGTTGTTGGTGCTTTGTGACAGTAATTTTGGTTGTTGGGTCTGTTCCTTTTAATAGGGGTCGCAATTCAGCTAAAAGGTCAGCAGGGATTCCCACAACAGGGCGTAACCACTGTAAATCCCCAAGAAGTTTTTGTGCATCATTCACAGTGCGCAATTTTGATTGAAATACCAATTTCTGTGGGATAACAGCATGTCGAGAGATAGTCCACCCCAAATATCTCCATGGTTCTGTCGTTTGAATTTTTTCATCTGCTATTATTAACTTATATTGTTCCAAATGTCTGCGAATTATTTGTATTTGTTCGGGTACAAACTCCTCAGGCTGGCAAAACAAAATATCATCCATATAGTGATAGATTATGCAGTCAGGCCATCTTCTTTGCAAGGCTTGTAAGGCAGTATCCACATATAGTTGACACAAAGTTGGACTGTTCCTCATCCCTTGTGGTAATACTGTCCATTCAAATCGTTGGTCAGGTCTTTCTCTGTTAATAGCAGGTAATGTAAAAGCAAAACGTTTAGTATCCCGAGGGTGCAATTGAATTGTAAAGAAACAATCCTTTAAGTCTACAATCAGTAAGGACCAATCCATGGGAAGCATTGCAGGATTTGGTAGTCCAGGCTGTAAAGCTGCCATGGCTTCCATTTGTGAGTTAACTGCTCTTAGATCATGCAATAATCGATATTTTCCAGACTTTTTCTTTATTACAAATATAGGTGTATTCCAGGGACTAGTAGAAAGTTTTAAGTGTCCTTGATCAATTTGTTCTTGTACTAATTCATGAGCAGCTTCCAAGCTTTCCCGTTTTAAAGGCCATTGCTTAACCCATACTGGAGTATCAACAATCCAAGTAATAGGAATTGGGAAAGACCAAGCAATGGCTATTCCCCCAAAGGGTAATCATTGGAGAGTTTCATCCCAATTTGTGTCAAAACATCTCTCCCGATTAAGCATTGTACTGTTGGTGGAAGCTGCACAACAGACAGGACAGCACTGGCCACACGACCTTCCACCTCGATGTTCACAGTAGGAGTCCGCATAGCAATTGAGGCACCCCCAATGCCAGTCACAATTGTAGTAGCAGGTTGCAGAGGCCAGTGTCTAGGCCAACAATGAGGAGCTATTATACTGGAATCAGCTCCTGAATCTAGTAAAGCATCCAGTGTTTTTGTTTGATCTTTCCATATAATTGTAACTTTATGTTTTGGCCTCTCACTTAAATCCAGTGTCAGTAAGGTAAGTCCCCCTGTAGAACCAAATCCACGATCTCCACGTTGCATCAGTTGTCGGTCGTTGGTTAAAGGTTTTGCTAACTGTGGCAGGGGTATTAATTGAGCAATACGTTGTCCTTTAGGAATCTTTAAAGGTGGAAAAATAGTATATGCCATAACCATTATCTGTCCAGTGTAGTCAGCATCAATTAATCCAGGCAGCACAAATAATCCAGCAAGACTAGCTGATGATCTTCCTATCAGCAATGCACCAAACACTTGTTTGTTTATTATTAAAGGTCCATAAATCCCGGTGGGAATCTTTTGAGGTTGGGTGGATAACAAAGTAACTTCTACTGCTGTTGCCAAATCCAATCCGAGGCTGCCGGCTGTGGCAGGTTGTAATCCGAAAGCATTGGCTGAGGCTGTGGTTGTAGCAGGTTGCAGTTGTTCTCCTGTCCGTGGAATGGATTGTTCGGTGAAAAGTTGCTGGCTGGGGTTATCTGTGCTGCAGCGACGATTTGTGTCTGAGCGCGGCCACTGCTGTATCTCGCGCTCCGCCGTGAGTTTCCCGAACGGCTCCGACAAACAGAAGTGTTGTGGGTGGAGTTCTGACACTGCTGGCACCAAATTCCTGTTGCTCGGCACTCCCTTCTGAAGTGTCCAGTAGCTCCGCATCGATAACACTTTGATCGAGTTTTTCCATCTGTGGAGTTATTAGCCTTTCCCTGGAGGGGTGCAAGAGCTGCTAACACTTGAATTTGGGAATTTTGAGCCTGTTCTTTAAGCTCCTTAACTAAGTCCTGAGTCTGTTCTTTAAGCCCTTTAGTAAAATCCTGAATAGCATTGACTAAAAATGCATTCTCTCCTGTTGGTATTTGCAATACTTTGTCTAATAATTCTTCTATAGTCCAATAAGGACCCAATGTATTTATTACTTGTTTAACCATTGAGTTAGCATTTTGCAAAACACACTGCTTTAGCATGGTTCCCTTCACATAATCTGGGACCCCAGCTTTTGTGATAGCAGCTGTTAACTTGTCAACATATTCACCAAAAGATTCATTCCTTCCCTGTTTTAAGCTCATATATAATGGCACTCCCCCTGGCTCCTTGACTCTATTTAATGCTTTCCTTACAAGGTCCATGGCCTCTCTAATTTTATCTGCCCCAATGTGTACTTGTGCTTCGGTTCGTGAATATGGACCTGTTCCCATTAGTTCGTCTGCTGTAACGCCGTGTAAAGGATCCCCTGGTTGCCTGATCACAGCAACACTTTCATTAACATATGCTTGCCAATAAGCATTAAACAAAAGCTGCTGATGTTCTGTAAGTATCATTCTCGAAATGGAACGGAGATCTGAGGGTAGTAAAAGTTGAGTGGCCCAGAAATAATCTAACATTTGTTTAACAGGTTCTCCATGCAAACCAAATTCACTTACAGTGCTCCGCAGTTGTGCCAAAAGTTTCCAATCTAATGGAGTTATAGTGGCATTTAGCCCTCCCCCTGGCATTTGATTATAAATAACTGGAAATGCCATGCCCTCTGCCCTCTGCAATTCTTCTGACAGGCAATGTTTAGCAATCGCTGCCCATGTATCTCTCCTCTCCTTGGCTATGGCCCCCGCCGGGTCAGTGCTTGCCCCAGGGACAGGCATCACAGCATCTAAAGCAGGAGGAGGGGGTGCTGGTGGCTCCAGCAATGGATCAGCGTTATTGCTTAAAGGTTCTGCAGGGGCAGGAGGGTCAGGAGGGGTTGCAGAAGGGGGAGCCGTATTTTCATTAGGAGGGGGGGCAGACGGCTGTGCTGGGAGCATAACTGATTGAAATGCAGGGGGAGCCGGGGAAATAGAGAACCAATCTCTGTTGTGTTCCTGCATACCTCGAGCTTGCTCAGCAGCTCGTTTCTCTGCCTCATGTTGTAACAATGTATCATTCACAGCTTTCCAAAACTTTCCCAGCTTTTTTGCAACTTTATCCTCTTCTAGAATGGCCTCACATATTTTATCTCCAAACTTTCGCCACTCTTCTAAAGAATGCACGGTATGCGGGTTGATAAAACACCCTTTTGCATACCCAAAAGCAAGCAATCCTGGTAATTCCTTTTTTAAATCTATATCTTTAATACCCTTTTTCTGCAAAAATTCAGAAAATAAACTATATGCTGCTTCCCTTTCCATTTTTTACCTATTTTTAGGGCGCTCTTGCAGCCTCCAGGGTCCGGCAGCACGTACGGTGGAACTCGTCCCAAGTGACGCTTTAAGGATCCGAAGTTGCAGTTGCCCACTTTTTGATCCGGGTCCGAAGTCGCAAATTCTGCCAACTTTTTGACCAGTTCCAGGTCCAAGTCACTCCTCAATTTGACTTTTTGAGCAGCCTTCGCTGCTAAGGCTCCGACACTATGCCATCCCAACCGTGGATTCCCCCGTTTCTTTAAATTATCACGTCGGGGTCACCATTTGTTGCGGACGACGGGAAAGTATCACACGATCACAGTATTGATCATGACTAATCCAACTTTATTGCTGTAAGCTCCATGCTTATAAAGGTTAATAATTAGGTCATTAATATTCCAAATACAAGCTCATCATTGGCTCCTAATTACCTAAGTTACATTTGCGCAAATGCTGCCTCTTTCTCATGGCTATAGTTACTTTATTTACTATTTGCTACTTTCTCTACCTTTCCCATCCTGTTGCTCTAATTTTTCTATCACGTATGCAGTTTCTTAAACAATACAGCTTCACAGCAGACAATGCAACCTTGCAGTTTCTTAGACAAAGCAGTTTCACAAACACACTAATCAGTGACCTTCTAATAGTTTTCTTGCTTTAGCGTGAGACCAGCGGTATAGAATCTTTAATGTGTCCTCTCTCTACCAACCAGGTTTCTGCAATATCTTCTACAGGTCGGACCCGGGGTGGCAACCCCCATCCCGGGCTTCAGCACCGAGGCGGCCCCTGCCCCGTCCCGGGCTCCTCCGTCGCGGCTGCCGGTGGGGCGAGGAGAGGAGGAGCCGCCCGCAGCCAACACCGGCGGGACCCCTCCCCGCCTCCCACCCCCTCTCCCTCCGAGAGCAGGCGATCCCATCTCGCCGTTCCCGAGCCCAGACTCTCTTCAACCCACTAGCAGCAGCGCTCCAAGCACACCCCCAGTGACACAAAACTTTATTCCACCGCCCCTGACACGGAATAGCTGCCACAGGCACTCTTCGGGGCAGAGCTGTGCCGAGAAAAATCCAGCAGGCGTTTGTGTGGCTTCAGCCCCAGCCCCTCCTGCCCGGCAGCTCTCAGCGGGAGATCACCAACTGCAGCTTCCCCAGGCAGCTTCACAGCCGCAGCCCCCGGCCGCCATCCCGCATGGCCAAACAAAGGAGGCGGGGAATTCCCAGCTTCCAACCACACCGGACCGACAGCGAGACCTCCTGCCTTCCCTAGGGATGCCGAGCGGGACAGGATGACGTCATCGGGACCCCCTCCCTGCCCGGGGACGGGACAACCTCTGCCCTGCAGCTCCAGCTCCCCCCGCTTCTTCCTACATCGTGCCGCGACATGCAAGGACACCCACAGCTTCAGAACACCTTCACCACCGAGCATCACAGACTCACTCGCCTAACGGACAGGATTTCCCCCACCTCTCACAGCGTGGATCTAGCTGTGACTGACTCAGCAGCACCAGGCTCACCAAACAGTTTTCCAGCTACAAACCATTCACAATCCTTAACAACATTTAACAAGTTTTCTCCCAATAATCCATTTTCAAATATGTCAAATAATTTTAACAATTCTGCTTCTCCTTTTAACCCTTTTCTTTCTTCCACAGGAACCAACCAGACCAATAATTGTAATGATATAAATAACGTTCCTAGTCATGTTAATGGTTTAAATTTATTGCAGGCATATCCAGTGTTTTATAATCCAGGTTCAGCCCCGGTATGGGACCCCTTAGCCATACCCCTTCTCAAGGATGCAAAAAAAGCGGTACCAACTTATGGGTTGAACTCAGCCTACGCAATGGGAATTTTGTCGTCTTTATTCTCAGCCTTTGTACTAACTCCAAATTATTTAAAAGATATAATGAGATCCTTGCTAAATAAGGTGCAAATAACATTGGTTTTAGATGAATGGAAAGCTTTAATTAGAAAGGATGCTCATGAAACTAGTACCACTACACGTAGACCTATAGAAACTACCATACAAATGCTTTTTGGTGAGGGTCCATATGCTGCAAATGCAGATCAGGCCAAAATTCCAAAACAAGACTTAATTGCTACCAGAAATATGGCATTACAGGCACTACAATCAGTAGCTGATGCCTCTCAAACAACTCCACCTTTCAATAATGTAACTCAAAAGCCTGATGAATCTTTTATTGACTTTGCAGAACGATTAAAAGAATCTATAGAAAAACAAATCAATGTGAAAGAAGCACAAGATGCCCTATTCCTGAAGCTAGCTATCTCCAGTTCAAATGCACAGTGTCAACAGATACTCAAAAACCTTTGTGACCCTACCCCCATGGATATGGTAAAGGCTTGTAAAGATATTAGCCCTAATGACAAATTAGCAGATAGCCTGGTCCACGCTCAGGTGTCAATGTCTAACCAATTAGCTGAAGCTAATATACAATTAGGCAACCAAATTGCGGAAGCACCTCAGCAGATGGCAGAAAAAATGACCCAAGCAGCAGCCCTAGACCCCTCCAAAATAATATGCCATAATTGCAAATGTCCAGGTCATATAAAAGCTAACTGCCCACCATTTCAAAACCCCAATTCTCAAAAAACCATTCGTCCAGGCCTTTGCCCCAGATGTAAAAGAGGGCTACACTGGGCTCTAGACTGTCGATCTCTATTTGACAGAGATGGAAACCCACTCTCACCCAGGCCTCCTCCCAGAACACAGAATTCGGGAAACGGCTTGGTGAGCGCTTAGAGCAGCACGTGGACATAAAAAGCTGCTTTAAGCAATCTAATCTACCTCTCTCAAACAGTTCCCAACAAAAACCCCAAACAGGTGCCTTTAAATTGGAGCTAGCAACTTCAAAACCTCAAACCTTAGAAAAAACAGAGTATCACACTGTGTTATTGGCTTCTGCTTCTTCTCAGGTTTCAGATTTTAAAGGGAAATGTGTTATCACAGGAACAGATTCTGCAACTGCATTAGGCATTACTGTGTTACCTATGGTTATGAGTCTCCAAGATCCTAAAGTTGTGTCTGTTGTAATTAAACCTAACTTTGTACCCCCAGTGATTAATCCAGAAGATCAAATAGCACAGGTCATACCCATAGAGGAAGAAACCCAGGATGAACAGGGAATTTGCATAAATTGGGCTCAAAAGGTTCCTCTTGACAGACCTATAATAGAATGTACTCTTCTCTCTCCTAATTCAGGCCAACAGAAATCTGTGTCTGGCTTACTGGACACGGGTGTGGACATTTCCATAATCTCTGCCAAAGATTGGCCCAGCACCTGGGGTACAACAAGGCCAGCTGTCAACATCCAAGGAGTAGGAGGATCCAAAACTCCTCTCCAGAGCATTTTGCCACTTCTGGTCCAAGGCCCACAGGGTAAGGTAGCTTCATCTAAGCCTTTTATATTGGACATTCCACTAACCTTGTGGGGCAGAGATGTAATAACACAGTGGGGAATTATCTTATCCATTCCAAATTTGTGATTGTGGCCACTGGAGAGCTGCAAGCACCACCTCTCACATGGACATCAAACACACCAGTGTGGATAAACCAGTGGCCCCTCAGAGGAGAGAAATTGCAGCAAATTCATAATTTGGTAAAAGAACAATTGGACAAAAGCAGATTAGTCCCCACAACCACTCCATGGAATTTTCCTATTTTCACAATCAAAAAATCATCTGGGAGATGGAGGTTATTACATGATTTACGAGAAGCCAATAATATCATAGAGCTGATGGGAGCCCTCCAAGCTGGGCTACCCTCCCCTGCCATGCTCCCAGCAGACTGGCCACTTGTTATTTTAGACATTAAAGACTGTTTTTTTAATATCTACCTCCATCTAATGATACACACAAATTTGCATTTTCTGTTCCAGCTCTTAATGCAGCTGAACCCTCCAAACGTCTCAGTTGGCTCACGTTGCCACAAGGGATGAAAAACAGTCCCACAATCTGTCAGTCTGTGGTGTCCAATATAATTGAACCAGTTTGATCTCAGTTTCCTGAAGCTATCATTTTTCATTACATGGACGACCTATTGATCAGTGCCCCTAATACTGACAAATTGACATTGGTACATAAGTCCGTGAAAAAAACCCTGAGTAATCATGGGTTAGAAATAGCCCCAGAAAAAGAACAAAGAATTTCCCCGTGGAAGTACCTTGGTCTGATAATTGAAGAGAGAACATTTAGGCCTCAAGCAGTAACCCTGCCCACCAAAATAAAACCACTAAACGATCTGCAGTCTCTTTTGGGAAATCTCAATTGGATACGATCCTTTTTTGGTTTCTCAACAGATTTTTTAGCTCCTTTGTTTCAGCTCCTTAAGGGAGAAGCAGAACTAACTTCTCCTCGTCACTTGACACCAGAAGCAGAAAATATTATTGAAGTGATCAACCAAAACATTTCAGAACAACAGGTAAACAGGAGAGTAGAAGGATTACCTACTGCATTGCTAATCTTTCGTGGACCAAAACAGCCTTTTGCTGTAATAGGACAATTAGACTCAAAACCCAAAAAATTTCTTTTGTGGGAATGGGTATTTCTCAGTCACCAGTTTTCAAAGACAATTGTTACTGTGCCTGAAATGCTTGCAAAAGTCTGTCACAAAGGCAAACTCCGAATGTTAGAACTGTCAGGGAAAGACCCAGATTTTCTTTATGTTCCACTGTCCAAATCTCAACTGTGTTATCATGATTTACATCTGTTTGATTTTCAACTGGTTATGTCAGATTTTACAGGCAAACTGATAACCCATCTACCAGCAATTCCTTTTCTGCAGTTTCTTTCCATCTCTCAACCCAGACTGAGAAATAACTTTTCTACTAGCCCTTTGAAGAAAGCTGTGACAGCCTTCACAGACGGCTCAGGGAGGTCTAGTAATGCAGTGGTAGCCTGGTTTGAAAAAGGAGAATGAAAAACAGATGTTCATCAAGTTGAAGGTTCATCTCAGATTGCTGAACTCTCAGCCGTGGTAAGAGCGTTCCAACTTTTTCCACAGACTCTGAATTTGGTATCAGATTCTGCCTATGTTGTAGGAGTTGTAAGTTGCATAGAAAATAGTTATGTAAAAGATTTGAACAATCAAAAGCTGTTTACCCTGTTTAAAACATTGTTACTATTAATCCAACAGAGGAAACATCCTTTCTATATCACTCACATTAGATCACATACATGCCTCCCAGGCCCACTTACAGAAGGGAAGGCTGTGGCAGATAAAGCAGCAAATTCAGCTTTCCCAGTTAACACAGTACCTACACCTAACAGTTTTGAAAAAGCAAAAATTTCTCATAACTTTTTCCACCAAAATTCTACATCATTGAAAAAAATGTTTCAGTTATCTACCTCTCAAGCCAAAGCCATTGTGTCTGCGTGTCCAGACTGTCAGTTGGTAACTCCAGTGAGATCTGAAGGAGTTAATCCAAGAGGCCTTAGCCCCTTAGATCTCTGGCAATCAGATGTGACACATGTGCCACGATTTGGCAGATTGAAGTATGTACATGTATCAGTGGACACTTGCTCAGGACTCATTGTTGCCACTGCACATACAGGAGAAAAAGCTAAAGATGTTAAAAGATATTTTTTCTCAGCATTTGCCATAATGGGCATTCCAAAACAAATTAAAACAGATAATGCCCCGGCATACATTTCTGCTTCCCTTAAAGAATTTTTCAATATGTGGGGAATAGTTCACACCACTGGCATTCCTCACTCTCCACAGGGCCAAGCGATAGTAGAGAGAACTCACAAATCCTTAAAAGATATGCTGAAAAAACAAGAAAAAACAACTGTAGGTCTCTCTCCATCAGAACGTTTAAACAAGGCATTGTATGTGCTCAATTTTTTAAATAGGCTGCATGAGGATGTTTCACCTGTTGGACATCATTTTGGAGCTGGAAAATTAAAAACGGGGGAAGCTAAGGTAAAATACAAGGATATCCTGACAGGAGAATGGCTCGGTCCTGTCCCTCTAATTGTTTGGGGGAGAGGACATGCTTGTGTCTCCACAGGAGCAGGTCCAAGATGGATACCGTCCAGACTAGTGAGGATCCACCAAGAAGTTTCCCTCCCAGCTCAACCAGCAGCAGATCCAGCACCAGCAGATTCAGCACCAGCTACAGGAAGCGATCCCCCATCAGCATCACTTTCGGGATAATCCTGGTTTTGTGTGCAGCATAACACCAGCAAATCAGAAAGACCTAACGTCAGGAGCCCTTGCCACACCTCCTCCAACAATTCCAAATTGGGTAATGCTCCCTGGTCAAAACGTTTGGCTAAACCTGGCACAATCACTAAATACTGACTCTATCTGTCTCTCTACCTTAGATCCCTCTCACCCTTTTAAGACCTGTCTGGTAGGAATCCCCTGGACACCCAGAGAATGGGGTGATTTTAGAAATCAGTATATCCCCTGCTGTGATGACCATGATCAGTTTAAAAATCCGTTCTTAGATTGTCTCACAAGACCAGCAAAAACTTCACATGACAGACAGACATTTAGCTATCAGTGGCAGAGACCTGAGGAATTAGAAATCTTGGGGAGTATCATATCTCCTCTCTGTTTTTGCTTCATTCACAACAAATATGTTGCCCCTCCTGAATTAATTAATATCACCTCTTATGGACCTTATTCCAACTTCAGTTTTTGGTGCAAGGAAGAGGTTCCTTACCAGATACATGCTACCCCTGATTCAGTTATTCTTCCAAAAGGAGTCTTTTTAATTTCTGGAATATGATTCCCAGATTAGCTGCTGGAGGCCCCTGCACATTTGGAAAATTAACACTGTACAATCCAGCTACCCTTATGAAATCTTTACCTGTAAGTCCTCCCAAAAATCGTGCAAAAAGAAACAGTAACCTCCAAACAACCTCACCCTTCCCACGTCATAGAGTGCGCAGGCAATTCCAAGGTTTACACCCACCTCTTAACTTCTATCCATCACAACCAAAACCACCTTCTCCACCTAAGGCAGTGCAGGTCCCTGTGGCTGCAGCACCCCCACCTCCAGTTGAAGAACATCCCTTAGCAAAATTGCAGTCCTTGAGGGAATTCACAGCAGAATGCAATTCTAACGTGCTTTTTTGGTCCGACACCGCAAACATTCTAAGTGGTCTGCTTCCAGTTGTCAGCTCCACAAGAGCCTTAATGCTCCTTACCAGAATGGGATGTTGGCTTGCAAAAGAAGCTGATGCCACCAGTGCTGCCCTTGATGATCTATTACAAGATACCCAAACCAATAAGAAGGCCTTGTTACAAAATCGTGCTGCAATAGATTTTCTCCTTCTAGTAAATGGCCATGGGTATCAGGAGTTTGAAGGCCTCTGCTGCCTCAACTTCTCTGATCACTCCCAATCTATCCACTCCCAGATTAATCAGCTTAAGTCCTTAGTTCATGAAATCAAGCAAGTTGATCCTCTGACCTTTGATGATTTTTTCAACTGGCTGCCCTTCAAAGGCCTCTCTTCCACTATTAAGAAAATTATTGTAGTTATGGTACTAGGACTTTCCGTAGTGTTTCTCTTTACGTGTGTCTTTCCATGCTTGCTCAGTTGTGCCAGAACCTCTCAATCATTAAAAGCATATCCAGCATTAGAAAACAGAAAACGAGGAGCTGTGGCAATGGATTTGCCATATGCAGGATGGAAGAAGTCCTGTCAGAGATGGACTAGTGAAGAAAAAGAAGAAAACAGCTCAAATGTTATGGAGACAGAAGTTTTTAATGTGATTTAAACATGTTTCAAAATGGCTTTTTGTATTTTCTGCAAGGTTACTGTTTCTTCTTCCCGACACCCCCTGTGAGGGACTTGTCTCCCATACAGGAGTATCCTGGGAAAGTGTCCTGAGGTGTTTCTCATTGGTCCTTGTTAACCCCTTCCTGTTGGCTGTTGACCCCTTACCTGATTGGTTTTTTCTGTGCCCCTGAACTTGTGATTGGCCCCCTTTTGACCCTCCTAAAAGCCTTATAAACCCCTACCCCACAAATAAACTCTCTCTTTTGTCCATCCCTCCCTGGTGGTTTGTGTGGGCTCCTTGTGGGGTCGCCGGCCACGTGCTGGGGCAGGGGGAAGGGCATTCACCTGCAGGTGATGGGGCTGGCACCCTAAGGCCTGGAGGTCTCCCCCATCCCACTAATCCGTCGTAAGAAACAACAAGGGTTTTTCCTATTGCTGCTCCGAGACCCTGGGATCAGCCTAGGATCAGCCCAGAAGTTTAGGACAGAAACACAGACAGCTCAAACGTTCCTTAAAACCCAAAATGCTGCCGGCTGGCCTCTCCTCTCCCAGCCCACCCAAACCCCAGCCCCAACCCTGGCAGACAAACTTACTTCTGGGTTTGGGCAGCAGCAGCAGTTGAGTTCTGGGGCCTTCAGGGACGGCTGGAAAAGCTTTTTGTCCACAGTAAGAATTGTCTTGGTGCAAGAGGGACAAGGTGGGACCCAAGGCCAGGGAGCTGCAGGTTTCCACGAGGGATGTAGGGCTGGGCAATGCGATGCCTGGCAGGGCCACACCAGCCCAGTGGTGGCAGCAGGGCTCAGAAACAGGAAAAGAGGAGGAGAGAGATTTGTTTTCTTAGTGAAGAACACAGTGACTCTAAAACTTCATCTAAACCGGGTCTGTCCCACAGCAAACCATCTCCATTCCACACTCAGCTGCTGAAGCAGGTGCAGAATATCTCTTCCTGAAACATGGAATGGTTTGTTGTGGCCTTGGGAGGTAGAGGGCCTGAATTCCCAGTGGGATGAAGTCCAAGTTGGATGAAGCCAGTCCAAGAGGGAAGCAGCAGAACCAGGG
Organism: Pseudopipra pipra; assembly: GCF_036250125.1. Taxonomy (NCBI): domain Eukaryota; kingdom Metazoa; phylum Chordata; class Aves; order Passeriformes; family Pipridae; genus Pseudopipra; species Pseudopipra pipra. Next base: position 12,790,525 of record NC_087580.1, on the reverse strand, counting down.
AGTTGGGGTAAAGGGAATGGAGAAGATTCCTCCATCTCTTCTCTCCCTCTCCAGGGCTGAGGGCATTAGTGAAGTCAGGATGGAGCCCAGCCAGTACCAGCAGATTCCCTCCAGCTCTGTCCCGGGGAGGACATTCCCTGCCCAGTGCCTGCTGCGGGGCCGGAGCTGGGATGCCTCTTCCCAGCTCATGTCTCAGTAAGGATGTACCGGAGAATCCCACTGGCCACGCCCAGCGTCTCGTCGCTCTCCAGCACGATGTCATAGGCTTCCAGGTACTTCCCCCTCCGCTCTCCCACCTACAGCACGGCCCTCAGGACAGGGTGGGGAGGGGGGAGGACTGTGAACACCAACAGCTGAGGGCGGAGATACTGCACCCACAGCCCTCGCTGCTGGAAAGGGGATCAATAACCACCCTGACAATGCCCCAGACACAGCAGGAGCCCCCCTCCACATCACTGCCCCTCCCTGCTGCCCCAAAGCTTGGCACCTGGGGAAGGCTGGCAGGGAAACACAACACTGCTCCTCACACCCACCTTGTCATTGAGAAAGCCAATCTTGAGGATATTCTCCACGCTGGGAATGCCATCTGCCATCGTCAGGTCACCCATGGAGTCCCCGAGCAGGATGATGTTCGTCCTCGTGCTCAGCTGCTGGAAGTAATCTGTGCCTGCAGCACGGTGTTGTTCTTGTGGTAGGTGTGGATGAGTGGTGCCTTGAAGTGCGTGAGGACTCCCTGAGCACACAGGACAGACAGACAGACAGCTCTTAACCCAGTGGTGGCCCTGTTAATCGTGTCCCAGCCCTTGGTCCCAGCCCACACCTTTCCTCTCACCACACCAGTGTGGTGCAGAAACTCACGTCATCATCAAAGTCCATGTAGTTGGACACCACGTTGACGTTGGAGTAGAAGACGCTGGCCTGGCGGATAATCTCCTCCAGGACGTCACCGACGCCAGCAGAGAAGATGAACAGGGGGACACTGTTCTTGTGCAGCTGATCAAAGAATTCCTTGAAGCCATCCCTAGAGCAGGAGTGTCCATTGCATGGGGTTGTGTTACCAGCTCCCAGCACGGTGCCCGGTGTTCTGGGCTGGCAGTGTGCCCAGCCCAGCTCCTGTTTCTGTCCAGCACTTCCCAAACAGAAACACACAGGTGAGCTCTGCAAACAGCACGAGCTCTCCATGGCACCAGCATTCCTGTGGCCTTCCCTGTGCAGAACCCCGGAGAGCTCTGGGCATAGTGGTCGGGCAGGTGCTCATAGGAACATGGAGCACTCCAGCCCTTTGCCTGGCACCTCCTGATCACACCCCCTGCTCAGCGGGGGCACAGGGCACTGCCAGGAACCACGTGGGAAATGTGCAACAGGTCAGACTGGTTGGCAGGACCATCAGGCCAACCTGTGACAGCCTCAGTCTGCCAGGACACAATTCCATGCAGAAGGGGAACTTGGGCTCAAGAAAACCCAGACATACGGTGCCATCTCCTCCCTGAGCCTGGGAGCTCAGTCAAAGCCCAGCTCCCTGAGCCAGCCTTAGGGCCATCGCTGCCAGGGCAGCTGTAGCAGCAAGTTTTAGAGCAAAGGTTTTGTGCTGTGGGTGAAATCTGCTGCTGAGTCAAGGGCCTGGACAAGGCCCAGCAGCTCCAGTGCAGAGAACAAATCTCTGCTGGAAGCAAGGAGCTGCCCCCGCATCCCGCCCTGCACATGGAGAGCCGTGCCCAGTGCCGGCCCCTCGGCTGCTCCTCGCCAAGGCCCAAGGGAGGGGGAAGCGGTTTCTGCGCAGGAAGGGAGCAGCCTGCAGCCAGGGAGTGAGCTCAGCGGCACAGAGCCTGGTGACAGCAGAGAAACCTGGCTGCACAGGCAGGAGAGAAGGGCCGAGGGCAGCCAAGCCCTGTGCCTGTACCTCAGCACCACAGCCCCATGTCCATACCTCAGCACCACAGCCCCATGTCCATAACTCAGCACCACAGCCCCATGTCCATAACTCAGCACCACAGCCCCATGTCCATAACTCAGCACCACAGCCCCATGTCCACACCTCAGCATCACTTCTGACTCTCTGACAATCTGGGCTATGTCACCTTAGCAGATCTTCTGCTGCACCAGCAGCTCGTGGGCCCTGGTCCACCTGAGGAAAGGCAGCAGTGAGCTCTGGGGCAGAGGCCCTCAGCGGTCAGAATCACAACTAAATTCCCCAGGATCACCACAAAGCCCAGGGACAGCTCAAGCCTTGCATCCTGCAGTCCTCGGGGACAAGAGGTTGTCAGGGCAAGGTCAAGATCATCATGCACAGCACTCACCACTCCACCATGAGGGGACATTTCTCTTCCAGAGTCCGGTTGGGATCAATTCCAATGGGATAGTAATAGTGCAGCAGGTCCTTCAGCTGGAGCGTCGGACAGAGGGAAAAGAACAGAGTGAACATCAGGTCTAAACAGACTATAAACAACACAACCAGCATTTCTGAAGTCTTCCAAAGCATCACACTTCCTAAACACAACCAAACTGTGTCACTGAGCAGCTTCCCACTGAGCACACCTGGAGCTCTTGGCAGCCTGGCTGACCCTCACCTCACTCCAGACAGACACTGCAGGTACAAACATCCCTCCCCTTCCTCCTCTTATTGAGCTGAAACACCCACAGCTGTGCATGCAAATTCAATTTCCCTTTTACACTTCTCTGTCACTGCTGGCTGAAATGCAGCCTGGACACTTCCCCCTCCAGCCTGGCAGCCAGCACAGCCAGGAGAGTTGCCACGCCAGCCAGTGCAACCTTACAATGACGGGTGACAGGGTGTCCTACACACAGCACCCACCTTCTTCCTGCCGTCCTCGCTGACAACACGGCTGGTATCGAGGATATCTGCAAGGACAATACAATGACAATGGCACAGAGACATTAAAAGCCTTTCTAACAGCAGCTCTCCTGCATCTCAGCGCCGGCTCCTCCCAAAACAAGCTGCGGTGGCACAGCTGTGGAGTCCCAACAGGCGCCGAGCACAGGGCCTGGCTCTGCTGGGAGAGTGGGATGGAGATGGACAGCCCAGGACACGGCTCCTGCAATGGGCAGTGGGTGGCCAGGACCAGGCAGTGAGGCCCAGAGCCGCAGGAGGAGCAGTCACGTTTGGCACAGGAGGGGACAGAGGATGACAGAAACCACAGTGATGAAAAACACAAATGCAGAAACCAAACAGAACTAGTGACAGTAAAAACAGCAGCTTCCACTCACTGTGAGATGTGGGGCAGCGCCTGCCGTCGCATCCAAACCTGCTCAGTGTCATGTCAAAGTCAGAAGTGACCTGGAAGAGGGGAGAAAACAACATCTGTGTGTGCCCCAGCGCACTCTGCCCCAGCCAGAGCAAGCCAAGGTGCTGCCAGGGCGCACACTGGCAGCGACAGGGGCAGACGGTGTCCTCACCCTCCCACCCCGGCGCTATTATCAGCACCGAATGGCTCCATCCTGCCTGGGCGGAGGAGGGGGTTGGGGAGTCGGGAGCTTCATAACCGGGAGCCAAAAGGACCGTCCGGGGAGAGCCACCAGCCCCGTCCTCCGTCTCCTCTGGGGCTTCTCCCCTCCGCCTGCACACCGCGCCGCAGCCGGGGGGGTGAGGAAGGGCCAGCTGAGACAAGGACGGAGCGTGAGCGATGCACCTCCTGCCCCGCCGGGGCCGGTACCTGCAGCTTGGCCACCCCCTGCTCCCGGAGGGTCCGGAGGATCCCCCGCACGCGCTCGGGCTGCCGGATCCGGACCGTGGCTTTCTCCAGCTCGGGCACCTGCGGGCAGAGCAGAGACCCCGCTCGGTGCCGCCCTGGTGGGACCGAGGAGCCTCCAGCGCCCTCCTGGCCGCGCTCCCCCGCCCAGCCCCGGGGCCGCCGCTGCCCCAGCCCGGGCTCCCGGCCCGCGGACCCCGCTCACCATCGCTCCCGCTCCGCTCCCGCCGGGCCGCGCAGCCGCGGGGCGGGGCCGGGGGGGCGGGACCGGAACGCGGCCGCGGGGCCGGGGGGGACTCGGGGCGTGCTCGGGGTAGGGGGTGCGGGGGGACCCCCCGTGCCCCGGCTGCGCCTCCGCCCGGCGCCCGCAGCAGCGCGGGGCGGGACCGGCGGTTTCGTTTCTGCCGCAGCGAGCGGGGAGGGCGAAGCAGAAAGGAAAGATTCCAATAAAGAAGCCGCGGGCAAGGGCGCCCGGCACTGAACCGCCCCGCAGCGCCGGGGACGCGGAGTCGCGGAACCCTGTGCGGGAAATGCCCGCAGAGAACCGTCCCCCAGCACTGCCAAGGCCACCACTAACCCATGTCCCCAAGAGCCACACGGCTTTTAAACCTGGACAGGGATGAGGACGCCACCGCTGCTGCCCTGGGCAGCTGTGCCAGGGCTGGACAGCCCTTTTGGGGAAAAAACTTTCCCAAGAGCCAAACTAAATCTCCCCTGGCACACCTCAAATGACAAATCAGGGGCAGTGGGTGCGACTTCAGCACTGACAGGAGCTGGGCTGTGCCTCAGCTTCCTCCTGGGTGAGGTGGCACAAGGCACTTCAGCAGCAGTCAGTGCCCACCTTTCGGGACTTTTACACTCTGGCAAAATAATACTGAGGATTATTTATTATTATTCATTATTATTATGCTGGGGGATCACACAGACGATTTTGCTCCCAGCAACCATTAACATTGTGCAGGCCCGGGGTTCAGCAGAACCTGGGCCGAGGGGAAGTGAAGGCGCCGGGCAACCAGGGAATGTTGGGCCTGGGTCACCCCTGTGGTTGTGATGTCATCACGGGTCACAATCCAGAGCCAGCGAGTGGGTTCAGCACTGGATGTTTCCAGGCAACACCAGAGTATTCCACACGCGTCAGTGAGGTCCACTGCCTCTGACTGCAGCGTGGGAGATAGCACCAGAAAGAAGTCATCCTCCAACGTAGAGAGGGAGATGAGCGGAAGGAATTGGAGCATCGCCAACGAGCTCCGCCTTGAAGGCACATTCTGTGATGTCATCATAAGAGTTAACGGAGTGGAATTCAAGGCTCACAAGCTCATCCTCTCTTGTCAAAGTACCTACTTCAGGTCAGTATTGGAAACACAAGGATTTATTTACAAGGGCCTGGAGTGACAGGACAAGGGGTAATGGCGTCACACTGACAGAGGTTTATATTAGATAGTTGGAAAAAATTCCTCCCTGTGAGGGTGGTGAGGTCCTGGCACAGGTTGCCCAGAGAAGCTGTGACTGCCCCATCTCTGGAAGTGTCCAAGACCAGGTTGGATGGGGCTTGGAGCAACCTGGTCTAGTGGAAGGAGTTCCTACCCATGGCAGGGGTTGGAATGGGATAATCCTTAAGGTCCCCTCCAACCCAGGCCATTTTGTGATTTTGTGATTCCTGTGGAAACATGGGGGTCGTTCACCCTGGTGCTCCCTGTCCCCAGCCAGAGGCTTTATCTCCTTTTTCAAACAACCAGCAAGTAAAACATTAATTAATAAACTATGGGGCCTCCCAGCAGGGCTCCTGTCAGTGCCTAAACTGTTGCCCTGGGAGTTCGGGAAACACAGGGGACCCAAGGACAGGATTTAATGCAGCAGTGCTGTGTTTTCAGGACTCTGTTTACCAGCACAGACAAGATGGTCTATGAAATCCCCGGTGTTTCAGCTGAAATGATGGGTCTCATCATCGATTACGCCTACACTGGAACAGTACCGATCACGGAGGACAACGTTGAGAGTTTGCTGGCTGCAGCCGACCAGTTCGGCGTCAAGGGCATCGTCAACCTGTGCTGCGAGTTCCTCATTTCCCGGCTGTGATTTGAGAACTGTAGCAGACGCAGTCCTTGTATAACAAGGAAATAAATGCTCCTCGTGTGATGGTGAACAAAGAGGCTTTATTTCAAACTCGGCGCGGTTTTATTCCTTAACACCACGTGCCTTCTTTAACCAACTAGGTTTCCTATCTCGGGGCATGCTCTCTTGGCTTCTCTGCCTCGGCACATCCCTTGTTCCTTAGACACGCCTTCCCACACCACCCCTCTCCTAATTATCTAAAAGAAGTCACAAAAACAGTGTAAACAACAGTGCAAACAACAATTCAAACAATCAGAACATTATAAACTGCCGAAGCTCGCAATGACCCAGCACATCGCTTGCTCGGCTTCTTATACTTCTATTGTAAACCTTTTTAAAACCTTCTTATATTCCTATAGGGTAGTGCAACTTGGAGAAATAACTTTATTAACCTAGGGCCTTAACCTAACCGTGTATGAACTTATAACTTTTATTAATCTGAGGGTTTTATAACTAGGGAATTAAACTTTATTTAAAAAACAGGATAATCTTAGCAAAACTAAATTTTCTTAAAAGTGACCTTGTGGCTGAGGTAATGTTATTTTGTGAGGTGTTTTGTGTTTTAATATTTGACTAGTCAAACAACTCTTTTCATTCATTCACTCCTCTCATTCATTTTCAGTCATCGGTGGCCACCTTCACTCACACATAAACATACACGCACATTTTACAGGCTGCTTCTTACCACATTGGTCATTTCCTAATGTAAACCTGGAACATAAACATAACTCTTTTCAAACTTCTGCGTTACTCTGGTTCCTGCTGCTGTGGGCATGTACTCGAATTTGGTTTTATACACTTGGAAGAATTCTGCTTAAGTTCTTTTCTTATAACTACACAGGCATAGCTCCCTCCCTATGTCACAAAATCTAGGGATCTCGTCCACTGTCCTGAAATCAAATCCTTTACCATGACAGGTGGCTTGGGAGAGACAAACGCCTGAGGTTTGTGCTGCTTTTCAGACCTGCTTCTTTCAGCACTGTCATAATTCAAAAATTGATAACATACATAGCTTTTTACAGATGTTCTTGCTGGCTACACAGATTCTCCCCCCTTTTGTTTTAATCTAGTATGTGTTTCAATGTGTGATGTGCCTTTTTAATAATTGTTTGTCTTATGGGTTAGTGTGGAATGCTTGTGACATGAGAATTTTCCTATTTGATAGGAAGTAAAGCTGTATTATTATTATTGTTAATCCATTTTAGAGTACCAAGGTTGCTAAGCAACTAAATCATTGTGTTTTACACTCTTGCATTTTGTCCAGTGGATGCTGTGGCAGTTATGTTTTGTGGATGTGTATCTATGTGCATGTACATATTTCAATATGTCCAATTCAGAGATGTATATATTTGTTTGCTAGACTTCATTTGCCATTAACTCTCTAGAGTTAACGCTTTCCTGAGATGGCATGGGTGTGATTTCTTGACAGTGTGGGCATGCCCTGATAATGTCTGAGCTTTATTAATCGTTGTTTTGAATTGTCTCTTTAGAGAACGTGCATTCTGATGGAAAAATGAATGAGACAATTTTGTTTGCTTTAGAACTCTGGGTATGGTGTTAAACATTGCTGCTTTAGCAGCTTCTTAGTTTCTGTCAGTTATTGGCCCTGTCCTGTCAGCATGTGATTTGTGTGTATTGTATAGAAATCATACCTTCTGTGAATCACAGGAACCAAACAGAACGCATTTCAAACAACAGGTGAGGGTTAACAATATCTCAAAGAAACTAAGTTTCAAGACGGGGTATGAACCTTATAGTATAATAAACATAGTTACAACATTAGAGGATTGTTCAGAAATTTTTCCCAAGGCAACATGAATGGCAGTCAGTTCCAGAACCTGCACAGAGCCTTGGTTCACGGTCTGTAGTTCTCGTTCCCACTGTTCTGTGGCAGGATTTATTCAAGTCACTGCAGTATTTTGTGTTTTTCCCAGATGCATCTGTGAAGGCTCTGAGACTTTTTACTGGTTCAGGTTTGCATCTGGTGTGGCTTTTAAAGGTAAATTACCGTTTTCTGCCCACAATCTGTGCTTAAGGAGATGGACTGAAATATTACCACCAAAACTTGCCAAGGCAGCTTGGGATCCTGTGTCCTCAGCTGTCATCCTCTCCAAATTGTCCTTTGAAGCTGGACTGTTGACAAAAGGCAGGATCTCTTCCGTCCAATTCCTGCAGTCGTGCTCTGCCTTTAATGACAAGCTTTGCAAACATCTCATTAACAGTTTACACATTTTTTAGGTGGTGTGTGTGTGGCAGGAAGAGCCATTCTAGAACTAACAGTGGGCTTCTCTCAGTTTGATCCCACTGAACAATACTGCAAAGTTGGTACCTGCTGGGAATTGGGGCTAGGCAGATTTGCCTTTCAGGATTTCTCCTGTTTTGTCTGCTCGTATCACCTTGGTACAATTTTCTAACACTTGGTTTGCCTCTGCAGCTAGAGATTTTTCAGACTTTAGGTTGGAGTTCTGTTGTAGATGACGGGATAAAGACACTTTTAGACCACAGAATTGATCATAACTTATCCAACTTTATTGCTGCAGGCTCTGTGCTTATAAAGGTTAACAATTAGCCTCATACATATTACAAGCGCTAACTCATCATTGGCTTCTAATTACCTAAGTTATATTTGCGCAAATGCTGTTTCTTTCTCATTCTTATGGTTACTTGTTTGCTATTTGCTCTGCTTTCCCATCCGCTTTATTCTATTCTTCTGTCACGTACACAGTTTCACAGATACAGTGACCTTCTAATAGTTTTCCCTTACCGTGGGACCAGAGCTATAGCATCTCTCTCATGTCCTCTTTCTATCAACCATGTTTCTGTAATACTCTCCACACTTCCCCCGTTTTCTTTTGATAATGTTAAAAATACATCATTCATTGTTTTTGTTAGTATGTTCTGTATACATTTAAAACCACAAGGAACGACGCATAAAGCAGCCAACAGTATCAGCAAAAGTGAAATAGCTTGTTTAGTGATCTCTGCGAGCCATGGTCCTAAGCCTAAGTTTGCTAACCATTCTCTAATAGGATCCTTTTGGATTTTAAAGTCATTCAAATGACCTTACATTTCTTTTAGTTTTTGGTAGATGGACTGAGAGTGATCAGAAAGATTCATACAACACATGCCTTCAAATTCCTCATATCCACGCCCCCGAGCCAGCAATAGAAAATCTATAGCTGCTCTGTTCTGTAAAACAGCATGTCTTATTTCATCAAAGTCATGAGCCAATTCTCCTAGAATTTTTGAGGTTCTATTCATTTGATTCCTTGCCCAACAAGCTGTTCTTTGGACAAGAACTAGGCTCTTTTTTGCTCCAATGGGAGCAAATATGGATGCAAAGAAGTTTGCCGTAGGTGACCAAAATTTGATGGGTTGGTTTTCTACTGATTTACAATATTTATCAAATTCAGTGTCTCGTTTGTTCCGAACATTTCTCCTTTTCAACTGTGTTATTTGTCTCATAGTGGGTGTAAACATGGTCAATTTTCCCAAGTAACATGGTCCACCAATGGGGTATTTAGGAATGCCAGACCATGCTTTATTACCACAAATTAAGAAATAACAGGTGGTAAGTATTTTGGCTTCGTTACACTGACTGACATGTTTTTGACATAGCCTTGGCACCAGGTTATATTATCGTATGGAGGGTTCTGTGCTGTTATGTTTGTAGTGGATACATTCCCAATTGTTTGTTGCCATTGTAGAAAAGTCTTTTCCTTATTTATATTGAGTCTAAAGCAAGAGTCATTTCCATACACAGCTCCAAATAATTGTAACTCACTAGGGCTATCTGTCATGGTCCTGTTTAGATTAGCTACTAACAAAAGAGATGTCATGCCTTTGGTGCCGTTTGTGCATTCTTTTGTTACATTGCAGGCTAATTCCACCTCAGTTTTGTTATGATTAGAGCTAACCCATCCTGCAAAATCACTTGTATCAAGGTAAGGAATGCCAATCAGACACGTTTGAAAAGGATCTGACGCTGAAGCTAAACTTAGACAGAAGTCCATTTGACCTGTTTGGTTGGCAAACGTTACCCAAATGTTTTCTCTGGGCCCAACAGGGATACTGGGATGTCCTTGTGTTATCAGAATTATCTTCAAAATCCAAAACCATAAAGAAATCATCATTTTCTTTTAAATTTCCGACCATGTACCTCTACACAAAAATCTAGATATTGTTGTGGATACTGTGATTATATTTCCTGACACAAAGGTCTAAATATTTCTGTGGATTCCCTTGAAAGGGTTCATCAGGTATTATAACTGTTAAAGGTGTTCTTTTCTGACAACGGGCAGCTATTATCTTAATGCCTCTTATGATACCTATGTGCTTGATAATGTGCTTTGTGTCCCAGCGTAAATATGCTAAGGCTTTTTGCTCACTGCTTTCAAATAGTTGCAAAGCTGCGGCTAGTGGCAAACCAGTGGTTTGTTGTAATTCGTGCTGCCACGTTTCTAATAATATTATAAATGCACAAAGTTTACACCAGATACTTGTATCTAGTCTAGAAATAACTAAAACCTCATCACTCATGGTGGGAATTTGAAGAATTCATATACCATTCAGAATAAGGAGTCACTATGGTTCAACAGAATCATGTTACACATCTCTAAAATCTTGACACCGGCAGAAAGTATTTTTAAGTTTACACAGTCACACATTCATGTAGCTTTTCTCTTTCACACAACATTCAGGTGGCCACCTCAGTCACTCTTCACTCACACACACATTTTCAAGTAGTCATTGGCTGTGCACTTCTTATCAGTTTCATAATTCAAAGGAAATTTATGGCATAGCCACCATCAGCAATCTGCAAATCCTGCATAACTCTCCATGTAAAAGACAAATACAGCAAGAAAGAACAGAATATTATCTTGGAAATCTTCAACACTTCTTATAGAGCAATGATATTCTGTCATAAAGGCAATAAAACTACTTCTGCAGGGGGCAGAACTATTCCCCTTTGTCTCATCGTCTTGTCTGCAAATCTTCTACCTGCACCCTGCCCCAGGGGGAAACAGCCAAATTTCATGTAAGAGAAGCAAAATGGCAAACTATAGGAAATTCTTAATAACCTTCTGTAATATATAAAAAGCTAAGCACGGATGCTGCGTTATTTCTAATCTTACTTCAAGGGATTTTTCGTCAGTCTCCCTTTCTGTTTTTGGAGAAAACATTTGAGAATCCCATGAGCACGCTGCATGCATAACACCTATTGCTGTAAAAACAATGCAATTTCTCTCCTCTGAGGGGCCACTGGTTTATCCACACTGGTGTGTTTGATGTCCATGTGAGAGGTGGTGCTTGCAGCTCTCCAGTGGCCACAATCACAAATTTGGAATGGATAAGATAATTCCCCACTGTGTTATTACATCTCTGCCCCACAAGGTTAGTGGAATGTCCAATATAAAAGGCTTAGATGAAGCTACCTTACCCTGTGGGCCTTGGACCAGAAGTGGCAAAATGCTCTGGAGAGGAGTTTTGGATCCTCCTACTCCTTGGATGTCGACAGCTGGCCTTGTTGTACCCCAGGTGCTGGGCCAATCTTTGGCAGAGATTATGGAAATGTCCACACCCGTGTCCAGTAAGCCAGACACAGATTTCTGTTGGCCTGAATTAGGAGAGAGAAGAGTACATTCTATTATAGGTCTGTCAAGAGGAACCTTTTGAGCCCAATTTATGCAAATTCCCTGTTCATCCTGGGTTTCTTCCTCTATGGGTATGACCTGTGCTATTTGATCCTCTGGATTAATCACTGGGGGTACAAAGTTAGGTTTAATTACAACAGACACAACTTTAGGATCTTGGAGACTCATAACCATAGGTAACACAGTAATGCCTAATGCAGTTGCAGAATCTGTTGCTGTGATAACACATTTCCCTTTAAAATCTGAAACCTGAGAAGAAGCAGAAGCCAATAACACAGTGTGATACTCTGTTTTTTCTAAGGTTTGAGGTTTTGAAGTTGCTAGCTCCAATTTAAAGGCACCTGTTTGGGGTTTTTGTTGGGAACTGTTTGAGAGGGGTAGATTAGATTGCTTAAAGGAGCTTTTTATGCCCACGTGCTGCTCTAAGCGCTCACCAAGCCGTTTCCCGAATTCTGTGTTCTGGGAGGAGGCCTGGGTGAGAGTGGGTTTCCATCTCTGTCAAATAGAGATCGACAGTCTAGAGCCCAGTGTAGCCCTCTTTTACATCTGGGGCAAAGGCCTGGACGAATGGTTTTTTGAGAATTGGGGTTTTGAAATGGTGGGCAGTTAGCTTTTATATGACCTGGACATTTGCAATTATGGCATATTATTTTGGAGGGGTCTAGGGCTGCTGCTAAGGCTTGGGTCATTTTTTCTGCCATCTGCTGAGTTGCCTCAGCAATTTGGTTGCCTAATTGTATATTAGCTTCAGCTAATTGGTTAGACATTGACACCTGAGCTTGGACCAGGTTATTTGCCAATTTGTCATCAGGGCTAATATCTTTACAAGCCTTTTCCACATCCATGGGGGTAGGGTCATGAAGTTTTCTGAGTATCTGCTGACACTGTGCATTTGAATTGGAGATAGCTAGCTTCAGGAATAGGGCATCTTGTGCTTCTTTCACATTGATTTGTTTTTCTATAGATTCTTTTAATCGTTCTGCAAAGTCAATAAAAGATTCATCAGGCTTTTGAGTTACATTATTGAAAGGTGGAGTTGTTTGAGAGGCATCAGCTACTGATTGTAGTGCCTGTAATGCCATATTTCTGGTAGCAATTAAGTCTTGTTTTGGAATTTTGGCCTGATCTGCATTTGCAGCATATGGACCCTCACCAAAAAGCATTTGTATGGTAGTTTCTATAGGTCTACGTGTAGTGGTACTAGTTTCATGAGCATCCTTTCTAATTAAAGCTTTCCATTCATCTAAAAACAATGTTATTTGCACCTTATTTAGCAAGGATCTCATTATATCTTTTAAATAATTTGGAGTTAGTACAAAGGCTGAGAATAAAGACGACAGAATTCCCATTGCATATGCTGAATTTAAACCATAAGTTGTTACTGCCTTTTTTGCATCCTTGAGAAGGGGTATGGCTAAGGGGTCCCATACCGGGGCTGAACCTGGATTATAAAACACTGGATATGCCTGCAATAAATTTACATCATTAACAGGTGTAGCAATATCATCTATATCATTACAATCATTGGTCTGGTTGGTTCCTGTGGAAGAAAGAAAAGGGTTAAAAGGAGAAGCAGAATTATTAAAATTATTTGACATATTTGAAAATGGATTATTGGGAGAAAACTTGTTAAATGTTGTTAAGGATTGTGAATGGTTTGTAGCTGGAAAACTGTTTGGTGAGCCTGGTGCTGCTGAGTCAGTCACAGCTAGATCCACGCTGTGAGAGGCGGGGGAAATCCTGTCCGTTAGGGGAGTGAGTCTGTGATGCTCGGTGGTGAAGGTGTTCTGAGGCTGTGGGTGTCCTTGCCTGTCGCGGCACGATGTAGGAAGAAGCGGGGGGAGCTGGAGCTGCAGGGCAGAGGTTGTCCCGTCCCCGGGCAGGGAGGGGGTCCCGATGACGTCATCCTGTCCCGCTCGGCATCCCTAGGGAAGGCAGGAGCTCTCGCTGTCGGTCCGGTGTGGTTGGAAGCTGGGAATTCCCCGCCTCCTTTGTTTGGCCATGCGGGATGGCGGCCGGGGGCTGCGGCTGTGAAGCTGCCTGGGGAAGCTGCAGTTGGTGATCTCCCGCTGAGAGCTGCCGGGCAGGAGGGGCTGGGGCTGAAGCCACACAAACGCCTGCTGGATTTTTCTCGGCACAGCTCTGCCCCGAAGAGTGCCTGTGGCAGCTATTCCGTGTCAGGGGCGGTGGAATAAAGTTTTGTGTCACTGGGGGTGTGCTTGGAGCGCTGCTGCTAGTGGGTTGAAGAGAGTCTGGGCTCGGGAACGGCAAGATGGGATCGCCTGCTCTCGGAGGGAGAGGGGGTGGGAGGCGGGGAGGGGTCCCGCCGGTGTTGGCTGCGGGCGGCTCCTCCTCTCCTCGCCCCACCGGCAGCCGCGACGGAGGAGCCCGGGACGGGGCAGGGGCCGCCTCGGTGCTGAAGCCCGGGATGGGGGTTGCCGCCCCGGGTCCGACCCGTGTAGGGGGCTGGGGCGGGGCAGCGCCAAAACCAGCAGCCAGATCAGGGACCGGGTGCGCGGCACCGCCAAGCGCCGACCACGATGGGGGGCTGAAGGGGGACCCCTGCCCGCGGCTGCTGGACGGGGTCTCCGTATCCCCCCTCCCCTGTTTCCCACGGCGACTTCGGTCGCCCCCCCTCTCCTAGATCCAGGAGGGAAGCTGCGGTGTTCTCCCCTAGGGGCTTGGGATTTTTTTGTTGCATTTCAAGTATTGCTAAGACGTGAGTCCAAGCTATGCTGGCATGTACTGCTGCTTTATCGTTGGAATTTGCAGCCATCCATATCTGTGTGCCTAATAAATCCCAATCTTTAGTCGTCAGACAGAAAGGAAGTTGAAAGTCATTTTTAACCATAACTTTGGAAAGGCATTTTAAAGCTGTTTTGTTAGTCAATTTGCCATTACAACTCAATAAATTTTTCAAATGCTTATAGTTCTCTTTTTCAGTCTTAGAGAGGGAAGCCCCCATTCTTGTTTGTTTTTTTGTTGGTTTTTTTTTTAAGGGAACATGCCGGCGCCTGCTCCTACCTGAATGTCGTCAGGAAGGCTGAGGTATTCAAAACAGACTGCTGTCCCGTGGTGACGTAGTTCGCTAATACCTTGCTGCTTAGACGCCGGTCAGTCGTCGGAACACAGACTCGCCCCGTCTGTGCCTTAGGGCTGCTTATATCTTCACAGAAGAGTTCAGACAATCGTTGCCTCACCACGAGGGCACCATTTACGATGGATTAGTGGGATAGGGGAGACCTCCAGGCCTTAGGGTGTCTGCCCATCACCTGGAGGTGAATGCCCTTCCCCCCTGCCCCCCAGCACGTGGCCCGCGACCCCGTAAGGAGCTCACAGACCACCAGGGAGGGAGGGACAAAAGAGGAAGTTTATTGTGGGGAAGGGGTTTATAAATAAGGCTTTTAGGAGGGTCAAAGGGAAACCAATCACAAGTTCAGGGGCACACAGAAAAAACCAATCAGGTAAGGGGTCAACAGCCAACAGGAAGGGGCTAACAAGGACCAGTGAGAAACACCTCAGGACACCTTCCCAGGACACCTTGTATGGGAGACAAGTCTCTCACAGGGGGTGTCGGGAAAAAGAAGCAATGACCTTGCAGAAAATACAAAAAGCCATTTTGAAACATGTTTAAACCACATTAAAAACTTCTGTTTCTATAACATTTGAACTGTTTTCTTCTTTTTCTTCACTAGTCCATCTCTGACAGGACTTCTTCCATCCTGCATATGGCAAATCCATTGCCACAGTGGCTCTGGAGGTCACTGACATTGTTCAAGGTGGAGGCCACAGCACTTCAAAAGGGAGGACAGGGCCACATGATCCTCCCGTGCTGCTGGTTGGTCCCCCTGTCTCTGGGCAAACTGCCCCTCTCCAGAGCTGAGAACTGAACAACTTTGTCGCTTCTTACTGCGAGCTGTGACTGCCCTGCAAACTCTGCAGGAACACCTACTTGTTCCTAACACCCTAAAGCACTCAAAAGCACAAGCACCCCCTGAGGCCATAGGTTAGTTTTACCCTTGGGCAGTGCATGTCACTGCATCTTTCAGACCAACCTGATCTTCTGCTGATACTCCTCTGCCTCAGTAGCAAAAGCCTTCCACTGGAATCGGGCTGTGATGTTACTTCTGTTGTGGATGGCCGGGGTTCTGTGGCTTGACAAGTTCCAAAGAGTACTTGTCCAGCCCGATGTTGAAGTCCTTAGCTTTTCCAAGAAGTCTGGTGTGGGTATCTTCACCTGGAACAAAGCAAAGAGGAGTCTTTGCTCAGCTCCCTTGCTGATGGAATTACAAGGAGCAGAGCAAACCACAGGTAACAGAAGAAAGTGTCCAGCTTTT
This sequence comes from Pseudopipra pipra, assembly GCF_036250125.1. Classification (NCBI taxonomy): domain Eukaryota; kingdom Metazoa; phylum Chordata; class Aves; order Passeriformes; family Pipridae; genus Pseudopipra; species Pseudopipra pipra. The sequence goes on along the minus strand of NC_087580.1, from coordinate 12,774,715 downwards.
AGCTGGATAAGTAATTCCACAGATCAGTACATTTATCAAATGCCAACAGCTCCGTGGGTACAGTGTGAGGATGTCCTGGACACCACCTTAAGCACCTTATTTCTGGGTAGGTTTGTAGAGATTTGTCCCCAGGTGACAGTATTTACAGTGAGATTTGTCAGGTGTGCTCAGGTGACCCACTCAGATCCCAGGCAATTCTGCATCAAATTCATTCGGGTGACTCTAAGGAGCCCCACTCAGTCACAGCCCAGGGGCTCCTGAAGGCACCCCACGGGGCTCCTGCCTCTCCCAATCCCTTGTTGCTGACAAGCAAAGATTCCTGGGGGCAGGTGTGAAGAAAGGGAGGTCCAGGGGAGCAAGGGAAGTGAAGCCCATGGCAGAAGGGGACAAAGGTGAGGAAACAAGACACAATGCTCTACAACATTCAATATGACAAAGCACTAGAAAATCAACACCATGAAAGCCATCATCCCCTCCTGTCCAAGGTGTGACCAGCTCCAGGCTGCCTGCCCCCAGCCCAGAGCCGACCTCACAGCACGGGCTGGGCTATAACCAGTGTGCAACAAACGCCCTGGCTTTAGAGAGAACGTTCCTCCAAACTCACCTTGCTCCCCTCAGGGGTGAAAAGTAAGAAGACAACAGCACCAGAGAAGGTTAAGGGCACAGGCTACACAAGGGTGAACTTGGATCCCTCTGCCTGGGCAAAGCGGCTCGGCCAGAGGCAGTAGGGCAGTGCCTGCTGGGAAGGAAGGTCAGGCACCAGCAGTATGGAGATAGAACACCTGAACCAAGTCATCCTCATTTCAACAAGCCCAGAGAATCTGCCTGCTTCTGCCTGCACACAGCCACGCAGCCCTGTTCCAGAGGGAGAATGTGCTACCTGAAGGCAAACCAGCACATTGTCCTGGGGGAAGGAAGAAATTCCCTTCTAACAGACTGAGGTGGAGTGGGGAAGTCCAGCTGTGGGGAGACAGTCCCATGGGCACACCAGCAGAGGAGACCAGACCCTTGGCCTTCCTGGGAAACTGAAGAGAAAAGGAGGAACACAGCAAGACAAAGAGACAAGCCCTGACACAATGAGATGGCAAAGAGAATTGAAATGGGCTGTAAAGAAGCAAGGGAGAAGCACAAGACACTGCCAGGAAAGGCTGGTGCAGAAGATGGGAGCAGTCAGCTTGCCAGAGTGAGGGAAAGCCAGACGGCCCTGCAGGCTGGGCCTGTCAACTCTGGGCTTGAAAGGTTATTTTCTGCCTGGAGAAACATGAGCAGCACCGACTGACAGTGTGGTTTCATTATTAAAAGCCAGTCTCAGCTCTCCAGGGGCTCTTGCTGCCTGGTGACTGTGGCCAGGCAGCTGCCAGTGCAGGCAAGCCAGACTGCTGGGCATTCCTGCAGCCACCCTGCTGCCAGTTTCTGCCCTCAGGGGAACACAGGCACAGGGACAGCAAACAGGCATTTGCTAGCACAGGGTATCAACCCCTGAGCACCAAATCCCATCTCACAACCTCTAAACCAGGTGATTTGGACTCCCTGCTGTCTATTCCCACCAGCTTGCTCTTGGCACAAGAGTCATTTGAGAAACTTTCCTTGACTGAAATTCAAAAGGTCTCAGTTTTCCTCTTTACAGGGCAACACAATTGCTGACATTTTTCAACTTCTTCCTTCTCAGCTTTCGTGGGCAATTGCAAAACAATCACACTTGGTTCAAGTGAAGGTGGAAACCCTCAAGAGCCCATTGCTCTGGATGTCAGATACCACCAAGGCACGGCCAAAATTCGGGGAGAATCCTCAGCACGGGAAAATTCCCACCATCTTGCAAATCCAAGGTGGTGAATCTGGATGGGCCACAGCTGATACTTGCTCTGCTGTAAACCATGGGGGTTACACCACTCTCCTCTTCTTCTAGCACAGTGTTAAAGCGCCACATCCCAGCACTTACCTTGTCTCTATTCCTCAGAAGCAGGGCCGTTTCACAGACCTTGCCAAGGACATAGTTCTGAAACACCAGCTCGGATGGGACAGGCTCAAGCAAGGTCTTGTTCCGGTCAGGGGATGAGAACTGGAGAGGCGAGAGAGAGCAGGGAGAGGTTCAGCTGCTGGGAGGAAGGTTTGTGAATGACTCTCCTCTCTTGATCCCCGGTGAAGGACAGGCTCTTGGTGACTAGGTCTGCCCAGCTGCCACTGGGGGAACAGTAGCTCACCCACCTCTGCTCTGAGCTGATCAAAAGCTGCTGGACCACACCAAGCAGGCTCAAGCTGAGCAGCTCTTTTGGCAGGAGTTTCTCCAGCTTTCCTTCTCCAAAATGCCAGGCAGCGCTTACCTCCAGCACAGCCCTGTGCTAATGGGGTCCCAGAGCTCTGGGCACTCACTGAGCACTCAAGCAGTAAGTGAAACTCAAGAATTTACATCAGACTCCATAGGAAACAATTTTTGGGTGACCTTTACTCTGAGGCAGGGAGACTGAGGCCCACACAACTCCAGACTCTAGAGCTTAGACACCAGTAAGAAGAGAACAGCACCAGAGAAGGTTAAGGGCAAAAAGAAAGTACCACAGTAGATAGGAATAGGACAAATAAGGTGAGTGCTGCATGAGGATAAGGTTCAGCTCTTTTCTCAGCAGTGCTGGAGTTGTGTTAGACTGGGAGTAATTCCCTCAGGCCCTCAGCCTTCAAAGGCCAGCACTGCCACTGTGCAGGGAATCCTATGACCCCCAGCATTTGCCAGTGACAACACCAAAGCAAGAGGTGGCTCTTTCAGTGGGACAATGGAAAATGGCAAGCTCGTGCCCTTGTGTCCTGCCCCAGCCTTCCCCCGCTATTGTGCCTTTGCCATGGTAGCTAAACTCCAGCAAACCCCACCAGCTTCAGCAGAAATTATTTGTGTTGGCTTAGCACAGGTCAGGACTCCAGCATCTCACTAGGAGAACACGTTTTGCCTTTGCCCCAGCAGAAGGAACTCCACCACCACCAGCAGTTTGCAACGACAACAGGACCCGGACACTGAGGGGTTTCAATGAGCTGGAGGCAAGGCACGCAGCCTCTTCAAGTGTCACATCAAACAGCAAGGAAAAGGGCAGGAAAAGGCTACCTTGGAACTGGAGTTCTCACTCGTGCCTGGGGGCCGGACAGTCTTGGGCAGCTTTGTCTCCTGAGGGCTGTCCGGCTTCTTCCTGAGCCTGAGACCAACCTCCCTGAAGTCAAAGATGGTCAGCTGGAAGGCAAAAAAACCAGCAAGAGCCTCAGAAATGCCCTTGTTTAGAAAGGCTTTTCTTGTTCAAGTGGCTCTGATGAATCCTTTGTGATCACAGCCACCAGGACAGTCCTGGAAGTCCTGGACCTGCTGAAGTATTAAACATCACAAAATTAATGGTATAGAGCAGAACACACTTGCTCAGCCACGCTGTCATCCTGATTATCCTCCCTATGCCCCTGGGGGCATTTTTGGAGCCAATTTATACCTCTAACATTTTTTTCTCTCCTGGAGAGAGAACTGATTCTGCTTGCACATTGTAATCCTTTCAGAAGAACTTTTCCCCCTAGTTTTCCTCACTTGTTGTTATTACTTTTTTCCTCTTAAGTTTAAAAATTAAAACCTTTGCTCTGAAAGAGAGCGAAGGAAGAATGAAGAAGCTTCAAACCAAGGAGAAAAACCTTAAAATCCGAATTTCTGTGAACAGCACAAAAAGTCTCCTCCTGCTGCATTAATGCCGCCTCACAAAACGGCGATGGCCTCTGCAGGCAGCTGCCTAAAAACACCCACGGCTCCTCGGGAACACAGACATGCAATTGTTATCTTTTTTTTTCCCCTAAAGCTTTCATTTTTCTCTTTACATTCAGCCCCTCGGTGACTCCCGAGAGCCCTCTGCAAAGCCATAAACTGACTTTTGGAGGAGCTTTTGGACACCCCCGGCAATGGAGCGGCGCTACGCAAATTGCGTAAGGGGGCCAGCAATCCTGCGGCGCTACGCAAACAGCGTAAGGAGGGCGCCGGTAATGGCAATGGGGGAGTGACGTCAGTTGCGTAAAGCTACGCAAGTGGCACACGGGCCCTGCCCTCGGCACTACGCAAGTGGCGGGAGGGCCATGGTGGCTTCCTAAGGGCTCGCGGACCTTTCCCACTTCATCCCAGTCCTCTCCAAAGGGCTCCCAGTTTGTCCCAGTCCCTCCCTAAGGGCTCCCAGTTCATCCCAGTCCCCTCCTAACGCCGCTGCCCACAGTCCTACGCAAACGGCGTAAGGGGCGCTGCCGCTGCCCACAGCCCTACGCAAACGGCGTAAAGGGCGCTGCCGTTGCCCACAGCCTTACGCAAACGGCGTAGGGGGGCGCCGGTAACAGCAAGGGAGGGGCGCTACGTAAACTGCGTTAGGCTACGCAAATGGCGTAAGCGCCCTGCCCTCAGCGCTACGCAAATGGCGGGAGAGCCCCGGTTCCTTCCTCGGGGCTCCCACTTTATCCCAGTACCTCCCAGTCCTTTCCTAAGGGCTACCAGTTCATCCCAGCTATCGCCGCGTTCTCGCGCTTCCAGAATTTTCTCCCTCCGCTTCCCAACTATAAAAGGGACTTTCTGTGCTGAACACCGAGCCGGGAGCACTGACGGGCTCGGCGCAGGGGCCCTGTGGTATTTGGTTTCTCTACAGTTCATGTTTTTATAATGAAGGGGGAAGGGTTAATAATCTGTCACAAAGGACTGGAGCTCTCAGAGCCAATTAGTCCTCCAGTGAACCATTTAGCTGCTGCAATAAATCCAGTCTCAGGCACGCAATGAGCAGGATTCGAGGCAGAAAAGCCTGTGTGGGTACGCGGGGCATTGAGCTCGTGCAGATTTGTCCACAGGTGCAACTTGGTACATTTTAGTACTGAGTGCTTTTGATACACGAACTGGCCACCGAAACTCTCTTGGGTCATAACGTGCAAAGGTGGGACAGCTTTATCCAGAACACGTAGACCACACAATTTCTCAGAGCTGGATCAGAATCTGTGCCAGCCTGTGGTGGAACCATGAAAGCCACCCCCAGGAGTTGCATTTCCCATTCGGATATCAGGTGGGGACAAGTCCCTGCCACAGGAATGGAAAATCCATGGTGGGGTGGGAAGGGCCAAGATGCTGCCCTGGCAGAGAAGGAGGGATGTGCCACTGCAACATCTCCCAGCAATGCTGCTGTGGGTGGAAAAACACCATTAAGCTGGGACAAAGTCTAGGAAAGCAACAGCAGAGTCTGTCTCCCTCTAAATGTGATGTCTCCATCATCCAGACCCAAAGCCATGCTTTGGACCTCCCTGCACCAGTCTTGATTTTCCAGCTCCTTAACTGCATCAGAACAAGACCAAAAAAATTACTTCTTTTTATATTCTTGTAGTGGGTTGACCCTGGCCAGACACCAGGTACCCAATAAAGCCACTCTCACTCTCCTTCTGCAACTGGACAGAGGACAGAGAAAAAAAACAGCTAAGAATTCCTGAGTAGAGATAAGAGCTGGGAGAGGTCAGTGACTGATCACCTTCACGGGCAAAACAAGACTCCAAGTGGGGATAGTACTTATATTTATTACTAACAGGATAAGAGCCAAAGAGTGAGAAATAAAACAGTCTTAAAAACACCTTCCCCCACTTTCCTTCCATGTTCTCCCTCCTCCCCCCCAGCAGGGAGATGGGAGGGGATGGGAATGGGGGTCACGGTCAGTTGTTGTTTCTGCCGCTGCTCAGGGAGAGGAGTTGGAGTCCTTCCCCTGCTCCCGTGGGGTCCCTCCCAGAGCAGTACCCCCAGCCCTCCTGGAGCAGACAAGCTCAGCCAAGCCAACCCTGGACACCCATTGCCAGGCCCAGGGGCACCAGCTGCCAGGATCACAAGGGTGCGTTGCCTTTTACCTGTGCCCGGGACTGCACAGCCATCACATTCCCATCTGGTTCTGCTGTCTCCAGGCCAGAGCAGTGTCTGTGGGTGCCCTCGGCAGCACAGGAGGAGCACAGGAGCAGTTCCCAGGGCCTGAGGGAAGCAAAGGAGTTCATGGAGGTGCTGAGCTCTTCTCCTGGGTCCTTCTGCTTCAAGCCCTGCAGAGCCCTGGGGTGCAGCTTTGGCAACTTACCCCTCCTTTTCTGCCTCCTGCCTGCCTCCTGGACAAAGGAGGCAGTGCCTGTGTGTCTCTTCTAGCTCGGCCAATGCATTAAAGCCCTCCCATGATGGTGGCCTGATGGGAAAAGAAAACTGATGAGCTCCCTCTGTCCTGGTATTGGGCAGGTGCAGGGTGTCCCTGCCTTCCCACTGTGCCATCACAGCAGGGGATGGTGGCCCCGCTCTGGCCACAGATGCAGCAGCTCTGGAAAGAGCAGAGCAGCCCCATCAGCAGCAGCCTCAGGGCCTCCTCCTTGTGCCAGAGCTGGTTGGAAGGGCTGGGCTTTCTTGCTTGGGGTCTGGGCTGAGCTCCAGCAAACCTTGCCTTGCCCAAATCTCCCTGCTCTTGTCAGGCTCTCACCTGCTGAGCCGCCTGGGAGACTATATCAGGGATCTCCCTTGCGCCAATATTCCAGTCTTCTAGTCGCTGAACCGGGATGTCAGGAGAGTTGCTGACAAAAAACTGCAGGAAAAGGACACTCACTGATGAGGAAAGACTGGCAGGGACTGCCTGTCAAAAAGTGGAGGGAGCCTGCAGAGCAACTCACCAGGCAGAGCTTGTGGACACAGAGCCCATTTATCTGGAGTTTTTCCGCACAAGATGTCCGGGTCAGCCTCTGATCGCTGACACAGCACGCATGCTGGAGGGAGAGAGACAGTGGCCCCGGGCATGGCACCTGTGCTGCCCACCCTGACAGCCCCTCTGCCAGGCTGCGGGAGGGGCACTTTGCTCTCACCTGGCTCCCTGTCTTCGGGGGCTTCCTGCCTGTCTTCAGGGGCTTGGTCCTCTCTCTGTTCAGGGGCTTCCTGTCTCTCTTCGGGGGCTTGCTCCCTTTCTTCGGGGGCTTGCTCGTGTCTGTCTGCCATGGTGATGTCAGCAGGGCGTCTGTCCTCGGAACACCGAGGTCGCTTCCAAGGTGCTCCTCCACTGGTTCCGAGGCAGGAAACACTGACACGACCCCGATGTTACCTGACTGTCAGGGCTGGAGCTGCTCGTCTCCTGGGAGGGGGATTCCAGAGTCTCCTCCGATGTTGCCTGTTGGGTGGTGTGGAGGTTGCTGGTCTGTGGTGCTGAAGATCCAGGAGATGGCAGCTGGGCGCTGGGGCTGGGGCTGACGGTCTCCAGTGCTGGAGAACCGGGAGACAGCCCTGGTAGCGCCAGGCTGCCTGTGTTGGGGCTGATGGTCTCACGTTCCCTGGAGCTGTCAGAAGGCTCCAGTCCTGACAGTCAGGCCATGCTGGGGCCAGCAAGCTCTGAGTCATCTCAGGAGGCTGTGAGGGGAAGCAGGAATGTCAAGGCCACCCCAGGCCCAGCCAGGATAGGCCAGAGCAGTGCGGCTCTGCCAAACCCACCCTGGGCACCCACTGCCAGGCCCAGGGGCACCAGGCCCAGGGTTACCAGGTGCTTTGCTTCTTACCTGGCTCCCTCCCTTTGGGGGCCTCCTCCTCTCTGTCTGATGTGGGACATGTCAGTGGTGGGTCCCTGTCTCACCGTCTGAGCGGTGAGTGGGGCTCCCAGCACTGGGTGCTCTAACACGGCTTCTCTCATGGCGACTTCGGAATGTTCTGCATGAGTTCCGGGTCCGACGCTGCTGGCAGGAGTGGTGTTGCCTTTGGCAAGTCCCGGCCGCTGTTTCCCTTGGGTTTCGCCTCCCAGCACTCGGTGCTGGCGTGCACTTCCTGTCATGGGGACTTCTGCACCGGCCGGATGGATTTGGGGTCTGACGTTGCAGGCGGGAGCGGTTTCGCCTGCGGGATGTCCTTGAGTGTCTCTGCCTGGGCCTGCGCCTCCCAGGACTTGGTGCTGGCACATGGCTCCTGTCCTGGGGACTTCTGGACCAAAGGTGTGGAATTTGGGCCCGACGTTGCCGGCGGGAGTGGTTTTGCTGTCGGTCAGGCCCCCGACTGCTGGAGCAGCTGCTGTCCTCAGTTTCTGGGAAGCTGCTGTGGGACGACCCCGATGTTACCTGACTGTCAGGGCTGGAGCTGCTCGTCTCCTGGGAGGGGGATTCCAGAGTCTCCTCTGATGTTGCCTGTTGGGTGCTATGGAGGTTGCTGGTCTGTGGTGCTGAAGATCCAGGAGATGGCAGCTGGGCGCTGGGGCTGGGGCTGACGGTCTCCAGTGCTGGAGAACCGGGAGACAGCCCTGATAGCGCCAGGCTGCCTGTGTTGGGGCTGATGGTCTCAGGTTCCCTGGAGCTGTCAGAAGGCTCCAGTCCTGACTGTCTGGCCACACTGACACCAGCAAGCCCTGAGTCATCTCGGGAGGGTGTGAGGGGAAACAGGAGGGACAAGATCGTTCCAGACCTGGGTCAAGATAGGCCAGAGCAGTGCGGCTCTGCCAAACCCACCCTGGGCACCCACTGCCAGGCCCAGGGTCACCAGAGCTTGTGGACACAGAGCCCATTTATCTGGAGTTTTTCCACACAAGATGTCCGGGTCAGCCTCTGATCGCTGACACAGCACGCATGCTGGAGGGAGAGAGACAGTGGCCCCGGGCATGGCACCTGTGCTGCCCACCCTGACAGCCCCTCTGCCAGGCTGCGGGAGGGGCACTTTGCTCTCACCTGGCTCCCTATCTTCGGGGGCTTCCTGCCTGTCTTCGGGGGCTTGGTCCTCTCTCTGTTCAGGGGCTTCCTGTCTCTCTTCGGGGGCTTGCTCCCTTTCTTCGGGGGCTTGCTCGTGTCTGTCTGCCATGGTGATGTCAGCAGGGCGTCTGTCCTCGGAACACCGAGGTCGCTTCCAAGGTGCTCCTCCACTGGTTCCGAGGCAGGAAACACTGACACGACCCCGATGTTACCTGACTGTCAGGGCTGGAGCTGCTCGTCTCCTGTGAGGGGGATTCCAGAGTCTCCTCTGATGTTGCCTGTTGGGTGGTATGGAGGTTGCTGGTCTGTGGTGCTGAAGATCCAGGAGATGGCAGCTGGGCACTGGGGCTGGGGCTGACGGTCTCCAGTGCTGGAGAACTGGGAGACAGCCCTGGTAGCGCCAGGCTGGCTGTGTTGGGGCTGATGGTCTCAAGTTCCCTGGAGCTGTCAGAAGGCTCCAGTCCTGACAGTCAGGCCATGCTGGGGCCAGCAAGCTCTGAGTCATCTCAGGAGGCTGTGAGGGGAAGCAGGAATGTCAAGGCCACCCCAGGCCCAGCCAGGATAGGCCAGAGCAGTGCGGCTCTGCCAAACCCACCCTGGGCACCCACTGCCAGGCCCAGGGGCACCAGGCCCAGGGTTGCCAGGTGCTTTGCTTCTTACCTGGCTCCCTCCCTTTGGGGGCCTCCTCCTCTCTGTCTGATGTGGGACATGTCAGTGGTGGGTCCCTGTCTCAGGGACCACATCTGAGCGGTGAGTGGGGCTCCCAGCACTGGGTGCTCTAACACGGCTTCTCTCATGGCGACTTCGGAATGTTCTGCATGAGTTCCGGGTCCGACGCTGCTGGCAGGAGTGGTGTTGCCTTTGGCAAGTCCTGGCTGCTGTTTCCCCTGGGTTTCGCCTCCCAGCACTCGGCGCTGGCGTGCACTTCCTGTCATGGGGACTTCTGCACCGGCCGGATGGATTTGGGGTCTGACGTTGCAGGCGGGAGCGGTTTCGCCTGCGGGATGTCCTTGAGTGTCTCTGCCTGGGCCTGCGCCTCCCAGGACTTGGTGCTGGCACATGGCTCCTGTCCTGGGGACTTCCGGACCGAAGGTGTGGAATTTGGGCCCGACGTTGCCGGCGGGAGTGGTTTTGCTGTCGGTCAGGCCCCCGACTGCTGGAGCAGCTGCTGTCCTCAGTTTCTGGGAAGCTGCTGTGGGACGACCCCGATGTTACCTGACTGTCAGGGCTGGAGCTGCTCGTCTCCTGGGAGGGGGATTCCAGAGTCTCCTCTGATGTTGCCTGTTGGGTGGTATGGAGGTTGCTGGTCTGTGGTGCTGAAGATCCAGGAGATGGCAGCTGGGCGCTGGGGCTGGGGCTGATGGTCTCCAGTGCTGGAGAACCGGGAGACAGCCCTGATAGCGCCAGGCTGCCTGTGTTGGGGCTGATGGTCTCAGGTTCCCTGGAGCTGTCAGAAGGCTCCAGTTCTGACTGTCTGGCCACGCTGACACCAGCAAGCCCTGAGTCATCTCGGGAGGGTGTGAGGGGAAACAGGAGGGACAAGATCGTTCCAGACCTGGGTCAAGATAGGCCAGAGCAGTGCGGCTCTGCCAAACCCACCCTGGGCACCCACTGCCAGGCCCAGGGGCACCAGGCCCAGGGTCACCAGGTTGTTTGCCTCTTACATGTGCCCAGACCAGCACAGCCATCACATTCCCAGCTAGTTACGCTGTTTCTCAGGCAGAGCAGGCTCTGTGGGTGCCCTCGGCAGCACAGGAGGAGCACAGGAGCAGTTCCCAGGGCCTGGGGAAGCAAATGGGTTCATGGAGGTGAGGACAAAGTGTCCAAAGCATGGGAGCTTTGAAGCTGAGCTCTTCTCCGGGGTCCTTCTGCTTCAAGCCCTGCAGAGGCTCGGGAGGCAGCTTTGGCAACTTACCCCCCCTCTTGTGCCTCCTGCCTGCCTCTTGGAAAAAGGCACTCATTGGCATCACAGTGCCTGTGTCTCTCTCCGAACTCGGCGAAAGCATTAATGTCCCCCGTGTCTGTCAGGTGCAGCTCTCCCTGACTCTGTCCCTAAGAGCACACGGCTGCTTGCTCTGCCCTGCTCTGCCAGGAAGGCCCAAGCCCCTCTCACCTCTAGTTGGATCATCTTATTTGTGATGCCAATCTTCTCAGCCTTGAAATTCAGCTTCACCTCAAAGTCTGTGCGAGGCCCAACGATGCCCCTGCCTTGCGATGCAGAGAACTCATCTCCAAGGTCGTCCAGCCCACTGAGATGCCATGCTATGGGCAGTGGGCTGTCGTTTCTTAGGACCAGGGTCTGGGTGTCAGTCCTGCAGAGACAGGAAGACACTCAGCGTCAGTGCTGGGTGGTCACACCAGCCTGGCCACTGAATGCGGCTCAAAGCAGCTCCATCTGAGCCTCTGGAACCAGAGTCAAACCTCTTCTCTTTGTCACGAGCCTTGGAGTGCCCTCAGCCGTGGGATGACTGACCTGTGCAGAAGTATCTTGTTGAAATGCAGCTCCTGGGGGCTGACCCTCAGCTTCACTTGCACCCCTTCGCAGCACAGTTGGAAGACCACTGGCTCTGGGTTGTCCTTGATCCAGCAGACGAGACTGTCTTCCAGGAGGCCAGCAGAAGTCGGGTACGCCCAAACACTCAGCTTCTGAACCCATCCCCACAAACAGAAATACAAAGAGCCCTCTCTGAGCAGGAGGAACGGCACTTCTGCGGTGCCTGCCCTACCTGCTCACCTCCTACCTTCTTCTCTTTGGGCTGCAGCCTCATGCTGGGAGGGTCCAAAAGGAACGTCTCTCCTTTGCTGTCGTTCTCAAAGGAGAAATGCACCTCTGCCTCCATGGGGGAGTCGTTGAGGATGGTTAACTTTTCGCTGTTGCCGGGGCAGTTCTGTGCCTTGTACCTGTCCAGAGAAGGGGAAAAGGCTGCAGAGGAGACTGTTGCCCTCACCACACACTGAGGAAAGCACCGTGTGCTGGCAGCAGGAGGTGGCACTGGAAGACCATGGTCTAACAAGCAGGAGAAGAAAAAGGATCCCTGTCAGGGGCACGAGGCACGGTCTGTGTGCTCATCCTGCTGGGTGACTCAGGCAGCACCATCTGGCCCAGCCAGACGGTCACAAGGGGCAGCCCTGGCTCTGAGGTCGGGGGTGCAGTGTGGGATGCTCCTGTGGCCCAGTCTGAGGCTGGAACAGAAGCCTCTGAACACTTCAGCTTTTTGACCCAGTGTTGCTTTCATGTGTTGAGGGGTTGTTTTGCAGAAAGCATCCCAGCTGATCTCCAAGGGCGGTTGTCAGAAAGCAGGAACTGGGGCTTCATGAACAACAGACAACACCTTTCAGACCCCAGAAAAGGATCCAGATTCTGTGAAACCCCCCAGATTTGACTAGTATGTCAAATATTCCCTGCTCACAACTGCCCAAGTTGCCAGAAATTCCACAGGTCCACCAGGCTCTCCTCTGCCCCAGGAGCCATCAGGATCCACCCCAGCCCCTGCTGCTCACCTCGTAGCTGTAGGCTTTTCCAACCAAAACTTTCCCCATGTCCAGTTCCTCAGAGCTGAGTTGGAGGCAGGGCTCGAGGCCTTCCCTTGTGAGTCGCAGGGGCAGCCTGGTCTCACGGCCTGGGGAGAGATTTCCATTTCAGTAGAGTAATTCTTACTCTCTTATCCTGTTTTTTCCAGGCTGCCTCAGTGCTAGTCCCTGACTCTGAGATGGGTGAGACCAGCTCCTTCCAATTTCTAACCCACCCCTCGGGCTTGTTTCCCGTTTAGCCACCAGTTTGCACCCTGAAAAAGCGATGCCAAGTTTAAAACATGATTTCTGCAGTGATAGGTTAGATATACAAAAGAAATTCTTCCCTGGGAGGGTGGTGAGAACCTAGCACAGGTTGCCCAGGGAGGTTGTGGCTGCCCTGTCCCTGGCAGTGTTCAAGGTCAGGTTGGACGGGGCTCTGAGCAACCTGGGCTAGTGGAAGGTGTCCCTGCCCATGGCAGGGGGGTTGGGGATTAGGTGATCTTTAAGGGCCATTCCAACCCCTTATCATTCTATGATTCTGTGATTTCCTTCTTACACACTTGGAGGAGCTTTGAAACCCATTCAGTGAAGGGACAAAGCTTGCAAAGAGTTGGACATTGCTGCCTGGCTTCCAACTAAATTGGGGGGCGGTGGCCCAACAGCACAGGGCTTTGTTGCCAAAGCCTTCAGCTTCTGCTGCTTTCTGACACTCAGCATCTTGTTGACAGAATGTCCCCGTGTTCGGTGACTGGCTTGGAACACGATTCTCATCTGACCATGTCAACAAACAGAGATGCACAGTTTCACACATCACAAGGAATGCCTTGGGAGCAACTTTTTAAATCCATGCTTTCCTTCCACAGCTCTAACGACAGCAGTTGGTGGGCAAGAAGAGAGTTTGTTAGCATGAGCCCTGAGTAATTACTGTAGATGGCATTTGTTGAGTTATCCCTGCACAATTACTGTCTAAATAAAAAGCTGTTTCATGACATTTGTATCTATCAGCTTGGAGCAGGAAGGAAAGCAACAGGGTGGCTGGGTTAGGGGATTGCAGCACCCTCCAGAACAGGAGCCTGGCTGCTGGAGGACCATGGGCCTCCCACCTCTTTCTCGTAGATGGGCAAACCCAGAGTATTCCCTGGATGGAAACCTGGCAGCCATCTCCCACTTTAAGGTGAAAAACACTAAGCAGCACCATGCAGAGACAGAGAGGAAGGACAGGGGAACCTGAACCACACTGTGCTCTGTGAGTGTTCCCTCCCCTGTGCGGGCACAGCAAAGCCATCACCTCGGGGTGGGGGGTAATGATAACTGCTCCCAGAAAAGGACTTGACAGCACTCCTGGAAGCTGAGCACAGCAAGCCCAGTGGCCACCACCTGGACACACTTCAGCCTGAGAGCCAGAAGGTGACAATTCCCACACAGGGAGAGAAGCAGGTGCTGGCCAGGGGTGGTCCTTCTGCAGACAGCCTGGGCTCAGCAGGGCTCAGCCACCTCTGGTCTGCTGTTGTCTGGGCAGTGGGAGGTGATCCGGGCTCAGGGAGCACATTTCTACCTCAGCTCCTACTGCCTGATGATGGATCCATGAGGAGCCATCCTGGAGGTCAGTGCTCTAGAGGGGCTTAGTGCCTGTTCCCTAAAGCTGTTCTGCTGTGTAGCTCTTTGGCCTTTGAGGAAATACTGGCAAACCCGTGGCATGAAAGCTTATCCATGCACTGCTTGGACTGTTCTGGGATCAGTGTCCTGAGCCCTGGCCTTGCATGGGAGACCACCAGGAAGCTGCAGGGACAGTGGACATGAGCCAGCACTGCCCTGATGACCTTGGACCCTTCCCAGCACTTCCACAGGAGCTCAGTGGGCTGGAAGAGTATTTGCACCTCCCCTCACTGTGTGTGGGTAAGAGAAAGAGGAGAAGGAGCCGTACCTGAGATGGAACAGTAGGCCACTTTTCTGTAGACTTGGGCTTCTCGGGGTTTAAAGAACACCTTGATTTCAGCTGAACAATGTGGCCCAACCTCTCCCTCCTAAAGCAGAAAGAGACAGCAAACCATTTACCTTCCAGTATCACATTTCTTCTTTTCAATCTGTAAGCCTTTACTTAGAGCAAGGAGTGAACAACACTCCCAAACCAGCTCAACACAACCGCAGGATGCTCTTAATGCTCAGCTGATCAGCTCCCACGCTACAATATTCCTACTCTGACACAAGCGCTTGGTCACATCGTGCTGCTGTCAGCTACAGTGGTGTGAAACTGCTGTTGTGCTGACACTGGTGGCTCTTGGCCTTAGATGGGCTATAGGAGTCACCAAGAAGAGAACATGATCCCCTTCCTTGGAAAGAAAAAACTTAGTTTCACTTTTTTTAAAAGAAAGCAGAGGCTGGGATTCTTGTAGGGTTTACTCCAAGACGAGGAGGGATTTTGCACTGCGCAGGCAGCAGGGATTCCTCATCTCACGCTGTGTCAATACTCATACTCAGGGCTCTGGTTGATGGAAGGACATGGGGGTTTGCTTGCAGAAACAGAAAAAGATTTTCTGTCCCTGTGTGCAAAAGAACTCAAAAAGTCCATTTCCAAGTCTTGTGTCCAGGCTCCCAGATGACACTGGAAGGCAGACTCAGACATGCTGTAAGTCCTGGTTCCAGGGAGGGCTTGGCATTTCCATGACCTTGGGCTGAATTTGGCCTCCTTTTCGCTTCAGGTCAGTCTGTGAACTGACAGTTCTCCAATGCCCTCTGGGAAGCTCCACACATCACGTGTAAGCTGTGCCCCTTCCTACAGTAACCGACCCCTCTGGACACTGCAAGGACACGCACCAAGCTCCCTTGATGTTGAGCCCTTGCAGCAGAGCTCAGCTTTAGGCAGGTTCCTGCTGCCTGCCAGGAGCCCACAGGGTAGCAATGCTTTTTGCAACAAGCTCTCCAGCCTGGCCAGAAACCCCATGTCTTCTCTCGGGGCACATCGAGACAGCTGAGGTGGGGATCTGCCGAGCGACCTCATTCAGGGAGGGGGAGGAGGAGGAGGTTCTCAGCTATCACTTACCAAGGGCTCAATGGTGAAAACGTCATCTGAGAAGAGCATGGAGTCTGCTTCAATCTTTGCTGTCTCCTTCTCCAACTCGCGGTCGTAAAGGTCCAGCTCCTCATAGCGCTTCATCACAAGAGCCTTTGCTATCTCCTGGGGTGGCCGAGACAGATTGTGACACAGCCTGCAGCCACAGGGAGAAACAAAGGCAGCACGTCATTTAATAAGCCGCTGATTTGCAGAGCTGAGTGTAAGTGCAGAAGCAGCAAATAACTTGGGGAGGAGCAGCAGCAGCTCCCCAGCAAGGGGCTGAGCCTGAGCCACGGGCTCCCAAAGGGCTCAGAGGATCACTCGTCGTTCACTCGCAGGGCAGGTGCTTTTACTCCACACTTACAAGCTCAGGAGAGGTTTTAAAAGCCAGCAGCCCTCAAGAGAACCTCCTGGCTCAGAGCCACTGCCAAAACTGAGGGAGAACCCACCGGTGACCTCAACTGACTCTTCCTACCACAGAGCTGCTTGGGGGAGGCAGATAAAGATCAAGGAGTCCCCCCACTGCCTGCAGGGCTTCCCTGGCAAGGGGAGAAGAAGCTGGCTCTCAGCTGCAGCTTACCAGCATCACTCTTGGCTTCTTCCCTTCTGGACCTGCAGGGATAAGCTAACCCTGTGTGCCCTGTTCTCTACACTGCCTTCCACCAGAGCATCCCAGAGCACTTTCAAAGCCAACTGATGAATTCAGGCATGGGACCTCTTCAGTGACATTAAAGGTTTTGTAGGCATGAAAACAGAGGCCCTGAGAGGGGGACATCTAGCCTTGAACCACCTTCTTGTTTTCCTCCTTCTGGCCTTCTCTGCAGACCTTTGGCACAGTTAATCTCTCCATTACTTGGTAGCTGCAGCAGAAATCATTCCAGTGTTTTAAGATCACAACCAAGAGATGAGAAAGGAACAGCTGCTTTTCCCAGCTGGCAGATCACTGTTCCCCCCTCAGACTCCAGTCCCCTGGCCGTGAAGAACCTGCAGGTGGCAACTGGGGGGACAAGTAGAAGGTTCCATAGGGAGCAAATTGAGGCAGTGGAGTATAAACAGGACAGCACCCTCACCCAGCCAAATTCAAACACAGTTATAAAGGAAGTACAGTCATGGATATTACCAGCTGCACACAGACAGAGCCTTGGACAAACACTGTCACCGGCACCAAAACTACTGGCTATGGCTGGCTCTCTGCACCAAAAATACTGGCTATGGCTGGCTCCCTGCACCAAAACTACTGGCTATGGCTGGCTCCCTGCCCCAAAACTACTGGCTATGGCTGGCTCCCTGCCCCAAAAATACTGGCTATGGCTGGCTCCCTGCCCCAAAAATACTGGCTATGGCTGGCTCCCTGCCCCAAAAATACTGGCTATGGCTGGCTCCCTGCCCCAAAAATACTGGCTATGGCTGGCTCCCTGCCCCAAAAATACTGGCTACGGCTGGCTCCTTGCCCCAAAAATACTGGCTATGGCTGGCTCCCTGCCCCAAAAATACTGGCTATGGCTGGCTCCCTGCCCCAAAAATACTGGCTACGGCTGGCTCCTTGTGCAGCGCATTCGGAAATGTTTCTCCAGGGCTGACCTGCAGCGCTGGGCATGAGGAGGGCATCCAGCCACTGAGGTGGCAACCCTCTGCTCAACCTCCATCAACAGACAGTAATTTCCCCATGACGTGCCAGAAGGCCCTGATACTCTGCACCCCCACCTTCCACTGCCTTGTGTTATATAACAAGGGAATACCTGCCCGAGTGCAAGAAGCGGGGTCACAAATAGGACGACTGATTTAGGGGGCACTCGCCTCGGAGGACCCCCAGAGTGGACCCCTGACAACCACTGAACCAAGACCTGAGTATGTGGAATGGCAAAACCACTGCCACTCTCTCCTCCCATGCTGATGAGAGACTGTACAGAAGTAACTCACATAAATGGCCAGGAGACAGAGGAGCTAACTGAAAAAATAAACCTTTACTCTAATAAAAGAGAGAGTGCACTGAACAGACCTCAGGGAGGTCTCTCAACTCAGTGGAGGTTGCAGCTTCTTTTATCCCCTTTGCCCGGAGCACAGGTCCCTCCCCATTTCTCCATTGGCTGGGATACTCTGGAGTTACAGGCTTCCCAGCAGGCCTACTGTGTGTCCCCCATTATGTGCTGATTCGGTGGCTCTGGAGGTCGCTGACATTGTTCAAGGTGGAGGCCACAGCACTTCAAAAGGGAGGACAGGGCCACATGATCCTCCCGTGCTGCTGGTTGGTCCCCCTGTCTCTGGGCAAACTGCCCCTCTCCAGAGCTGAGAACTGAACAACTTTGTCGCTTCTTACTGCGAGCTGTGACTGCCCTGCAAACTCTGCAGGAACACCTACTTGTTCCTAACACCCTAAAGCACTCAAAAGCACAAGCACCCCCTGAGGCCATAGGTTAGTTTTACCCTTGGGCAGTGCATGTCACTGCATCTTTCAGACCAACCTGATCTTCTGTGGATACTCCTCTGCCTCAGTAGCAAAAGCCTCGCACTGGAATCGGGCTGTGATGTTACTTCTGCTGTGGATGGCTTGACATGTTGTGGATGGTTCTGTGGCTTGACAAGTTCCAAAGAGTACTTGTCCAGCCCGATGTTGAAGTCCTTAGCTTTTCCAAGAAGTCTGGTGTGGGTATCTTCACCTGGAACAAAGCAAAGAGGAGTCTTTGCTCAGCTCACTCGCTAATGGAATTACAAGGAGCAGAGCAAACCACAGGTAACAGAAGAAAGTGTCCAGCTTTTAGCTGGATAAGTAATTCCATGGATCAGTACATTTATCAAATCCCAACAGCTCCCTGGGTACAGTGTGAGGATGTCCTGGACACCACCTTAAGCACCTGATTTCTGGGTGGGTTTGTAGACATCTGTCCCCAGGTGACAGTATTTACAGTGAGATTTGTCAGGTGTGCTCAGGTGACCCACTCAGATCCCAGGCAATTCTGCATCAAATTCATTCGGGTGACTCTAAGGAGCCCCACTCAGTCACAGCCCAGGGGCTCCTGAAGGCACCCCACGGGGCTCCTGCCTCTCCCAATCCCTTGTTGCTGACAAGCAAAGATTCCTGGGGGCAGGTGTGAAGAAAGGGAGGTCCAGGGGAGCAAGGGAAGTGAAGCCCACGGCAGAAGGGGACTAAGGTGAGGAAACAAGACACAATGCTCTACAACATTCAATATGACAAAGCACTAGAAAATCAACACCATGAAAGCCATCATCCCCTCCTGTCCAAACCCACGGCCACATCAGTCTAGAAATATTTGATACCATTCTGATCTCAAACACCAAGCTGAAACATTTGAAATGAAAGAAAGAAGGGCAGAGAGACAGACTAAATGTACAGAGCAGCTTTTACACGAAGACTGAATGGGGTTCTTCGACCTAGAAATCAAATGGGAGACAGATGGGAGAGGTTGGGAGAGCATGAATGGCCTGGGAAATGGGAATAAGGGACAATTTGTCACAGTTTGTCATCCAACAGGAACCCGAGGGCCTGAAAATGTTCTTAGACAGAAATGACATGTATATGTAGAGGACAACATAGAAAAGGGGTCTGTGGCAAGACAACAGAGAAGCAGCTTAGGGGACAGAGGTGAGCAAGAGACACATGACATTGGAGAGAGTTGGATGGAAAGCTCCCACGTCACAGACAGCACTGTCCAGGAACACAACTTCAGCCCTGCACATCCACACTGCAGTGGAGAATCAAGGTTCCTCCTTCCTCCACTCAGCAACTCCCAACAAAACAGGATTCCAAAAATCTCATCCCTGTTTGAGGGCTTTATCCACTTTATCAACCCCCTAAACACGAACTAGTCTGCACTTTTCGTTGCGGTGAAGCTGAGACGGGGCGGTGCTGCTGGAGGGGAATTCAGGTGGCTGGGACAGTGGGGAGTGCTGGTAGAGGACTGGGGTGGGGGTGCAGGATGGAGGACACCATGCTGGCACCAGGGTCCCCCCAGGGATGGACCAGCACACAGCAACACAGCACATCCAGGACAGGGGCAGACTCAGCCTTGGCCCCTTCTCTGCTCACTTCTGAGCACTGAAACACACGGAGGCTTTGAAAGGAACAGTTCTACAAGTAGTTTGCAGAGCAAGTCTAACGTTATTCTGCTTAGAAAGGGCTCTGCTGTTCGGAAGGACGCGGGGTGAGTGCACCTGCAGTGCCCAGCACTCACCTCTGTCACAGTGCACTGCCAGGGATGTGGAATGGTGCCCGGTCTGCAGCGGGTGATATTCCACTGTCACTTGCTTGGCTTCACCAACATCGAGGGTTCCCGTGGCTGGGCTGACAGTGAAAGGGCTGCAAGACCAAGGGAGAGATCAGGACTCTTGGGGGAGGTTTGGGGACGATATTTGCAGTCTAGTTCACTTCAGCTGACTTGTGCAAGCGAGGAGCAAAGCAACCACAGTCAGCAGAAGACAGACAGAACACACAGCATCAGAAACAGCTACTGACTCTCTTCGGAGGAGATGCAGCCCTCAGAAAATCCTGTTGGATGAAATGAACTCATCTCCCCCATACTCTGCATGGAGGCTCAAGGGTCCGACTGCCAGCAATCCCAGCAGAGAATGGTTTGGGAAGAGCACAGAGAGGGTTAAGAGCTATTTGCATGCACAACTTGACACTGACTGCCTCAGGAATCTCTTTTCCAGTCCCTTCTAAACCTCATTCAAGAGATGCAAATGGCATCTCACCTGTCCTGTGAGATTACAGCCTAGGAATCAAGAAGGAGAATAAAGTCTTCCTTGAAGACCAGAGAATAATGTGTTTAATTTGCAGTGTGGTTGTTTGGGGTTGTTTTTCCCCTTGTAAACATCCTGGTTTAGCCTAAGAAAGGGCACCTTTTATCACATTTCAAGGAAAGCTGCTGGAAGAAAAGGAGCAATGAAAACTCTGAAGGAGTGCAACTGCAAATTGGAGCAATACAGTGACCTGGACACAATACCCAAAAGGAGGGTCCTGTTTACAGCCTGAAGGATTCAATCCCAGCTAAATGAAGTGCCATTAAGAGCAGCACATCAAGGGAGCTGAACAGGAGGTTTCTGTGTATTCCCCAGCGATGCAGTCTGGGATTCTGGAGTGTCATCCAGGCTGGTAACTGTTTGCTTGGCCCACCAGAGAAACAAGGGAAATCATTAGGCAAATGTGTTGGTGCAGTTTGGATTTAACAGGAGCAATTTGGCTTTGTCACCAGGTAAACAGCTCTTGCCTGACAGACACAAAAATCAGTGCTTTAGTGCTTCAGGATAGCTCAGGTGAGAGGTGCTTCTGCCCAGTGGGTTTATTGGCTGACAGTGGGAGGCAGCCATTTCAGAAGGTGGTGGTGCTCAGGAGGGTGCAGACCAACCACTAACGTGTTCCAGCAGTCCCCAGGAAATCTGGGAGAGACAAAGCTCAGGGCTTGCATCCTGCTTAAAACACTAGAAGCAACAGCAGGCCCCACACGTCCTGCCCCTTTCCAGCTGTGGCTGCAGTGCAGCAGCTCGGATGCTCTGGTTCCTTTGGGATACTCTTTCCCAACTCTGCCATCACCCAAAGGTGTTTTGCACTAAGACAGATGAGCTGCTTTACCTCTCAGTGCTGAGGCTGTAACAGGCTTCCAGGTTCCCGGTGTTGTGAACCAGCAGAGTCTTCTGGGTGCTGTGATTGACTGGACACGACGAGAAGTCCAGCTGGTCAGGGAAGTCCAAGACTGGGCGGGCACCAATGGCCCGGATTGGCACAGTGAGCTTTTCTCTTTTGCTGATGCAGACAAGCTGGTGGAAATGATCCTGCAGGAAAAGAGACTGGCACAGCATTGAGGGCATTGAGTGCCATCCTCATGGCAGAAGAAAAAGGGCTGTTTTCTATGACCCTTTGTGGGCATGAATTTACCTCTTCCACCCCCAAAACGACCACTAATTCATATTAATAAAGGCTGGAGAACAGAGCATGTGAAAAAGCATCAGTTTTGCTCCATTCCAATGGGAAAGAATAAAGCTCTCTGGATCATCTTTTTGTTCCTCTGGTATTTTCCATATTTAAATCTCTTCCACTGAACCTAGAGATGGCTAAACATCAACACCCCTCCCTGTCACTTCCCTGCTGTTCCATCTGCCTCTTCCCCCGTGAACGTTCAAGAACAGGCATGGAGGGAAAGCACAGCCCTCTAGGCCCAGCTGCAGGGCCTGGCAGCACCACGCCGTGCCAAGGTGTGACCAGCTCCAGGCTGCCTGCCCCCAGCCCAGAGCCGACCTCACAGCACGGGCTGGGCTATAACCAGTGTGCAACAAACGCCCTGGCTTTAGAGAGAACGTTCCTCCAAACTCACCTTGCTCCCCTCAGGGGTGAAAAGGATGTTTATAGTGCAAAATGAGCCCGGTGGGATCTGATGGCACACACCATTGGGGTCAACCAACTTGAAATAAGGTGAGCTGTCCATGGTGACCTTCACCAGCTGAGTAACCTGCAGGAAAGACACAAAATGGTGATTTTGCCACTTGTGGAAACAGGAGGAGACCCTGGTGTGCCCTGGTGACAGCCTTCCTTGACCATTTTCCCAAAAGACTTTTAGCTCTGGAGGTACAAGCACAGGCTACACAAGGGTGAACTTGGATCCCTCTGCCTGGGCAAAGCAGCTCGGCCAGAGGCAGTAGGGCAGTGCCTGCTGGGAAGGAAGGTCAGGCACCAGCAGTATGGAGATAGAACACCTGAACCAAGTCATCCTCATTTCAACAAGCCCAGAGAATCTGCCTGCTTCTGCCTGCACACAGCCACGCAGCCCTGTTCCAGAGGGAGAATGTGCTACCTGAAGGCAAACCAGCACATTGTCCTGGGGGAAGGAAGAAATTCCCTTCTAACAGACTGAGGTGGAGTGGGGAAGTCCAGCTGTGGGGAGACAGTCCTATGGGCACACCAGCAGAGGAGACCAGACCCTTGGCCTTCCTGGGAAACTGAAGAGAAAAGGAGGAACACAGCAAGACAAAGAGACAAGCCCTGACACAATGAGATGGCAAAGAGAATTGAAATGGGCTGTAAAGAAACAAGGGAGAAGCACAAGACACTGCCAGGAAAGGCTGGTGCAGAAGATGGGAGCAGTCAGCTTGCCAGAGTGAGGGAAAGCCAGACGGCCCTGCAGGCTGGGCCTGTCAACTCTGGGCTTGAAAGGTTATTTTCTGCCTGGAGAAACATGAGCAGCACCGACTGACAGTGTGGTTTCATTATTAAAAGCCAGTCTCAGCTCTCCAGGGGCTCTTGCTGCCTGGTGACTGTGGCCAGGCAGCTGCCAGTGCAGGCAAGCCAGACTGCTGGGCATTCCTGCAGCCACCCTGCTGCCAGTTTCTGCCCTCAGGGGAACACAGGCACAGGGACAGCAAACAGGCATTTGCTAGCACACAGGCATCAACCCCTGAGCACCAAATCCCATCTCACAACCTCTAAACCAGGTGATTTGGACTCCCTGCTGTCTATTCCCACCAGCTTGCTCTTGGCACAAGAGTCATTTGAGAAACTGTTTCCTTGACTGAAATTCAAAAGGTCTCAGTTTTCCTCTTTACAGGGCAACACAATTGCTGACATTTTTCAACTTCTTCCTTCTCAGCTTTCGTGGGCAATTGCAAAACAATCACACTTGGTTCAAGTGAAGGTGGAAACCCTCAAGAGCCCATTGCTCTGGATGTCAGATACCAACAAGGCACGGCCAAAATCAGGGGAGAATCCTCAGCACGGGAAAATTCCCACCATCTTGCAAATCCAAGGTGGTGAATCTGGATGGGCCACAGCTGATACTTGCTCTGCTGTAAACCATGGGGGTTACACCACTCTCGTCTTCTTCTAGCACAGTGTTAAAGCGCCACATCCCAGCACTTACCTTGTCTCTATTCCTCAGAAGCAGGGCCGTTTCACAGACCTTGCCAAGGACATAGTTCTGAAACACCAGCTCGGATGGGACAGGCTCAAGCAAGGTCTTGTTCCGGTCAGGGGATGAGAACTGGAGAGGTGAGAGAGAGCAGGGAGAGGTTCAGCTGCTGGGAGGAAGGCTCGTGAATGACTCTCCTCTCTTGATCCCTGGTGAAGGACAGGCTCTTGGTGATAAGGTCTGCCCAGCTGCCACTGGGGGAACAGTAGCTCACCCACCTCTGCTCTGAGCTGATCAAAAGCTGCTGGACCACACCAAGCAGGCTCAAGCTGAGCAGCTCTTTTGGCAGGAGTTTCTCCAGCTTTCCTTCTCCAAAATGCCAGGCAGCGCTTACCTCCAGCACAGCCCTGTGCTAATGGGGTCCCAGAGCTCTGGGCACTCACTGAGCACTCAAGCAGTAAGTGAAACTCAAGAATTTACATCAGACTCCATAGGAAACAATTTTTGGGTGACCTTTACTCTGAGGCAGGGAGACTGAGGCCCACACAACTCCAGACTCTAGAGCTTAGACACCAGTAAGAAGAGAACAGCACCAGAGAAGGTTAAGGGCAAAAAGAAAGTACCACAGTAGATAGGGATAGGACAAATAAGGTGAGTGCTGCATGAGGATAAGGTTCAGCTCTTTTCTCAGCAGTGCTGGAGTTGTGTTAGACTGGGAGTAATTCCCTCAGGCCCTCAGCCTTCAAAGGCCAGCACTGCCACTGTGCAGGGAATCCTATGACCCCCAGCATTTGCCAGTGACAACACCAAAGCAAGAGGTGGCTCTTTCAGTGGGACAATGGAAAATGGCAAGCTCGTGCCCTTGTGTCCTGCCCCAGCCTTCCCCCACTATTGTGCCTTCGCCATGGTAGCTAAACTCCAGCAAACCCCACCAGCTTCAGCAGAAATTATTTGTGTTGGCTTAGCACAGATCAGGACTCCAGCATCTCACTAGGAGAACACGTTTTGCCTTTGCCCCAGCAGAAGGAACTCCACCACCACCAGCAGTTTGCAACGACAACAGGACCCAGACACTGAGGGGTTTCAATGAGCTGGAGGCAAGGCACGCAGCCTCTTCAAGTGTCACATCAAACAGCAAGGAGAAGGGCAGGAAAAGGCTACCTTGGAACTGGAGTTCTCACTCGTGCCTGGGGGCCGGACAGTCTTGGGCAGCTTTGTCTCCTGAGGGCTGTCCGGCTTCTTCCTGAGCCTGAGACCAACCTCCCTGAAGTCAAAGATGGTCAGCTGGAAGGCAAAAAAACCAGCAAGAGCCTCAGAAATGCCCTTGTTTAGAAAGGCTTTTCTTGTTCAAGTGGCTCTGATGAATCATTTGTGATCACAGCCACCAGGACAGTCCTGGAAGTCCTGGACCTGCTGAAGTATTAAACATCACAAAATCAATGGTATAGAGCAGAACACACTTGCTCAGCCATGCTGTCATCCTGATTATCCTCCCTATGCCCTTGGGGGCATTTTTGGAGCCAATTTACACTTCTAATATTTTTTTCTCTCCTGGAGAGAGAACTGATTCTGCTTGCACATTGTAATCCTTTCAGAGGAACTTTTCCCCCTAGTTTTCCTCACTTGTTGTTAATACTTTTTTCCTCTTAAATTTAAAAATTAAAACCTTTGCTCTGAAAGAGCTGCAGCTCGCTCCAGGAGTTTTGCACCGAAGGGGATCTGCCTGACCTCGCTCCTGCCACAATCCCTGTTTTCTCCTTGCATCAAACAAACAGTTCTGCAGCATTAGCAATAGGCTGGGCTTTTAGATCAAAACTAGTGTCTCAAAACCTGGAAGTCAAGTCAGCCCGTGCAAGTCACAAAGGGCTGGTTTGGTGTGTGCACAGACCAGTCAGGCATCTTTTTATACCAGAAACAAATTCTCTGTTTAACACATGCCTGATGAGCTGCATTTTCCCTGCACACCTGGGCCATGCCCCGGATGCTGAGGTCTCAGCCAGGATGTCATCCTGATTATCCTCCCTATGCCCCTGGGGGCATTTTTGGAGCCAATTTACACCTCTAATATTTTTTGTCTCCTGGAGAGAGAACTGATTTTGCTTGCACATTGTAATCCTTTCAGAAGAACTTTTCCCTTTTCCCCCTAGTTTTCCTCACTTGTTGTTATCACTTTTCCCCCCTTAAGTTTAAAAATTAAAGCCTTTGCTCTGAAATAGAGCAAAGGAAGAATGAAGAAGCTTCAAACCAAGGAGGAAAACCTTAAAATCCGAATTTCTGTGAACAGCACAACAAGTCTCCTCCCGCTGCATTAATGCTGCCTCAGGAAACAGCGATGGCCTCTGCAGGCAGCTGCCTAAAAATACCCACGGCTCCTCGGGAACACAGACATGCAATTGTTATTTTTTTTTTCTCCCTAAAGAATTAATTTTTCTCTCTTTACATTCAGCCCCTCGGTGACTCCTGAGAGCCCTCTGCAAAGCCATAAACTGACTTTTGGAGGAGCTTTTGGACACCCCCGGGATCCTCCCCCGCGCTGCCGTGGGGCCCGTGGGTGTGTGAGGGGCTGAGGGGTCGAGCGCCTGGACACTGATAAATAAACATCAGCAGGCGGGGACACGGGCCCGCCCCCGCTGCGCTGCGCAAACGGCGCAAGGATACGCAAATGGCGTAAAGCGGCGACGCCGGCGGCAATGGAGCGGAGCTACGCAAATTGCGTAAGGGGGGCCGGCAATGCCCACAGCCCTACTCAAACAGCGTAAGGAGGGCGCCAGTAATGGCAATAAGGAAGTTACGTCAGTTGCGTAAAGCTACGCAAAAGGCGCAAGGGCCCTGCCCTCAGCGCTACGCAAATGACGGGAGGGCCACGGTGGCTTCCTGAGGGCTCGCGGACCTTTCCCACTTCATCCCAGTCCTCTCCAAAGGGCTCCCACTTTGTCGCAGTCCCTCCCTAAGGGCTCTCAGTTCCCTCCTAAGGGCTCCCAGTCCATCCCAGACCCCTCCTAACGCCGCTGCCCACAGCCCTACGCAAACGGCGTAACGAGGGCGTCGGTAACGGCAAGAGAGGCGCCACGAGTCCTACCTGGGAAAAACCTGCTCCAGCCTGGGCTTCCCTCTCCACGGGCTGCAGGTCCCTGCCAGGACCCTGCTCCATCCTGGGCCTGCCACGGGGTCACAGCCCCCTTCCTGCATCCACCTGCTCCAGCGTGGGAGCCTCCATGGGCTGCAGGGGGGTCTCTGCACCCCGATGCTCCCCCAGGGGCTGCAGGGGCACAGCTGCCCCACCCTGCTCTGCCCCACGGGCTGCAGGGCCTCAGCTCCAGTGCCTGGAGCACCTCCTGCCCCTCCTTCTGCGCTGACCTTGGGGTCTACGTTGTTATTCCCATGTTCTCACTCCGCTCTTCCCTGGCTGGAATTTCTTTTTCTTAAATATGTTATCCCAGAGGTGTTGCTGTCACTCGTGACTGGCTCAGCCTTGGCCAGCGGCAGGAATTCCATCCTGGAGCCACTGGCATTGGCTCCACGGGACAGGGGAAGCTTCTGGCAGCTTCTAACAGAAGCCACCCCTGTAGCCCCCCCGCTACCAAAACCCAGCCACAGAAACCCACTGCACCCAGTTACTTCCACTTGCCCCAGGATGGTTCCAGTTTCCATCAGGATGATCCCGGTCACTCCCAGTCACTCCCAGTTTATGCCAGTTGCCCCCAGCATGCACCCTGTCACTCCCAGTTACTCCCAGTTGCTTCCAGCATGATCCCAGTTGCTCCAAGGATGTTCCCAGTTGCCTTCCAGCATGGCCCCACTGGCTCTCAGTTCCCCCCTGCATAGTTCCAGTCACTCCCAGTTTGATCCTGGTCACTTACAGTCACTCCCGCTATGATTCCAGTATGGTGCTGGTCACTCCCACTATGATCCCAGTCACTCCCAATAGGATCCTGTTGCCCCCAAGGTGGTCCCAGTTGCTCCCAGCCACCCCCAGGATGGCTCCTTTCACTCTCAGGGACTCCCCATCTGAGTCCAGTCTGGCCCCAGTCACTCCCAGTCACTCCCTGGAGGATGCCATTTGCCCTCCGCATGGTCCCAGTTGCTCCCAGTATGATCCCAGTATGAGTCCAGTCACCCCCAGTATGATCCCAGTGACTTCCAGACACTTCCACTAGAAAGCCAGTTTGATCCCACTCATCCCCAGTATGGCTGCAGTCCCTCTCACACACTCCCAGTATTATTGCAGTCACTCCCAGTATGACCCCAGTAGGACCCCAGTAGGGGCCCAACTGCTCCCACTCTGATCCCAGTTGCCCCCAGCATGGTTCCAGTTGCTCCCCTTCACCCCTTCACTATGGTTCCAGTCACTCCCAGAATGATCTCAGTCACTCCCAGCCACTCCCTGGATATCCCAGTTGCCTCCAGCATTCTCCCAGTCAGTCCCAGTATGATCCCAATCTATCCTAGTAAGATCCAAGTTACCCCCTGCATGGTCCCAGTTACTCCCAGCCACCCCATTGTAGTTCCAGTCCCTCCCAGTCTCTCCCAGTATGACTCCAGTATGATCCCAGGGACACCCTGTGTGGTGTCAGTCACACCCAGGATGAACCCAGACGTTCCCTGGCACTCCCAGGATAAAGCCATTTGCCCCCAGCAGGGTCCCACTTGCTCCCAGTCACCCCACTGTAGTTCCAGTCCCTCCCAGTAGGATCCCTGTCACGGCCAGTCTCTCCCAGTATATCCCAGTTGACCTCAGCCTGCTCCCAGTCAGTCCCAGTATGATCCCAGTCACTCTTGGTCTCTCCCAGTATATCCCCCTTGCCCCCAGTGTGGTTCCACACACTCCCAGTTGATCCCAGTAGCTTCCAGCATGATCCCAGTTGCTCACAGCCACTCCCAGTCACCCACAGTGGGGTCCTAGTCACTCCCAGTATGATCCCAGTCACCTCCTGCTTATTCCCAGTATACCCCAGTTGCGCCAACATGGTCCCAGCTGCCCTCAGAACGCTCCCAGTCAGTGCCAGTATGACCCCAGCCGCCTTCACTGTGGGCCCAGTTGCTCCCAAAAGGATCCCAGTTGTGCCCAGCATGGTCCCAGTTGCTCCCAATGGCTCCCAGTGGGATCTCAGTAGCTCCCAGTTGCCCCAAGCGTCGAACCACTTGCTGCCAGTATGATCCTAGTCTGATCCCAGTATGATCCCAGTACATATGATCCCGCTGGATCCAGTCTGGGTCTCGGTGTATCCCGGTGTCCCCCCTGTCCCCCCACCCCGGTGTCACCCCCTTTTCTCTCCCCACAGAGCTCCTGAGCCGGTGGCGGCCGCAGCCCCTCCCCAGAGCCTCGGGCCCAGCCTGGACCCACCCCGTCCCTGCGAGGATTTTGGGGGGTCGTGTGTCCCCCCATCCCCTGCTGTCACTCTGCCTCCACCCGGTTGCTCCCAGTGATCCCAGTAAAGCTTCCCAGTTCTCCCCAGTCCTGGTTATTGGGGGCAGTGGAGGAGGGGCTTGGAGGGTCTCTGTGAGGTGGAGACGAGTTTGGGGGGGGCAGAACCGACCCCGGGATGGATTGGGAATGGGGACCCCCCCGGTGTTTCCCCAGTGTCAGCCCGTTCTGGGGGGGCTTTGAGAGGGCACCTACCCCTCAGTAAAGCACTCAGCTCACCCCAAAACGTGCTGGGAACTTCCCAAAAAGCTCCCCACAACGCCTCAAGGACCCCCAAACACACTCAGAGCCCACCCAGGACCCCCCCCAACCCCTTTTCTGGGGGACTTCTCTGGGCACTGGTGGTGCTGGGAGCCCCCCCGGCTGCGGGCGAGGAGCTCTCGGGTGAGCGGGGGGTGGGAAGAGGGCAGTTGGTGGGAAAAGGGGGGTCAGAGGGGATAAAAGGGTGGTGGGACCCCAAACTGAGTGGGAGGGGAGTGGGATCCCCCAAAAGTGGAGGGGGAAGAGCACTGAGGTTTGGGGGGTGATGAGAAATGGGTGGGAGAGGTCAGAAGAGTGGGGAAAGTGGAGGGTGGGACCCCCAAACTGATCATGAGGGGGCTGGGGAGTCTCCAGGTGCCAATGCAGTTCTCAAAGCACAGCCTGGAATGGAGGAACTCGCAGCACAGGTTGATGAGAGGCTGGAGAGAGGGGGGAGCTGCAAAAGCCCTGAGAGCCTGGAGAGGGCCGCGCGGAGAAGGGGAAGCCTGGACAGTGGGGACATCTGGGATCCCAAGGACAACAAAGTGGAGAACCTGGAGAGGGGGAATGTCTGGGAATGTGGCACCTCGAAGGCAAGAATCAGAGAATTTGGAGATGGATGGAACCATCAGGGGTTCATTTGGGGTGGAAGGAGCGGCCAAAGCTCTTCCTGCAGGTGGGGCACTGGTAGGGCTTCACTTACTGGTGGGTCTCTTGGTGTCTCGTCAAGTTAGAGCTCTGGGTGAAGCTCTTTCCACACTCCCCACACTTGTAGGGCATCTCCCCAGTGTGGATGTGCTGGTGTCGGAGCAGGTGGGAGCTCTTCCTGAAGCTCTTTCCTGAAGCTCTTTCCACACTCCAAGCACCTGAAGGGCTTCTCCCTGCTGGGAGGCTGCTCAGGCTTCACCAGGTCCGAGCTCTGGCTCAAACTCTGGCCGCCTTCCCGGCACAGGCTGAGTCTTTCCTCCTCACAGCACCCTGGGCTGGCTTTGGAGCCCCTCCTGCGGGGAGATCTCCGGCCCTTTTCCTCCCCGCTGCCTTCCTGTGCCGGGGAGCCCTTCAAAACGGCCTCTCCCACCAGGCTCTGACGGGGGGATTTGTCCTCCGGGCTCTCCGTCCTCAGCTTGGGGCCTGGGGCAGGAAGCAAGAAGATTTGAAGCAAGAAGATTTGAAGCAAGATTTGAAGCAAGAGGATTTGAAGTAAGATTTGAAGCAAGAAGATTTGAAAAAGGAGATAAAGCCTCTGGCTGGGGACAGGGAGCACCAGGGTGAACGGCCCTCATGCTTCCACAGGAATCACAAAATCACAAAATGGCCTGGGTTGGAGGGGACCTTAAGGATTATCCCATTCCAACCCATGCCATGGGTAGGAACTCCTTCCACTAGACCAGGTTGCTCCAAGCCCCATCCAACTTGGTCTTGGACACTTCCAGAGATGGGGCAGTCACAGCTTCTCTGGGCAACCTGTGCCAGGACCTCACCACCCTCACAGGGAGGAAGTTTTTCCAACTATCTAATTTAAACCTCTGTCAGTGTGACACCATTACCCCTTGTCCTGTCACTCCAGGCCCTTGTAAATAAATTCTTGTGTTTCCAGTACTAACCTGAAGTAGGTACTGCAACAAGAGAGTATGAGCTTGTGAGCTTTGAATTCCACTCCATCAACTGTTACGATCACATCACTGGGTCTCTCTTCAAGGCGGAGCTCGTTGGCGATGCTCCACTTGCTTTTGCTCATCTCTGTCTCCATGTTGGAGGATGACATGGGTTAGTGGTGGCCTTGGCAGTGCTGGGGGACGGTTCTCTGCGGGCATTTCCTGCACAGGGTTCCGCGACTCCGCGTCCCCGGCGCTGCGGGGCGGTTCAGTGCCGGGCCCTGCCGGCGGCTTCTTTATTGGAATCTTTCCTTTCTGTTTCGCCCTCCCCGCTCGCTGCGGCAGTGCGGGGCGGCCCCGGCGGTGCCATGGCGGGGTTCCCCTCAGGTGTGGGCAGCTGCAGCCCGGCTGTGCGGGGCGGCCCCGGCGGTGCCATGGCGGGGTTCCCCTCAGGTGTGGGCAGCCACAGCCCAGCTGTGTGGGGCGGCCCCGGCGGTGCCATGGTGGGGTTCCCCTCAGGTGTGGGCAGCCGCAGCCCGGCTGTGCGGGGCGGCCCCGGCGGTGCCATGGTGGGGTTCCCCTCAGGTGTGGGCAGCCGCAGCCCGGCTGTGCGGGGCGGCCCCGGCGGTGCCATGGTGGGGTTCCCCTCAGGTGTGGGCAGCCGCAGCCCAGCTGTGTGGGGCGGCCCCGGCGGTGCCATGGCGGGGTTCCCCTCAGGGCGGCCCCCACTGCCCGTGCACGGTGGTGTTACCAGGGCAGCCTCTTCCCCAGGCACATCTGTGGGCTGTGACCCAGCGGCGATCCCTTCCCGCTCTAAGAGCCCGCAGGAATGGCTGCCTGGCTCCAAACTGCCCGCCGGGAGCGCGCTGGGATCACAGGGGGAGCTCTGCCCAGGGCAGCCCCCGCACTCAGTCGCCCCGAGCCTTCCTGCTCTCCCCGCACACGGCCGGCGCTTTGGGAACAGCCACGGTCGGCGCTGGAGTGGCGGTGCTTGGGCACGAGGGAGCGCCGCGAGCCCGGGAAAAGAGTCAGGAACATTCTGGCACTGAGGGGAGCGCGGGTGCGGAACTTGGGCACAGAAATGATCGTGGGCCCGAGCGGGGGAGGGTCCTGGGCAACGGAGCGCAGGAGAGGAGGACGGCGAGCGATGAGTGCTGCAGGTTGGGCTTCGCTGCCCTGGAGGCAAAAACTGCACTGTGCACCATCCAGAGATTTCCCATCGACCTTTCCAAAACCTGCCAAGTGGGACAGGACATCAGACCTGTGCCCTGCCCAGACCCCAGGAAAGCTCCCCAGGCAGCCACCCCAGGCCCCACCATGGCAGGGAGGGCGTTTGGAGCAGTCACCCCACATTGTGAGTCCCAGGCCAGGCCAGGCCACTGCTTTCCACACAGCCCCAGCCCCCATTTGCCGACAGGGCTGCCCCTCACACCGCCCTGCTCACCATCTCAGCTCTCTGCGACAGCCTGGCGAGCCCTTCCAGCAGTAGCCTGGACATCCCCACATTTGGACAGCCCTGATGGCTCTCGATGTCGGGCTCGTCAGCCAATTCCTCTGATTCAGCCTTCCTGGAGGACGACTGCAGGAGCAAACAGAGCCGTGAGGGGCCGGTAGAGCCTGCAGGGCTGGCGGGAGGGGACCAGGGCCTTTAGTGGTCACTCACAGCCATGGGTTGGGGTGTGGGGGCCTTCTGCAGAGCAGCGGAAGCACTGTCTACTGCAGCAGGTTGGTAAAGTCCTCCAAGATCTTGGCCAGAGTGGCCCACGGTGAGCCAGTGTCCGTCAGGACGGCGACCGGACAGGACAGGAGTGCACCTACCCCCAGCAACAGGTCCCAGGGAGCCACCACGCAGGCAGGAACAGGCAGGGTGTCCCTGGGGACACAGGCCTGCCTCAGCCCTGGGCACCCAGCTGCCCTCAGGGTGTCTCCAGGCCCTACTTTGCTCTCGTGTCTCCTCGGGACATCCCGAGGAGCCCCATGTTCAGACAGCCCTGCGTGCCCCCAGGACACCCCTTTTCTGTCCCCACACCGCAGAGCCTGACCTGTGAGCCCTTCAGTCACATTAAATGCATAACATTTGCTCAAGCTTAAGAGAAACCATGGCTTTTGTTGCCTCTTCTCTTTCTCCCACTGACCAGCAAGAGCTTTTCCCCACTCAACAGCTCTTCCAGCACCTTCTCTCAAGGCCTTTGCCGCGCCCCAGGCCCCTGTGCGGCACCCCGAGCTGCCCCAGGGGTGGCTGAGTGGCCCTGCCAGGCTGGCGGAGTCTTGAGAGGGGCTTAGGGCTGAAGGGGGGAGGATGGCACCGAGGGGGATTCCTTGGATTCACCAAGGAAGGCCTAGACTAAACTACCCCAGGGATCCGCTGGATCCAGTCTGGGTCTCGGTGTATCCCGGTGTCTCCCCTGTCCCCCCACCCCGGTGTCACCCCTTTTCTCTCCCCACAGAGCTCCTGAGCCGGTGGCGGCCGCAGCCCCTCCCCAGAGCCTCGGGCCCAGCCTGGACCCCCCCCGTCCCTGTGAGGATTTTGGGGGGTCGTGTGTCCCCCCCTCCCCTGCTGTCACTCTGCCTCCACCCGGCTGCTCCCTGTGATCCCAGTAAAGCTTCCCAGTTCTCCCCAGTCCCAGTTATTGGGGGCAGTGGGGGAGGGGCTTGGAGGGTCTCTGTGACTGGAGCTGAGTTTGGGAAGGACAGAACCGAGTCCGGGATGGATCAAGAATGGGGACCCCCCTGTGTCCCCCCTGTGTCAACCCGTTCTGGGGGGGCTTTGGGAGGGCACCTGCCCTTCAGTAAAGCACCCAGCTCACCCCAAAACGTGCTGGGAACTTCCCAAAAAGCTCCCCACAACGCCTCAAGGACCCCCAAACACACTCAGAGCCCACCCAGGACCCCCCCCAACCCCTTTTCTGGGGGACTTCTCTGGGCACTGGTGGTGCTGGGAGCCCCCCCGGCTGCGGGCGAGGAGCTCTCGGGTGAGTGGGTTGTGGGAAGAGGGCAGTTGGTGGGAAAAGGGGGGTCAAAGGGGATAAAGGGGTGGTGGGACCCCAAACTGAGTGGGAGGGGAGTGGGATCCCCCAAAAGTGGAGGGGGAAGAGCACTGAGGTTTGGGGGGTGATGAGAAATGGGTGGGAGAGGTCAGAAGAGTGGGGAAAAGGGGAGGGTGAGACCCCCAAACTGATCATGAGGGGGCTGGGGAGTCTCCAGGTGCCAATGCAGTTCTCAAAGCACAGCCTGGAATGGAGGAACTCCCAGCACAGGTTGATGAGAGGCTGGAGAGAGGGGGGAGCTGCAAAAGCCCTGAGAGCCTGGAGAGGGCCGCGTGGAGAAGGGGAAGCCTGGACAGTGGGGACATCTGGGATCCCAAGGACAACAAAGTGGAGAACCTGGATAGGGGGAATGTCTGGGAATGTGGCACCTCGAAGGCAAGAATCAGAGAATTTGGAGATGGATGGAACCATCAGGGGTTCATTTGGGGTGGAAGGAGCGGCCAAAGCTCTTCCTGCAGGTGGGGCACTGGTAGGGCTTCACTTACTGGTGGGTCTCTTGGTGTCTGGTCAAGTTAGAGCTCTGGGTGAAGCTCTTTCCACACTCCCCACACTTATAGGGCCATTCCCCAGTGTGGATGTGCTGGTGTCGGAGCAGGTGGGAGCTCTTCCTGAAGCTCTTTCCACACTCCAAGCACCTGAAGGGCTTCTCCCTTCTGGGAGGCTGCTCAGGCTCCACCAGGTCCGAGCTCTGCCTCAAGCTCTTGCCGCTTTCTGGGCACAGGCTGAGTCTTTCCTCCTCACAGCACCCTGGGCTGGCTTTGGAGCCCCTCCTGCGAGGGGGATCTCCGGCCCTTTTCCTCCCCGCTGCCTCCCTGCGCCGGGGAGCCCTTCAAAACGGCCTCTCCCACCAGGCTCTGACGGGGGGATTTGTCATCCGGGCTCTCCGTCCTCAGCTCGGGGCCTGGGGCAGGAAGCAAGAAGATTTGAAGCAAGATTTGAAGCAAGAAGATTTGAAAAAGGAGATAAAGCCTCTGGCTGGGGACAGGGAGCACCAGGGTGAACGGCCCCCATGTTTCCACAGGAATCACAAAATCACAAAATGGCCTGGGTTGGAGGGGACCTTAAGGATTATCCCATTCCAACCCATGCCATGGGTAGGAACTCCTTCCACTAGACCAGGTTGCTCCAAGCCCCATCCAACCTGGTCTTGGACACTTCCAGAGATGGGGCAGTCACAGCTTCTCTGGGCAACCTGTGCCAGGACCTCACCACCCTCACAGGGAGGAAGTTTTTCCAACTATCTAATATAATAGATATGGCGTCAGTGTGACGCCATTACCCCTTGTCCTGTCACTCCAGGCCCTTGTAAATAAATCCTTGTGTTTCCAGTACTAACCTGAAGTAGGTACTGCAACAACAGAGGATGAGCTTGTGAGCCTTGAATTCAACTCCATGAACTCTTAAAACCACATCACAGAATGTCCCTTCAAGGCGGAGCTCGTTGGCGATGCTCCACTTGCTTTTGCTCATCTCCCTCTCCATGTTGGAGGATGACTGGTGGGTGCTCACAGCTCCTGTCAGTGCTGAAGTCGCACACACTGCCCCTGATTTGTCACTCGAGGTGTGCCAGGGGAGGTTTAGGTTGGCTCTTGGGAAAATTTTTCCCCAAAAGGGCTGTCCAGCCCTGGCACAGCTGCCCAGGGCAGCAGCGGTGGCGTCCTCATCCCTGTCCAGGTTTAAAAGCCGTGTGGCTCTTGGGGACATGGGTTAGTGGTGGCCTTGGCAGTGCTGGGGGACGGTTCTCTGCGGGCATTTCCCGCACAGGGTTCCGCGACTCCGCGTCCCCGGCGCTGCGGGGCGGTTCAGTGCCGGGCGCCCTTGCCCGCGGCTTCTTTATTGGAATCTTTCCTTTCTGCTTCGCCCTCCCCGCTCGCTGCGGCAGAAACGAAACCGCCGGTCCCGCCCCACGCTGCTGCGGGCGCCGGGCGGAGGCGCAGCCGGGGCACGGGGGGTCCCCCCGCACCCCCTACCCCGAGCACGCCCCGAGTCCCCCCCGGCCCCGCGGCCGTGTTCCGGTCCCGCCCCCCCGGCCCCACCCCGCGGCTGCGCGGCCCGGCGGGAGCGGAGCGGGAGCGATGGTGAGCGGGGTCCGCGGGCCGGGAGCCCGGGCTGGGGCAGCGGCGGCCCCGGGGCTGGGCGGGGGAGCGCGGCCAGGAGGGCGCTGGAGGCTCCTCGGTCCCACCAGGGCGGCACCGAGCGGGGTCTCTGCTCTGCCCGCAGGTGCCCGAGCTGGAGAAAGCCACGGTCCGGATCCGGCAGCCCGAGCGCGTGCGGGGGATCCTCCGGACCCTCCGGGAGCAGGGGGTGGCCAAGCTGCAGGGAAGCCCTGCTTCAGCACCACTTGCCCTGGCCGTGGAGCTGCCAGGTGGGCACTGGAGCCCTGTCCCTGCTGACAGCAGCCCCAGGGGGGTTGCCCCCTCCATCCCTCCGTGCCGTGGCCCCTTACCCACGCCGATGCTGCCGTAGCCCAGGTGGGGCCCAGGTGACGCCGCTCGTTCACGCACATGCCCTGCAGACCCCGTCCATGCCGGTGATCAGCCGCCCCACGCCCACCACGCCGGCCACTGTGGCTCCTCGGTCATAGCTGGGGCGAAGGGACAGGCCCGTCAGAGGTGCAAAAAAGGATGAAGCTCCCAAAGCTGCTGGGAGGGGGCAGAGTGGGGGCACAGGGCTGCCCCCTCCCCGAGGTGCAGGTAGCCCACCACAGCCCATGAGCCTCTGTGCTGCAGGCAGAATCCACAGCTCAAAAACACGCATCCTGATGGGCTCAATCCTGCGCTGTTGGGGGGCAGCTGCCCCCTGCAGCACTGGTGAGGGCTCCAGCTTGACCCTTCACCTCCAGAACCCATCAGCTGCCTCCCCAGGTCTCACCCACAGAGCTGGGCTGGAGGCCAGCAGCTCGCAGGCTTCCTGCTGCTTCCAAACCATTTTGCATATGGCACATTGGAGCTTTGTGCAGCAAGGAGGAAAGACAACGTCCCGGCCCCTGCACCCGCCCAGCCCGGCCCTCTTGGAATTTCTGTAGACGTGTCGCTCATCTCCCTCTCCATGTTGGAGGACCTGAAGTAGGTACTGCAACAACAGAGGATGAGCTTGTGAGCCTTGAATTCAACTCCATGAACTCTTAAAACCACATCACAGAATGTCCCTTCAAGGCGGAACTCGTTGGCGATGCTCCACTTGCTTTTGCTCATCTCCCTCTCCATGTTGGAGGATGACTGGTGGGTGCTCACAGCTCCTGTCAGTGCTGAAGTCGCACACACTGCCCCTGATTTGTCACTCGAGGTGTGCCAGGGGAGGTTTAGGTTGGCTCTTGGGAAAATTTTTCCCCAAAAGGGCTGTCCAGCCCTGGCACAGCTGCCCAGGGCAGCAGCGGTGGCGTCCTCATCCCTGTCCAGGTTTAAAAGCCGTGTGGCTCTTGGGGACATGGGTTAGTGGTGGCCTTGGCAGTGCTGGGGGACGGTTCTCTGCGGGCATTTCCCGCACAGGGTTCCGCGACTCCGCGTCCCAGGCGCTGCGGGGCGGTTCAGTGCCGGGCGCCCTTGCCCGCGGCTTCTTTATTGGAATCTTTCCTTTCTGCTTCGCCCTCCCCGCTCGCTGCGGCAGAAACGAAACCGCCGGTCCCGCCCCGCGCTGCTGCGGGCGCCGGGCGGAGGCGCAGCCGGGGCACGGGGGGTCCCCCCGCACCCCCTACCCCGAGCACGCCCCGAGTCCCCCCCGGCCCCGCGGCCGCGTTCCGGTCCCGCCCCCCCGGCCCCGCCCCGCGGTTGCGCGGCCCGGCGGGAGCGGAGCGGGAGCGATGGTGAGCGGGGTCCGCGGGCCGGGAGCCCGGGCTGGGGCAGCGGCGGCCCCGGGGCTGGGCGGGGGAGCGCGGCCAGGAGGGCGCTGGAGGCTCCTCGGTCCCACCAGGGCGGCACCGAGCGGGGTCTCTGCTCTGCCCGCAGGTGCCCGAGCTGGAGAAAGCCACGGTCCGGATCCGGCAGCCCGAGCGCGTGCGGGGGATCCTCCGGACCCTCCGGGAGCAGGGGGTGGCCAAGCTGCAGGGAAGCCCTGCTTCAGCACCACTTGCCCTGGCCGTGGAGCTGCCAGGTGGGCACTGGAGCCCTGTCCCTGCTGACAGCAGCCCCAGGGGGGTTGCCCCCTCCATCCCTCCGTGCCGTGGCCCCTTACCCACGCCGATGCTGCCGTAGCCCAGGTGGGGCCCAGGTGACGCCGCTCGTTCACGCACATGCCCTGCAGACCCCGTCCATGCCGGTGATCAGCCGCCCCACGCCCACCACGCCGGCCACTGTGGCTCCTCGGTCATAGCTGGGGCGAAGGGACAGGCCCGTCAGAGGTGCAAAAAAGGATGAAGCTCCCAAAGCTGCTGGGAGGGGGCAGAGTGGGGGCACAGGGCTGCCCCCTCCCCGAGGTGCAGGTAGCCCACCACAGCCCATGAGCCTCTGTGCTGCAGGCAGAATCCACAGCTCAAAAACACGCATCCTGATGGGCTCAATCCTGCGCTGTTGGGGGGCAGCTGCCCCCTGCAGCACTGGTGAGGGCTCCAGCTTGACCCTTCACCTCCAGAACCCATCAGCTGCCTCCCCAGGTCTCACCCACAGAGCTGGGCTGGAGGCCAGCAGCTCCCAGGCTTCCTGCTGCTTCCAAACCATTTTGCATATGGCACATTGGAGCTTTGTGCAGCAAGGAGGAAAGACAACGTCCCGGCCCCTGCACCCGCCCAGCCCGGCCCTCTTGGAATTTCTGTAGACGTGTCGCTCATCTCCCTCTCCATGTTGGAGGACCTGAAGTAGGTACTGCAACAACAGAGGATGAGCTTGTGAGCCTTGAATTCAACTCCATGAACTCTTATAACCACATCACAGAATGTCCCTTCAAGCCGGAGCTCGTTGGCGATGCTCCACTTGCTTTTGCTCATCTCCCTCTCCATGTTGGAGGATGACTGGTGGGTGCTCACAGCTCCTGTCAGTGCTGAAGTCGCACACACTGCCCCTGATTTGTCACTCGTGGTGTGCCAGGGGAGGTTTAGGTTGGCTCTTGGGAAAATTTTTCCCCAAAAGGGCTGTCCAGCCCTGGCACAGCTGCCCAGGGCAGCAGCGGTGGCGTCCTCATCCCTGTCCAGGTTTAAAAGCCGTGTGGCTCTTGGGGACATGGGTTAGTGGTGGCCTTGGCAGTGCTGGGGGACGGTTCTCTGCAGGCATTTCCCGCACAGGGTTCCGCGACTCCGCGTCCCCGGCGCTGCGGGGCGGTTCAGTGCCGGGCGCCCTTGCCCGCGGCTTCTTTATTGGAATCTTTCCTTTCTGCTTCGCCCTCCCCGCTCGCTGCGGCAGAAACGAAACCGCCGGTCCCGCCCCGCGCTGCTGCGGGCGCCGGGCGGAGGCGCAGCCGGGGCACGGGGGGTCCCCCCGCACCCCCTACCCCGAGCACGCCCCGAGTCCCCCCCGGCCCCGCGGCCTCGTTCCGGTCCCGCCCCCCCGGCCCCGCCCCGCGGCTGTGCGGCCCGGCGGGAGCGGAGCGGGAGCGATGGTGAGCGGGGTCCGCGGGCCGGGAGCCCGGGCTGGGGCAGCGGCGGCCCCGGGGCTGGGCGGGGGAGCGCGGCCAGGAGGGCGCTGGAGGCTCCTCGGTCCCACCAGGGCGGCACCGAGCGGGGTCTCTGCTCTGCCCGCAGGTGCCCGAGCTGGAGAAAGCCACGGTCCGGATCCGGCAGCCCGAGCGCGTGCGGGGGATCCTCCGGACCCTCCGGGAGCAGGGGGTGGCCAAGCTGCAGGGAAGCCCTGCTTCAGCACCACTTGCCCTGGCCGTGGAGCTGCCAGGTGGGCACTGGAGCCCTGTCCCTGCTGACAGCAGCCCCAGGGGGGTTGCCCCCTCCATCCCTCCGTGCCGTGGCCCCTTACCCACGCCGATGCTGCCGTAGCCCAGGTGGGGCCCAGGTGACGCCGCTCGTTCACGCACATGCCCTGCAGACCCCGTCCATGCCGGTGATCAGCCGCCCCACGCCCACCACGCCGGCCACTGTGGCTCCTCGGTCATAGCTGGGGCGAAGGGACAGGCCCGTCAGAGGTGCAAAAAAGGATGAAGCTCCCAAAGCTGCTGGGAGGGGGCAGAGTGGGGGCACAGGGCTGCCCCCTCCCCGAGGTGCAGGTAGCCCACCACAGCCCATGAGCCTCTATGCTGCAGGCAGAATCCACAGCTCAAAAACACGCATCCTGATGGGCTCAATCCTGCGCTGTTGGGGGGCAGCTGCCCCCTGCAGCACTGGTGAGGGCTCCAGCTTGACCCTTCACCTCCAGAACCCATCAGCTGCCTCCCCAGGTCTCACCCACAGAGCTGGGCTGGAGGCCAGCAGCTCCCAGCCTTCCTGCTGCTTCCAAACCATTTTGCATATGGCACATTGGAGCTTTGTGCAGCAAGGAGGAAAGACAACGTCCCGGCCCCTGCACCCGCCCAGCCCGGCCCTCTTGGAATTTCTGTAGACGTGTCGCTCATCTCCCTCTCCATGTTGGAGGACCTGAAGTAAGTACTGCAACAACAGAGGATGAGCTTGTGAGCCTTGAATTCCACTCCATGAACTCTTATAACCACATCACAGAATGTCCCTTCAAGGCGGAACTCGTTGGCGATGCTCCACTTGCTTGCACTCATCTTCCTCTCCACGTTGGAGGATGACTGTCTGGTGGGTGCTCAGATATCCCCCACGTTGCAGTCAGAGGCAGAGTGGACCTCACTGACGCGTGTGGAACACTCTGGTGTTGCCTGCAAACATCCAGCGCTGAACCCACTCGCTGGCTCTCTTAAGGGTGGGTCCATTGGTGTTTGGACAAGTGTCCACTCTGGGCAAAGCTCTTCCCACACTTCCCACACCTGTAGGGCCGTTCCTCAGAGTGGATGTGCTGGTGGGTGAGGAGGCTGGGGCTCTTCCTGAAGCTCTTCTCACACTCCAAGCACTTGAAGGGCTTCTACCTGCTGGGAGGCTGCTCAGGGACCACCAGCTCAGAGCTCACCCTCAAGCTCCGGCCGCCTTCCCGGCACAGGCTGGCTCTTTCCTCCTCAGAGCACCCTGGGCTGACTTTGGAGCCCCTCCTGCAGGGGGATCTCCGGCCCTTTTCCTCCCCACTGCCTTCCTGCACCAGGGAGCCCTTCAAAACGGCCTCTCCCACCAGGGTCTCAAGGGGGGATTTGTCCTCCGGGCTCTCCGTCCTCAGCTCGGGGCCTGGGGCAGGAAGCAACAAGGACAGGGAGGGGATTTGCCTCCGGCCCAGAGGGAAGGCCAAGGACATCCCCCCAACTCCGGCCCCGGCAGGACGGCGGCGCCAGCGGGGTTGTCCTGCAGCCGGGGCCATGCTCGGCTGACAGAGCCAGCACAACACCCGCCCAAAGGGACACTGACTGCCTCCTCACCCGCCTGGGGGGCCCAAGGCATCTTCCTCTTCCTCGCAGCCTCCTCCTCCATCCGCCCAAGCTTTGGGAAGGACAAATCCTGATGGGGGGGAAACAAGGGCTGAGCACGTTGGTTTGGGGGTTCCTCCTGCCCAAGTCCATCTCTAGAACTCATCGGGCATCCCGTGACCATAAAAACCTCCAAAACACCAAGATTCAGCCCAGAAAAACCCAAACCACAGTGATTCAGGAAAAAAAACCCTCAAATAGCAAGAAAAACCTCGCCCCCACAAACTGCAAAAAGTTGGGATTCAGCTAAAATATACTCCAAAATATGAAGATTAGCCCAAAAAATCTCTCCCAGAAATTCCCCCTCTCTGGTCTCTGCCCTCTGGGGTTCAGAGAGTCTCCCCTGTCTGGGATGCTTGGGGTCCCACTTAGGGATACTTGGGAGTGTTGGGTCTCAAGGGTCCCTTCTCCTCTGACTCTCGCCTTCAGGGTGCCACATTCCCGGATATTCCCTCTCTCCAGGTTTTCCACTTCATTGTCCCGGGGATCCCAGGGGTCCCCACTGTCCAGGCTTCCCCTTCTCCAGGCGCCCCGTTTCAGGCTCCCGGGGGTCTCGGGGCTCCTTCCTCTCCGTGCTCCCCCCTCCAGGCTGCCGGGGTCCCCCAGCTCCGGCATCGCCCCGCTCCACCCTCCACACTTGGCAGCTCCCGGGCTCCAGAACCACCCCCAGCACTCCTGGAGGGGCCCCAAACCCACTGTGTCCCCCCCGCCGGCACTGAACTGACAATGGAGCCGGCGGGGCCTGACCCAGCAACACCAACCCCCACCATGGGGGGGACCCGCATCCCCCACCCAGCGCTGGGGCTCTGCCCCCAACCCAGCCCGGCACCCTCAGAAAACACCTCCCACCCACCCCCAGGAGCCACCCAGGGCTGAGTAGGAACAGGAACAGCAGGAAAACAACTGCCCCCCATCCTGTGCGTGCCTGGGAAGGGGGAACTCGTCCCAAATATTCTGGGGGGAGCATGAGGGGTCAGGACATACTCGGGCTGCCAGCACAGGTTTCCCTGCAAAGCCTGCACTGAGTAAAGCTCTGGAGAGGAGATGGTGCCCCATGGATGGGATTGCAGAGGCTCCCTCAGGTCCCCAGCAGGAATCAGGAACCAGGAATAGACACAAAAGGTCCCCCCAAAGATTTCAGGGGGAGTGTCCTGGAGGGAGGGGACAGTGTCACCCCACCAGGGCGGGGCTGGCAAGTGGGAGGCTGCTCCAGGGCTCTGCAAGAGGCCTCGTGCTCTGCTCGGCCCCAGCACTGGCTGGTCCCAACAGCCCCAGCTGCCCCCGGCCCTGGGCAGCTCTGCTGCCACAGGCTGTGCCCTCACCGTGGCCCTGCAATGGCCCTGCCTGTCCCTCCCCCATGGCCCTGCCCATGGCCCTGTCCCTTGGCTCTCTCTCTGCCAGCTCAGTGTGGGGCACACGGGCTGGGGGTCCCTCCCGTGCCCCCCGGGCAGCCGGCGTTGGCTGGGGGGATGTGAGGGCTGGGCCTGCTCAGCACAGCCCCGGTCTCGTGCCCAGCGCCTCTTTCCTGCCCCACACAAGAGCTTCCCGGCCCCCCCAGGGCTCCCCTGCTGCTGCCTCTGCTCCTGGCCCTGCCTTTGCTGCTCCCTTGGCTGGGGCAGCGGCTGCAGGGGGGGATGGCAGCAGCTTCAGCTCCACGGCACTTCCTGGGGGGAGCTCAGCCCGGGGGGCACGGGCAGGGACCTGATAGGGATGGACAGGGGCCCTGCAGGGGAAGGCACAGGGACAACCTGTACAACGCCCACAGCATGGGCATCACCCGCAGCGCTGTCAGCTGCTGCGTGGTACCAGGGCTCTCCAACGTCATGGAGTCCATCGCCAGGCCACACTACTACCGGCACAACAACTCCATGGGCATCTCATTCAGCACTTCAACTCGGAGCGTGCCGTTGTAAATAGTTCCCCCTTCTAAGTCTTGTGATCAGCCATCACTGGATGCTGGGATGGAAGGGTTTGACGGGTACATAGAGCTCAACACAGCAGAGCTCCCCACACTTGTAAGGCCTCTCCCCGGTGTGGACGCGCCGGTGGGTGATGAGGTGGGAGTTCTGGTTCTGTTGGAAGCCCTTCCCGCAGTCGGTGCAGTGGAAGGGCCTCTCATCCATGTGAATCCGCTCATGCAGGAGGAGATCTAAACTGGTATGAAACTGAGTGTTGAGGAGATCTGAGCTGGTGTGATCTGAGCTGGAGATGCGCTGGTGTCGGATCAGGCTGGAGATCTGCCTGAAGCTCTTTTCACATTCCCCACATGGGTAGGACCGTTTCCCACTGTGGATGTG
Source organism: Pseudopipra pipra (assembly GCF_036250125.1). Classification (NCBI taxonomy): domain Eukaryota; kingdom Metazoa; phylum Chordata; class Aves; order Passeriformes; family Pipridae; genus Pseudopipra; species Pseudopipra pipra. Next base: position 12,731,550 of record NC_087580.1, on the reverse strand, counting down.
CTGGTGTTGGAGCAGGTGGGTGCTCTTCCTGAAGCTCTTTCCGCACTCCAAGCACCGGACGGGCTTCTCCCTGCTGGGAGGCTGCTCAGGCTCCACCAGGTCCGAGATCTGGCTCAAGCTCCGGCCACCTTCCCCACACAGGCTGCGTCTTTCCTCCTCACAGCACCCTGGGCTGACTTTGGAGCCCCTCCTGGGGGGGGATCTCCGGCCCTTTTCCTCCCCGCTGCCTTCCTGAGCCGGGGAGCCCTTCAAAACGGCCTCTTCCACCAGGCTCTGCCAGGGGGATTTGTCCTCCGGGCTCTCCGTCCTCAGCTCGGGGCCTGGGGCAGGAAGCAAGAAGGACAGGCAGGGGATTTGCCTCCTCACCTGCCTGGGGGGCCCAAGGCATCTTCCTCTTCCTCGCAGCCTCCTCCTCCATCCGCCCAAGCTTTGGGAAGGACAAATCCTGATTGGGGGGAAACAAGGGCTGAGCACGTTGGTTTGGGGGTTCCTCCTCCCCAAGTCCATCTCTAGAACTCATCGGGCATCATAAAAACCTCCAAAACAGCAAGATTCAGCCCAGAAAAACTGAAACCACCAAGATTCAGGCAAAAATCCCTTTCAGAAATAGCAAGCAGTGCAGGAGGAGCCTCCCAAGCAGCAGTTGCAGGGCAGCAGGGACCGACCTGAGCTGCCTTTGGTGCCCAGGAACTCCCCCCACACAGCCCCTCTCCTGCCCCGAGGGACCAGCAGAACAGGGGGAGCCCAAAGGACTGGACTGGAGGAATTGAACAGACATTTTGGGGCCATTTGATGGACATTTTGCAGGGGTGGTGCACAGACTAAGGGAAGGAGACCTGTGTGTTCTAGCAAAGAATGGGAAGGGGCTGGTGGGGGTTGAAGTTGTATTGAGTCGTGTGGGGCCTGGGCATGATGGGACTGGTGTGGAATAAGGGCCAGAATGTGCTGCTTTGGGCCGGGGTGGAGTTAATTTTCTTTGCAGGGGCTGCTGTGGGGCTGGGGTTGGGCTTGTGCTGAGCACAGGCTTGAGAACACAGAGGTGGTTTGGTTAGTGCTGAGCCCACCCAGAGCCAAGGCCTTTCCTGCCCCTGGCACAGACACACTGGGGAGGGGCTGGGGGTGTGGGGGAGGTTGGGAGGGGACACAGCTGGGACAGGTTTAGAGGGATGGAGATTGTTTTCCCAAGTCCCCATTCCACGGGATAGGGCCCTGCTCTCCTGGAGGTGCTGAACACCTGCCCAACCGTGGGAAGCAGGGAATGAATCCCCAGTTTTGTTTTGCTCCTGCGTGCAGCTTCTGCTTGTCCTTATTAAAGTGTCTTTCTCTCAACCCACGAGTTTTCCAGCTTTTCCCCTCCCAGTTCTCTCCAGGATCCTGCTGGTGGGGGAGTGAGGAGCGGCCGGGAGGGGCTTGGGGGCTGCATGGGGTGAAACCACAACAGCCTTTGTTGGTGTCCAGGGTGGGGCTGGGAGTGTTGGAGATAGCCACAGATGTGTCTGGGATGTGCTGCTGAAATTTGCAGCTGCTGGGACTGTCTGGGGCTCCTGGCTGTGTGTCAGAGTCTGGGGCTCCTTGGTGGCTGCAACTCCGTGTGAACTCGAGCTGAAGGGCCTGTGACCTGTGGGTGAGTCCAGGCTGGAGCAGAGACCCCCCTGCAGCCCGGGGAGGAGCCCACACTGGAGCAGATTTGCTGGCAGGACTTGTGACCCCGGGGGGGATCCACACTGGAGCAGCCTGTTCCTGAGGGACTGACCCCATGGAAGGGACCCACACTGGAACAGCCTGTTCCTGAGGGACTGATCCCATGGAAGGGACTGACATTTGAACAGCCTGTTCCTGAGGGACTGATCCCATGGAAGGGACCCACACTGGAACAGCCTGTTCATGAGGGACTGACCCCATGGAAGGGACTGACACTGGAACAGCCTGTTCCTGAGGGACTGATCCCATGGAAGGGACTGACATTTGAACAGCCTGTTCCTGAGGGACTGATCCCATGGAAGGGACCCACACTGGAACAGCCTGTTCCTGAGGGACTGACCCCATGGAAAGACCCACACTGGAACAGCCTGTTCCTGAGGGACTGATCCCATGGAAGGGACCCACACTGGAACAGCCTGTTCCTGAGGGACTGATCCCATTGGAAGGACTCAGGTTGAAGAAGTCTATGGAGGACTGTCTCCCGTGGGAGGGAGCCAGGCTGGATGGAGCAGGGGAAGGACTCCTCTCCCTGAGGTTGAAGCAGCAGCACAAACATGGGATGAACTGACCATAACCCCCACTCCCATCTCCCTGGGCCCCCGGGGTGGGGGGGGAAAGGGAGGAAATCAGGGATGAAGTGAAGCCCGATGGTTTTGTAGGATTTGTAGGGAGAGGAGGAGGGAGATCCTGGTGCCGAGTAAAGGGGAGAGGAGGAGGGATGAGGCTGGAGCTGTGGAAGGCGCTGGAGGCGGCCGGGGGGCAGCCGGGACTTGGCTTTCCACATCTGTGCGGGGAAAGGAAGCCAGTCCCTGGTTTCTGGGGCTGTCCCCCCTCGCAGTTTGTTGGGTTTAACACCAAAGTGCAGCAAAGCCCCGCCCCAGGGCACGGCCAGTCCCGGACACAGCCGCGGCGGGCGGGCGGGCGGAAGCCATGATGGCGGAAGGTGCGGCTGCGCTGGGGGAGATTGCGGGGCCTGCGGGAGAGCGGGGCTCTGGGGATCCCCTCGGGGGCTGCGGGGAGCGCGGCTGCGGGTGGAAAGGCTGGAGGGCTCGGGAGGGTTTAGCCAAGGGGTTCGGGGGTTCCCGAGGGTCAGAGCGCAGGCCTGGAACCAGCGAGCGGAGGGGGGAACTTTGCTAACGCCCTGGCTGCACTGCGCAAGCGCCGGCGGAGTCCTCAAGAGGGAACATCAACTCCCATGAGGCTCTGCGCGACCCGCCATTACCCCTCCTGCCACAGCGCCCCCTGCCGGCCCGGCGGACCGACCCCAGGGAAAGGGGATCTTAATGCCCCCTCGAACCCCAGAGACCCCCAACACTCAGCACACAGAGACCTCACAGGGAAGGGGTCCCGGGGTCCCCTAAAGCCCAGCAGTGGGGTTCAGGGGATCTCCCAGCCCTCAGGGGAGAGGTCCTGGGGGTGCCCCCAAAAGTGCGGGGGGGTGATGGACCACGTCCGGGTAAGGGGATCCCTGTGCCCCCAGTATATCCCAGTGACCCTCAGTACGGCCCAGTAACCCCCTCAGTGACCAGCCAGTGTGTCCCTGTGACCTCCCACTGCCCCCCAGTATGGCCCAGTGATCCTGCAGTGAGCATCCAGTAACCCCCGGTATGGCCCAGTAACCTGCCAGTGTCCCCCCGTGTGTCCTGGTAATGCCCCAGTAACCTCCCAGTCCCTCCCAGTGCCCCCTGCTTCCCCCCAGTGTGTCCCAGTATCCCCCAGTAATCCCCCAGTGCCCTGCAAAGCCCCCCAACTGTCCCCAAGGTGTCCCCAGACGCCCTTGGCCTTTCTGTGAGTGTGAGGGGGAGAGGGGATGTTTTTGTGCTCAGAGGGTCCATGGGGGGCTCCTGGGGTGAGATGGAGGGTTGGGGACATCAGGGATGGAGTTTGGGGACAGTGGGGAGGAGTTTGGGGACAGTGGAATTGGGGTTGTCAAGGGGGGAATTGGGGCCATGGGGAGGCCCTGGGGAAAATGGAGACAGCGGGGGGGTCTTGGGGTGTTAAGGAGGGAACTGGGGACACAAAGAGGGTCTTGGGGACACCAGGGGGGTCTCAGGACTCACCTACTGGTGGTACTGCCCATCCTCTCCGCCCCCCCGGCCCATTTAACCCCCTCAAATGTCCCCCAACCCCCCTTTTCCATTTAATCCTCTCCCCCTACAGATCCATTTGACCCCCCAATGCCCTCAAGACTTTTTAACTCCCCCAAATGCACCCAAAGCCCCCCAAAACCCCCAAATTCCCATCCAACACCCCAAGATCCCCCCAAATCTCCCCCAGCTCCCCCCTCAAATCCCTTCCAACCCCCCCAAGAGGGATCGCCCGACACCCTGGGACAGGAACACAGTGGGCTGTACTGGGGGCACTGGGCTGTACTGGGAGGGCACTGGGGGGTCCTCAGGTGTCCTATGACAACATGGCCCAGCTCCAGGAGAGATCTGGGGAGCAGTGAGGAGCTACTGGTCTGTCCTGGTCTGTACTGGTCTGTCCTGGTTTGTTCCCCCAATCCCCAAAGCCCCTCCCCAGTTCCCCCAGGACCCTCCTGCACCCCAAAGCCCCCCAGGCCCCCCCAGGCCCCTGACTTGGTCCTGCTGCCCCTTGAGCATCTGCAGCTCCTGCAGAACCAGGCATTTCATCAGCAAATGTGCAGCTGACACCAAGCTGGGGGTGTGTTGATGTGCTGGAAGGCAGGAGGGCTCTGCAGAGGGACCTGGCCAAGCTGGATCCATGGGCAGAACAGGATCAGACATATTCTGTCATCCTGGGACAGGGTTCAGGGTATCATGAACCAAGTGCCAGACAAGTCCCAGTCTTCCCCTAAACACAAAGATGAGAAGAAGAGCAGTAAGTCTCCGGAGAAGCCAGAGAAGAAGCCTCTGGAAAAACATGGCAGCCACAAGAGTCTTCAGCGGGAAGGGGAAGTTGCAGAAGGCTCAGTCGGAAGCCAGGATGCCGGAGTGCCCTGCTTGGACTTCCACGTCACGCGTCGTGAAAAGGTGTTTAGGAGGATCCTGAAGAGCAAGAAGCTGACACAACCAAAGCAGGTAAAAGCCTGCAAGGCTCAGATGCTGAACTTGCCGTGGTCTGGGGCCCTGGAACAGTGTGCCCCCCAGGTGTTAAGAACACAGATCCTTGTCAAGGCCACTGATGATGTTCCACAATAGCTCCGCAGTATCTCTGTGGATGGGGAGGTTCTCAGCCTCCCTCAGATGTGTGGAAAGTGGGAGTGCTCTGTGTCCAAGCATCCCATCTGTTCAGAGAGTTTCTCAGTCTGGAAATCATTAAAAATGGTCCCAGGGCAGGGCAGCTCCCAGGCATTGTTCTCTTCAGCTGAGTCACTTGGGAGAGGTTTCTCTCTTGGTCCCACTGTAGGTCCTGCCTCTGCTCTGGAGCCTGCTGACCCACTGTGAATAAAAAAGCATTTGTACTCTGTATAAATCAAAAACTCCACTGCCAAAAGCTCAGGGCCTTTACGGAAGGAGTGTGAGGATGAAGGTGACAGGAGTATAAACAGGCTTTTCTCTTTGGTTTTAGATCCTGCACTCTCTGGGACTGGGACCTCCCATTCCCCCTGGCTCTCTTTTCTCTGTGGTCCCCTACCCAGAGGAGGACAGAGTCCCCACAGCAACAGAAGACCTCAGACACTTCATCCTTGTTGAACCTGAGGGTGCTGCTGCAGAAGATGATGTGGTGGGTATTCCTTTTGTGCCTTCAGTGAGGGTGCCAGGGCAGGGGACAGGTTGGATGGAAAAGGGTCACCGTGGAGGGGCAGTGAAGATGTGATGGGGCCCCATGTCTGCAGGCATCCTTTCCACCAGGGATGAGAGAAAAGAGACGGCTCTGCTGGAGGCACAGAGCAGTTCTGTAAGACAACAGGAAAAAAATGGCTTAAACCCATCAACCCAAGGGTCCTTGGTGGGGAGAGAGTCCTGGGTAAGGAGGGGTGTCCGAGGCAAGACAAAGGCCAATAAGGAAGACCAAGTCCATGGGCACTGGTGATTATTTATTCTCTCTCCTGTTGGCTAACAAATCCCCCATTCTGCTTTCCAGGAGGGGGGTGTCTCAGGGCAGGTCTCACCTCTCTCTCCCTTTTCTCTCTCCCCTTATGCCAAGGCCCCAGAGGCAGAGGCACAGGACCACTTGAAGGAGGGGAAAGCCACGAGCAGACACAAGTCTAGCAAGGAAAAGCCAAACTCCCCCCAGAGCCCGAAAAGTCTCCAGGATCACTCCCCAGAAACACCCCGAAGTTCACCTGAGCCAATGAAAAGCCAACTGCAGAGTGACTCAACCCTCGAGAGACCTGCCAGGTGAGCTGCAGGGGAGGAGGTGATCCCTGTGCTTCACGCTCATCTTGCCAAACAAGGTCCATCGTCCTCAGCTCCGCAGCGACCCTCTGCCAGTGCGTCCATGGGATGGCGAGTGCACAGCCCTCCTCCTTGTCTCGTTTGCCCCTTAGCAATGTCTGAAGCTTCCCTTTTAACTGCCAGGCTGAGAAGGTTCCGCTGGATCGTTCCTGCCCACGGCGAGGTGGAACTGAAGATCCGCTTCAGCCCCACAGTGCCAGGGCAGTTTGACCAGCTGAGGAACTTTGAGATCCTGGGCTCAAAGCGCCTGTACCAGTTGCCCTGCAGTGCCACTGCCCTGTACCCCAGCATCAGCCAGAACCCACGGTAAGGCTGGGCCACAGGAGCATCCCACACTGCACCCCCGACCTGGGAGCCAGGGCTGCCCCTTGTGACCTTCTGGCTGGGGCAGATGGTGCTGCCTGAGTCACCCAGCATCCCTTCCTCTGCTGGGAGCTGGGAGGCTGAACTGGTACCTCAGCCACCGAGAAGGGTGATGGCTTTCTGACTAGATTTCCTGCTTGCAGCATCTCAGAGCTCCTCATTCCCCATTGTCTCTGCCCAGGCTGGTGTTTCCTCGCTGGAGGAAGAGCAAGGAGAAGGAGGACATCATCTCCAAGGAATATGTCATGAGCATGAAGCAGTTCCACTTTGGACCGCTGCTTTGTGGCAAGTCAGGAGAGTGGTATGTGCTCCCTGCTCCCAAGTGAGCATCCCTGTGTGCTGCCTGTACAGACTGAGATGTCGGGAGGGGATCTCCAGGGCCTTGTGCTCTCCTGGACACACTTGCAGACACACTGTCCCAGTGGCACAATGCAGGGCAGTCCCGGGCAGAGACCTGGCAGACACATGGGCTTGAGGGAGCACAGATGTGTGAGTGTGAGCAGATAACAGGCAAATGAGCCTTGGAGGAGCTGCTTTGCCAGCCTGGTGGGTGCCCTGGTGTCCAGAGCCACCAGAGCTGCTGCTGCCAGCCCGAAGGTGACTTGGGGCAACCTGTGTCCCCTCCACATCTCAGCTCCACCCCTTAGGAAATGAACTTTATGGTGCTTTTTCAAGTGCTTTGAGCTCGACAGGTAGACAAACAAGCAAGTATTCTCTAGATGGTTTTGTAAACCTTTCATTAATCTCTAATAGTAGTGAGATTTTGTGATTTGACCTGCCAATATGTGTGAGTCAGAGGGGAACTTACAGCAGGAATTGCGTTTTCCTGAGATTCCATTGCATCCACAGTGCTGGAAAAAGTCTACCTAAAAATGTTGTCATTGTAGCTGTTGGCATATTTCTGTTTTTAATGTCACTCTTCTTTTTATTTTTTTAATAATATTTGAAGTTAAGTTCTTGTCTCCATGGGAGCTCTGGAAGGCCAGGCTGATGGATGGTCTGGGATTTCTGTTTGCCTCTTTGGCCCTTTCACTCCAAATTCAATTGCACACCTCAGGGAAGGGTCATTTGTTATCTTTCACATTCCCCTTGGGAACTGATGCTTTTGATTTCTTTCCCTCAGACTTTTGAGCTAACCCACAGTAGTCTGACGACTTTTCTAAAAGAGATAAGCGAAACTCTTTTGCAAACATCTTTTCCAAAGCCTTTCTCTATCTCTGCAGGGAAGGCACCCCAAGAAAGAAGGGGAAAGAACCCTTGTGCCTGGTGTATTGTTGTTTTTCCAGGCACTTCTGAATTTAAATTGTGTGAAACACTTATGAAATGGCCTGTGCATCGTCACGCTTCTGGGGTGCAGGCACCAGGTATAGGGGCAGCATCAAAGCCAGGCAAGGATGAGCACACAGACCGTGCCTCGTGCCCCTGACAGGGATCCTTTTTCTTCCCCTGCTTGTTAGACCATGGTCTTCCAGTGCCACCTCCTGCTGCCAGCACACAGTGCTTTCCTCAGTGTGTGGTGAGGGCAACAGTCTCCTCTGCAGCCTTTTCCCCTTCTCTGGACAGGTACAAGGCACAGAACTGCCCCGGCAACAGTGAAAAGTTAACCATCCTCAACGACTCCCCCATGGAGGCAGAGGTGCATTTCTCCTTTGAGAACGACAGCAAAGGAGAGACGTTCCTTTTGGACCCTCCCAGCATGAGGCTGCAGCCCAAAGAGAAGAAGGTAGGAGGTGAGCAGGTAGGGCAGGCACCGCAGAAGTGCCGTTCCTCCTGCTCACAGAGGGCTCTTTGTATTTCTGTTTGTGGGGACGGGTTCAGAAGCTGAGTGTTTGGGCGTACCCGACTTCTGCTGGCCTCCTGGAAGACAGTCTCGTCTGCTGGATCAAGGACAACCCAGAGCCAGTGGTCTTCCAACTGTGCTGCGAAGGGGTGCAAGTGAAGCTGAGGGTCAGCCCCCAGGAGCTGCATTTCAACAAGATACTTCTGCACAGGTCAGTCATCCCACGGCTGAGGGCACTCCAAGGCTCGTGACAAAGAGAAGAGGTTTGACTCTGGTTCCAGAGGCTCAGATGGAGCTGCTCTGAGCCGCATTCAGTGGCCAGGCTGGTGTGACCACCCAGCACTGACGCTGAGTGTCTTCCTGTCTCTGCAGGACTGACACCCAGACCCTGGTCCTAAGAAACGACAGCCCACTGCCCATGGCATGGCATCTCAGTGGACTGGACGACCGTGGAGATGAGTTCTCTGCATCGCAAGGCAGGGGCATCGTTGGGCCCCGCACAGACTTTGAGGTGAAGCTGGATTTCAAGGCCGAGAAGATTGGCATCACAAATAAGATGATCCAACTAGAGGTGAGAGGGACTTGGTCCTTCCTGGCAGAACAGGGCAGAGCAAGCAGCCGTGTGCTCTTATAGACAGAGTCAGGGAGAGCTGCACCTGACAGACACGGGGGTGCTGTGGCCCCAACTTCTGCCTCTGTGCTGGGTTGGCCGGGTGCCCAGGCTCTGCATCCGGAGCCTGTAGCACAGCCACCTTGCTGCTGTGCAGGCTTGAAGGCTGTTGTTTGGTTGTACAGACCAGCATCCCCTCTGCACCCTTTCTGGGATTTTGCTCCCTGTGGTTTAGAGGCTGCATTTCAGCAAACATGCGAGGTGATTGACGAGGAGGGCGCTAATTGTCAATGCCACCTGCTCTGGGACACCTCGCATTTCTTGTGGTGGTGTTTACAGCCCTGGCCCTCTCAAGGGTGCTTTAGCAGCACCATTCCCTGCTGTGGGAGTGCAGAATTGGGCTGATAAGGTTCTTTACTGCAGCGGAATCCTGCCGGGGCAGCCTGTGAGATGAACAGGTTAAGAAAACTTGGGAGTCCCCAAACACTTGTCAAGCCAGGGAGGCCGTGGGGGAAGCAGCTGGCAGAGACAAGGACTTAGAGGCTGTCTTCCAAAAGAATGGTCTAAGCAGTGTTTGTTTCTTGCTGCCTCAGGTTTCAGATACAGAAAACATCCTGGGCATTGTTCAGGCTGAAACCATCAAAGTCTCTGTGGAGGTCTACGATGTTAATCTGAGCATCAACATGCCTGAAGGTCAGTGGATGCCTCCCAGACAACACAGTCCAGATGCATTTTACTACCTTGGCAGGTGGGCAACCAAAGCCCTTGGGAGGGGATGGCATAGCAGGCAAGGGTGGCACAGATCCATAAAGCACAGACCTTGCAAGCTGCGTGAAGTAAAGCACTGTCAGGGCACCAACAGCCTTGAGTCTCTCGTCTGAACTTGGAAATGTGCAGCTTCACGTGCAGATTGCATTTGGTGCTTTGAAACAACAGTCATCTGAACAGGCAGTTGGCTCAGCAGAGCACATAAAGTAGCTGGATTTGTGCTTGGAAGCAAGGAAATGGAAACCAAGCTCCTTGGCTTCTACCCTGCAGATACTGGAGTGAGAAGAGAAAGGGCAGCCAAGTAGCTAGAGAACACTTCTGAGAAGGGGCACTTGCTGAAGAGGGTTTTGTGCCATCCAAGAACTCCAACTGTGTAGCTTGTGACTGGGTGTGCTCTGCAGCAGCTCACAAATATTCACCACTTCTTACCTTGCTCTGTGGGTTTTCTGCAGGTCCAGATGGCAGCTTGGAATTTGGAACCATTAATGTCCTGGATAATAAGAAGCAAGTCCTGAGTCTGCAGAACAAAGGCTTATATGACATTGAGTACAGGTGAGTTCAAGCTGGATCCTGTCGAGATGAGCATTCCTGGCTTATCCCACGCCTTTGCTACAGTGACCTTCACTCCAGAACAAAAGGAGGACTACCAGTGCACTTTCACAGCTTCCCTTGTTAGCCCAAAAAGGTAGTGACCCCGTGAAGTACTGGGGGGACCGTTCTGGTAGCTGCCTCTCCTCTTCGTGCCTCTAATGCTTTCAATACCCTTAGGCAGAGTACCTGGCATGAGATGATCTAGGGGGCATTAAGCATTAGGCAGAGCAGAGCAGGAAAATGAGGAGGAGACTTCAGGCTGTGTGAGGGACTCTGAAGAGAGGGCCTCAGGTAGCCAGCTGGATGCTACTGACAAGTGCAACAGCTGAGCTGGGGCTTTCCAAGGACAAAGGCTCAGATGAAGCAGTTTCTGTGCCAGCAAGTCAAGATTTCCTCCTTATTTGTGTAAAAGGAAGTGATCCTGTGTGGTTTCCAGGCATACATTAAGCTATTTTTATATCAGGGGAGTGACTGGAGCTCTTACCAAAGAGAAGCCCAGTTCCTCTCCCTGGCACCTGTGTACTGGGGCTCTGACCTGCCCTTCCCCAAGCCTTTAGTGGCTGAATTGGAACAGGGAAGTCAGCTTTCTGCCCTAACAAGCAATTCCTTCTTTAGGATCCTTGGAAATAATCTTTACTGACGGTGCTGTTGATTTGTTTTTCCCTTCTTGCTTTCGTACTGTTCTCATGGTGTGCTTTTGCTTGTTGCATATGTCTCCTATCACTGCAGCCAGAGGATTTGCCTCATCTCATCTGGTGCCTCGTTATTTATCTGCTGTATGGCATGATTCAAATGAGGGAAATTATTTAGAACTGTTATTCTAGAAGGCTCTGGCTGAAATGGTTTCTGTGCCTCTCCAGCAGGTCTGTGAAGATGAAACCCCAAGAGCTGACCTTCACTGTCAGTGGAGAGGGGCACGTGCCTCAGGTGACAGTCGAGTGCCCGGGCCTTCAGAGTAAGAGAGGAACCCCTGTGCTGCGCTTCAGGAGGCTCCTGCTGGGGGATTCACAGACACTCCCCCTGGTCCTTCGTAACAATGGCATCATACCCACAAAGGTAAGGACCTGTTCAGGGAATGCTCTGGGCTGGGAACAAGTGCTTGTCCTGTGGAGGAAAGGTCCCAAAAACTGTGATTTTCTGTCCAGTCTTTCCTTGTCAGTTGAACACAAGACAAGAAAGGTGGTGGGGTGTTTTTCCCCCATCTCCCAGCTCACATTTTGTTCTCATGTGGGTGTGGGTGACGTCCCAGTTCCATGAGATTGCATTTTGATACTGGTTGACTCCATTTTAATTAAACTTCGTTGTGGTTCTGTTACATTCTGCTCGTGACTGACTGTCCTGTTTGGCTCTATGGCAGTTCTATCCATATGCTTCTGAACAACCTTTTTTCCCTGTGTGACTTCACGTAACCTTTGTGCTGGGCGCTGTGTTTGAGGTGGGGAGGTGGTCTGGGTTCCCCGTGCTGGACCAGCGGCCGTACGGGCTCAACCCCCGTGCCAGCCTCTACTTACACCAATGTCATTGTGCTCCGTGTTCCCTTTTCTCAGTTTACAGTTCATATCATGGATGACCAGGGAGTTTTCTTCCTGAAAAGCACGCAGTCCGCACTCCGTGCCTTCCACACTGCAGACATGGAAAAGGACTCCACTGGAAAAGGTAAATTCATTAACTGTGCAGCGTGATCATTCACAGAGGGTAAAGGTGTGCCCTGTTCTTGGCTTGTCTAAGCAGCAGCCACATGTTGGACATAGTTTCTTTCCTTGGTCTCTCTGTCCCCCAAGCTTTTCTTGTGGACTCCTTGCAGGGTTTCCTCCTAGCAAGTTGTAGGAAGTTTTTCTGTTCTTCGAGACACGGTGGGTTGAGCTGTGGGGGACTATCACCACCTCAGTGGACTGGCTGAGGTCTTTGCTACGTGTGGGAAGGTACCAGCCTGAAGGGAGGCAGCCCTTGAGCACAAAAGCCAGCCAGCAGAAGCCAAAACCGCTCCTTGGCTCAGCCTTCTGTATGGCAGGAGCTGGCTGGAAGCAGGTGGAATGAGGGCTGGGCGTTAACCTGAGGTTAAGCCGCTTAAGTGGTGATATGTGTGATGGTGGCATAGTCTTGTGAACACAGGAAGAGGGTCTGGAACCACTGGTGGGAGAACCTGTGCTTAGAAGCAACTGATTCCAACCTCTTATTCCTCGTATACCCCAGGGAAATATTTCCTCTGTACAGCTCTATCACTTAACTCTGATTCCCATTGCCGTGCAGCCAAGAAGCCTTACCTGCTCCTGGAACACGGGCAATCAGCAGAGTTTGACGTGTTTTTCAAACCCACCCTGGCCCAACGTCTGAAAGGGAAGATCCGTGTGCCAGTGTCAGGCAACAGTGAGATCGACATAGAGCTGGTGGGTGAAGGCCACAATGATGACTTCACCCTTGATAACCTCCCTGGACTAGCAGAAGACAGCCAGGAGAGCAATGCTGAGGGCAATCTGGAGGACGACATCATTGAGGGTAAGAGAGGAGAGGCTGCCAAGGTAGAGCGAGGAAGAGGAAAATGTCTGATCATGCGTGTCCTCTCTCTAGCCAGGGCTGGGCTGTCACCCACTGGACTTGGGGGCCTGTGAGCTTGCCAGCCGTGCACACAGAGCAGTGTGTGCTGTGCTGCTTGTCGCTGGGCACAGGCACAGCCACGGGCTTGGGGACCTCCCAGAGGGAGGGAGGGAGGCTTGGAGGAAGGAAGAGCTGAACATACACGTGTCTCTTAAAGTGAGGGGGGTGGATGGACCTCACTGCATGCTGAGGTCTCTTGCTCTTCTTCTTCACAGCTGTCAGAGCGAATCACATAAAGTTTGGGGAGTGTGCAGTCGGGGAGCTCTACGACAAGACCTTCACAGTCACCAACCGCAGCAAGGAGGAGGTGATGCGGTTTGAGTGGCTGCTGGCAGATGCCCCGTTCCAGTTCTCCCCCAAGGTGAGCTGGGACAGCCCTGCCTTTCTCAGTGGCTCAGGCCCTTTCCTGGTGTTCCTGGGAGCTGGCAGGGAGTCACCACATACCAGTGAGAGCCCGTTCCAGTGCCATGCAGGAGATGCAATCCCTGTCTTTGCTGGGGCAGGGCTGTCAGCCCAGCAGAAAAGGCTCCGCGTTCTGGGAGGTGGCACCTTCTGTTCATATTTTGCTCTGTCAAATCTCACATAAATCCTTACTGAGGTGCTGATTCCAAGCACAGCTGCTCGCCATATCAGTCTCTTTTGCTGTCAGTGCTGCCCTTGCCAGTGATTCCAGTTTGGTCTTGACTCTCTGGTTCTCCCTAGGTGGGACACCTCCAGCCTGGCTGTGCCAAGAATATCAGAGTGACCTTGAAATCCAAGGTCCCGGTCACCATCAAAAGGCACTCTGTGAACTGTAAGGTGGCCAAGATCAAATACCAGCTGCCACCAGAGGAGGTTTGCGACTGGGATGACAGAATGTGCACTGAGAAGTGGGAGGATACCACCGAGAGACTCCCAGGAGCCCGCTGGCCTTTGAAGCGGAGGGTAAGAAGCACAGCAGCAAAAGCTCACCGAGCTGCTGCAAAAGGACCTGCCGACAGCAGCAGAGCACCAGCACTGCTGGCAGAGCAGCTCCTGCCTCCCCTGGGCATTGGCTCCAGCTGGGAGGTTCACCAGCAGTGCCTTTTGGGGAGAGGCGGATGCGCAGTGAGCGGGTGGGCTCACACCACAGGGGGAAGCCTTTGGGCAAGAGACCTTTATCCACACGCAAACTGCCGGTCTGTGCCACGAGCCGAGTGTTGCAGCCCGTGTTGAGTGGGAGGTCACGTTTGATTTTATCCCATTTGACAGTCTCTTCATCTGATTTGGTGCCTTGTCACCCACAAGGAGTTAATTCCACTGCATTCTGTCTCTTGTTCCGAAGGGGAGAGCAGCACAAGTGCTCTTGTGCATACACCAGTGAGCTCTGAGCTCTGCCTACACCGACACCAGAGATTTTGGTTGTGGCCTCTGTATTGTGGGGGATATCTCATTATGGAGCAGCCCAGGCCCTGTGTGATAGTACGCAGGAGTCTGGAGAAGCATCATCTCCAGAAAGTCTTGCTTTTTCTGTCATTATTGCCAAACACACTTATCTTGGTGAAGGTTCTTTCTGAGTTTCTGAATCATTGTGAGTCCTGTAAACCCAACTTCCCCATCAGGGCATCAGCAGTTGGAGACTTTCCCAGTGAGATCATTCACATCCCAAAATGCCCACAGCCAGCTCCCACCCCACATGTACCATCTGGAGAGCACTTTCTCCTAAGACAAGAAGGAAAAAGTTCTTTCTAGGACTAGTCAGTCTTGGGCTTCTCCATCCACAGGGCTCCAGCAGGGGAACTTAATCCTAATGTCGAGACCTGCTGGATTTATAGGGGACCAGGGAAAAGGTCAGAGGCTCTCCAGGGTTGAAGCACAGGGACTGACAGCTGACCATAGTCCCCAGGGGTGTATTAATAGCCGTGGTGGTGACTGCTTTGATCAGTGGGTAGAAACCAATGCTGTAGTACACCAGTCCAATTTTGTCATCTTTCCAGGCAAAGAAACCTGAATGTCCTTTCTATGCGGCCAAGTTTGGAGGCCCAAAGGTTTCCCTGCTCAGCCTGGCTTTCTGGGCTCTGCTCAGTGATTCTTCCCTCCTCTGCCTGCAGGTGGTCAAGGCAGTCCCGGAACCACCTCACACCATCGTGGAGAGGAGCAGCCACGAGGTCGAGCTTTTCCTCAGTGCTCAGGTTGACTACGCCGAGTTCAAACTGGACACGGTCGAGGTTCAACTGAAGCAGACTGAGCTCTTCCAGACAGAGATAAGCACGTGAGTGCTGGGCACCGTGTTGGCCCTTTTCTCCTAAACTTGCAGACTTTGAAATACTTTGTTTGGGCCACCCAGGGCAGCAATTCTGAACGTGGCAGAGTTGCCTGGGGAAGGTGGTACCAGGAGCCCACCAGACAGTGTTACTTTAGTACTTGCTTTTTATTCCTCCTCCTTGTTTTTCAGTTTCCGGATGTCCAATACAGGGAATGTAGCCCTGAAATACTGCTGGGTGGAGAATCTGGAGGAGGAAATACCATCAAAGAGTTCTGGGAGGCCGTTCTCGTCCACTCAGACACGTAAGTGTTTGGCTCTGGGTGGTGCCTGGGCCATTTCAGTTGGTAGCTGAGGGCCTGGGGAGAAGACCCTGCCACTTCACCCCAAAATATTAATTGTTTTTTCATCCCTGTCCACTTCCCAGCTGCAGCTGGAGAGTTTTCTCCTTCCCCCCTGTCTGCCTTTTAGCCCCTCCTGTTCTTGCTCTGCCACTTGTGCTCTGCACAGGAGCTGAGCTGGGCTCCAGGGACAGCCATGTGCTGGGTCAGGACTGGGAAGGGGGGCATCAGGGCACCTCTTTGGGAAGTCTCTGAGACTGGGAAAAACCAGGGTGGAACAAGTGAGCTGCCCTGCAGCCGCTGTCTGGATGCAGTTCCCCACTCCAGGGCAAATGCAAAGTCACTGTCTAAAACCAAGCCTCCTGCCCCGGCACAGGAGTGTGTGCTGCAGGCAGAGACCCTGCTCCCAGCTGCTCTGTCTCCTGCTGAAAGTACTTGGCCAGAGGCACTCCAAGTGCATCCCAGCGCTCTTCTATCCACCTGCAGCAGGAGGCAGAGTTGTTGGGAACAAAGGATTTTGTCTTTGAAAGATGTCTTCTTTCCTCCTGCAGGTGATTTCTTGTCCTCTACTGCTGAGGATCTCTGGGAAAGGAATCGTGCAAGGCTGGTGCAGCAGGCATTGCCGCTCGAGTCAACTCAGCCCCAGCCAACTCAGCCCCAGCCAAGTCTGCACCTTAGCTCCTCCCTGGAATTCTCTCCAACTCCCGTCAAGTACCCACCACTGTTCTCCATCGAGCCCCACTGCGGTACCATCCCTTCTGGCCAGAATCAGATTTTCCATGTGAAATTCTTCCCGACGCGTGTGGGGGAATTTAAGGCCGAAATGCTGTGCAGGTAGGAAATGTCCATGTGCTTTCCAATCCATGCTCCTGGTGGGTATCACAGGACGGGCCATTGGGTGCACCCTCCCTGCTCAAGCAGGGTCATCCCAGAGCACATGGCACAGGATTGTGTCCAGAGGGTTCTGGAATACCTGCAGTGAGGGAGACTCCACACCCTCTCTGGACAACCTGTCACCTGCACAGGAAAGAAGTTCTTCCCCATGTTCAGGTGGAAGGTGTTTTGCATCAGGTTCTGCCCATTGCCTCTTGTCCTGTTGATGGGCAGCACCAAGCAGAGCCTGCTCCATCCTCTGACACCCTCCCTTCAGTCCCTCTGACTGGGGTGGGTGAGCGTGCAGCCCTGGCGACAGCCAGCCCCAGAGAGGCAGCAGGAACACACAGCATACAGGAGCACAGAGAGATGATCATCTGGCCAAGGCTAGATGTCTGTGGAGATGTCTGTGGATCTGTGTGGAGACAATGGGAAAAGACACTGTATGAAACACTAAGCTCCTGCAGGGCTGCAAAATCTAGAATGGGAGATCCAGAACGGCTGTCAAGGGGCCAGCCAGTCCCTAGCTATGCTTCCTTATGGGGCAAGCACAACCTCCTTCTCCACCTGGAACCCCGTGTGCTGCAGTTGGTCCCCAGGCCCATAACTGGTTGTGATTCTGCCCTTCCACCTCTGCTGCCTCCATGGCAGGCAGTGCAGTTCTGTTTCATTTGCTGCTCGCTGCTTGCCTGGAGAGAGGATGTGACACTGTGTGCTCTGTGAGGAGACAGGCGAGCGGCTGGCTGGCTGGAAATGTTCATCTGGCTAATACCAGTCCCTTTCTTCCTAGACTTCTTAATCTGAAGCCATCTCAGGAGAGCCCACGGGTGTTTGTGATGGGGAAAGGCTGTTTGCCAAAGGCTGATCTGAAACGCTCTACATCACTGCAAAAAGGTGAAACCCAGAGCAGCAAACCCAAGAAGAAGGTGCAGCAGTCAGCAAAACCAGAGTGACACCATTTGTGTCATGGCTTCTCCTGCTCGTGGTTTCCCAGCCTTCAGCAGAGACCTCCCCAGCTACTCTTCAAGCCCCAACACCCACCTCTACCTCATCTGTGTGCTACCTAATAAACTGTGTCTCAACGCACAAGTTTTCTCACTGTTACTCTTCCAGTTCTCTCCCACCTCCCTGGGAGGGGAGTGAGCAGGTGTCCGTGTGGTGCTTGGTTGGGAGCTGGGGCTCAGCCATCTCCAGGAAAGCAGCTGTGATCAGACATCACCCCCATTGCTCCACAGCCTGCTCTGCTCTCTTAGGAATTCCCATTCCTCGGCCTTTGTGTCATGGGTGGGGTAGTGAAGTGTCCCTTTGGTCACACCAGGAACTCTGCACGACTAATGTGGGAGCAGCACTGACTGTACCAAGAACTCCAGTTGCTTGGCTAAAGGCTGGGGTGAGCATCTGCAGCTGCTGCAGAAGCAGGCATTCCATCAGCAAATGTGCAGCTGACACCAAGCTGGGGGTGTGCTGATGTGCTGGAAGGCAGGAGGGCTCTGCAGAGGGACCTGGCCAAGCTGGATCCATGGGCTGATTGCAAGGGGATGAGGGTCAAGCAGGCCAAGGGCCGGGTCCTGCCCTTTGGCCACAAGAAGCCCCGTCAGCCCCCCGGGCTGGGGCCAGAGTGGCTGGAGAGCAGGCAGGCAGAAAGGGAGCTGGGAGTGGGGATGGACAGGAAGCTGAAGAGGAGGCAGAGTGTGGCCAGGTGGCCAAGAGGGCCAATGGATGGTGGCCTGGCTGAGGAAGAGTGTGGCAGCAGGAGCAGGGAAGGGATTGTTGGGCTGGACTGAGCGCTGGTGAGGCCACCCCTGGAGTGCTGTGTCCAGCTCTGGGCCCCTGAGTTGAGGAAGGCCCTGGAGGGGCTGGAGCAGGAGCAGAGAATAGCAGCGAGGCTGGGGAAGGGAGTGGAGCACAAGTGGTGTGAGGAGAGGCTGAGGGAGCTGGGGGTGTTGAGGCTGGAGAAGAGGAGGCTCAGGGGAGACCTCCTGACTCTCTGCAAGTCCCTGCCAGGAGGGTGTAGCCAGGTGGGGGTGGGGCTGTTCTGCCAGGAAGCAGCAGTAGGACAAGAGGGCTGGGTCTGGAGCTGTGCCAGGGGAGGTTTAGGTTGGATATTAGGAAGGAATTTTTTCGGGAGAGAGTAATCAGGCCTTGGAATGGGCTGGGCAGGGAGGAGGTGGAGTCCCTGTCCCTGGAGGTGTTGAAGGTGAGAGTGGATGTGGCATCAGTGCCATGGTCTGGGAAGCACGGCGGGGTTGGATCCAGGGTGGGACTCAATGATCTCGGAGGTCTTTTCCAACCCAGCTGATTCTGTGATTCTCTGATTGCCATTCCTATGTCAGCACATGCTTGAGGCTCTATCCCCAGGGTGATGGAGATGTCTGTCCATATCTATCTCCAAGGTTAGTCTGTAAATGTGTGGTGTTAGAAAAGCAGGCCAAGTTCTGGGATGGTTGTAGAAGGAGAAGGAAGCCCAGAGGCCAGTGCAAGCAGGCAGCCCTCAGCTTGCACATCATGTCCCCTCCCTGCAGGTTCCTGTCCTTGAGAGGAGGCCCAGAGATGACACTGAGAATAAGTGCAAGGCAGAGGTGCTGCTGAGGAAGGAGAGCCCCGTGGTGGGGAAGAGACAAAGCTGGGAGTGCCCATCCCCGAGCAGGTGCTGTGTCCATCCCCTCTGTGCCAGGTGAGCTGGGGCTTTGCTGCAGAGCTGCGGGCGCTGATTTGAGCAGCTCCAAGTGCTGAGATGGTGGGCACCCAGGAACACCAACTGTGCCTGGCCACGGAGCCTGCAAGGAGGAGCAGAGACAGCCCTGGCAGTGTGGGGGGCCAGGTTGTCCCTGTGCCTTCCCCTGCAGGCCCTGGCTGTCCCTGCTGGGCCCCTGTCCATCCCCATCAGGTCCCTGCCCGTCCCCCCGGGCTGAGCTCCCCCCAGGAAGTGCCGTGGAGCTGAAGCTGCTGCCATCCCCCCCCTGCAGCCGCTGCCCCAGCCAAGGGAGCAGCAAAGGCAGGGCCAGGAGCAGAGGCAGCAGCAGGGGAGCCCTGGGGGGGCCAGAAAGCTCTTGTGTGGGTCAGGAAAGAGGCGCTGGGCACGAGGCCGGGGCTGTGCTGAGCAGGCCCAGCCCTCACATCCCCCCAGCCAACGCCGGCTGCCCGGGGGGCACGGGAGGGACCCCCAGCCCGTGTGCCCCACACTGAGCTGGCAGAGAGAGAGCCAAGGGACAGGGCCACGGGCAGGGCCACGGGGGAGGGACAGGCAGGGCCATTGCAGGGCCACGGTGAGGGCACAGCCTGTGGCAGCAGAGCTGCCCAGGGCCGGGGGCAGCCGGGGCTGTTGGGACCAGCCAGTGCTGGGGCCGAGCAGAGCACGAGGCCTCTTGCAGAGCCCTGGAGCAGCCTCCCACTTGACAGCCCTGCCCTGGTGGGATGACACTGTCCCCTCCCTACAGAACACTCCCCCTGAAATCTTTGGGGGGGCCTTTTGTGTCTATTCCTGGTTCCTGATTCCTGCTGGGGACCTGAGGGAGCCTCTGCAATCCCCTCCGTGGGGCACAATCTCCTCTCCAGAGCTTGACTCAGTGCAGACTTTGCCGGGGAATCTGTGCTGGCAGCCCGAGTATGTCCTGACCCCCCATGCTCCCCCCAGAATATTTGGGATGAGTTCCCCCTTCCCAGGCACGCACAGGATGGGGGGGCAGTTGTTTTCCTGCTTTTCCTGTTCCTACTCAGCCCTGGGTGGCTCCTGGGGTTGGACAGGAGGTGTTTTCTGAGGGTGCCGGGCTGGGTTGGGGGCAGAGCCCCAGCGGTGGGTGGGGGATGCGGGTCCCCCCCATGGTGGGGGTTGGTGTTGCTGGGTCAGGCCCCGCCGGCTCCATTGTCAGCCCAGTGCCGGCGGGGGGGACACAGTGGGTTTGGGGCCCCTCCAGGATGTGGAGCCCGGGAGCTGCCAAGTGTGGAGGGCGGAGCGGGGCTATGCCAGAGCTGGGGGACCCCCGGCAGCCTGGAGGGGGGAGCACGGAGAGGGAGGAACCCCGAGACCCCCGGGAGCCTGAAACGGGGGGCATGGAGAAGGGGAAGCCTGGACAGTGGGGACCCCTGGGATCCCCGGGACAATGAAGTGGAAAACCTGGAGAGAGGGAATATCCGGGAATGTGGCACCCTGAAGGCGAGAGTCAGAGGAGAAGGGACCCTTGAGACCCAACACTCCCAAGTATCCCTAAGTGGGACCCCAAGCATCCCAGACAGGGGAGACTCTCTGAACCCCAGAGGGGAGAGACCAGAGAGGGGGAATTTCTGGGAGAGATTTTTTGGGCTAATCTTCATATTTTAGAGTATATTTTAGCTGAATCCCAACTTTTTGCAGTTTGTGGGGACAAGGGTTTTCTTGCTATTTCTGAGGTTTTTTCCTGAATCACTGTGGTTTGGGTTTTTCTGGGCTGAATCTTGGTGTTTTGGAGGTTTTTGTGGTCACGGGATGCCCGATGAGTTCTAGAGATGGACTTGGGCAGGAGGAACCCCCAAGCCAACGCGCTCAGCCCTTGTTTCCCCCCATCAGGATTTGTCCTTCCCAAAGCTTGGGTGGATGGAGGAGGAGGCTGCGAGGAAGAGGAAGATGCCTTGGGCCCCCCAGGCAGGTGAGGAGGAAGTCAGTGGCCCTTTGGGCGGGTGTTGTGCTGGCTCTGTCAGCCGAGCATGGCCCCGGCTGCAGGACAACCCCGCTGGCGCCGCCGTCCTGCCGGGGCCGGAGTTGGGGGGATGTCCTTGGCCTTCTCTGTGGGCCGGAGGCAAATCCCCTCCCTGTCCTTCTTGCTTCCTGCCCCAGACCCCGAGCTGAGGACGGAGAGCCCGGAGGACAAATCCCCCCTTGAGACCCTGGTGGGAGAGGCCGTTTTGAAGGGCTCCCCGGCGCAGGAAGGCAGCGGGGAGGAAAAGGGCCGGAGATCCCCCCGCAGGAGGGGCTCCAAAGCCAGTCCCCTTTCCCAGGGGCAGGTTCTTCCAACAGAACCTTTCTGGAGGTGTGTGGAGATTCCTGCCATGGCTGGGGACCCCCCAAGGTCACTCCTGGAGGTTGAGAGCAGAGATCTCCCCACCAGCGTTGGTCTGGGGGAGTTCCATCCACCTCTAATTAAGAATTATTGCTTTTGTTTCAGCTTTAGTAGAATTGCATCAATAATTACTTTAGTGTAGAGCACTGTCCTATCTTATCCTGTACTCCTGGTAGTTTTAGTGTTTCTATTGTGCAGTAAATAATTCTGATGAAAATCTGTGGCCTGATCATTTGTAACCCTAAATAATTCATTTCTATCAAGAGATCTGATTTGCCATCATTAAAACCTGGGGGACTAAAGTGGTTCAGTCACACCTCTGTAATTCCTCTAAACTGAAAGTGTTGGCATGATCCAATGGTGAGATTGGATCTAGCAGCCCCCAGCACCCCACAGGAAGTTGGGAGCTCAGGGGAGCCACCCCCCTTTCCCAGTCCCCCTGTGCCCCAAGATCCCCATGTGTAGCAGGGGTCCTTGTATAACAAGGAATGAAAGACGCTCCTCGTGCGGTGGTGTGGTCAAAGAGAACTTTATTCAAAATTCCCACTCTTAAATCCCTGTATACCATGTGACTTCTTCAGCCAATAGAGTTATATGTGACTGCGCATGTCCCCTCGGGCCCCTCGCCCTGGCACATCCCCTGTGCATCCAGACATGCCTCCCACACATCCCCTCTCTCGAATATTTAAAAGAAGTCACAAAAAACAGTGCAAAAAACAGTGCAAACAACCAGAACATTGTAAACTACCAAGCTTCGCAGCGACCCAGCGCATTGCTTCGCTTAGCTTCTTAACTCTAACATAAACCTTTTAAAACCTTATATTCCTATAGGGTAGTGCAACTTGGATAACTATTTTATTAACTTGGGGCCTTTAGCCCAACTGTGTGTAAACTATAACCTTTATTAATCTGAGGGGTTTTTTTATAACTGGGGATTTCAAACTTTATTCAAGAAACAGGGTAAGCATATCAAAACTCAATTCTTTCAAAGTGACCTTGTGGTGTAGGTAATGTGGTTTTGTGAGGTATTCTGTGTTTTTATGTTTTCCAGTCACACAATTCTCTTATTCATTCACTCAACTCACACACGACGGCCGTCATCATTCACACACAAACATACACACACCAATATTTGCAGTTTGCTTGTCACCACATTGGTCATTAACATAAACTGAAACATAACATAATTGTTTTTAAACTCCTGAGTTATCTGGTTCCTGCAGCTGTGATTGTGTATCCAAATAGGGCTTTACACACCTGGAGGGGATCCACTTCAGTTCTTTTCCTGTTGCCACACAAGCGTAACCTCTCCCCCAAGTCATAAGATCTAAAGGTCCTGTCCACTGTCCCGAAATCAAATCTTTTACCATGACTAGCGGCCTGGGAGAGGCAAACGCCTGAGATTTGTGCTGCTTCTCATATCTGCTTCTTTCAGTACTGTCACAATTTAAAAAATTGATAACATATGTGGCTTTCCACAAACGTTCTTGCGGACTACATAGCTTCTCCCCCCTCTTTGTTTTATTAGCATCTCTTTCAGTGTGCGGTGTGCCCTTTCTACAATTGCTTGTCCCGTAGGTGAGTGTGGAATTCCTGTAATATGTGAAATTCCCCATTGTGATAGGAAGTTCCTTACCTTTTCAGAGACGTATGCTGGTCCATTATCACTTTTAATTTGTTTTGGAGTGCCAAGGGTAGCAAAACAGTTTAGCCAGTGTCTTATTACATCCTTGGCTTTCTCACCTGTGTGTGCTGTAGCAGTGATGTACTGTGAATGTGTGTCTACAGTTACATGTACGTATTTCAAGGGGCCAAATTCTGGGATGTGTGTAATATCTGATTGCCATATTTCATTGGATACTAACCCTCTGGGGTTAACACCTTCCTGAGATGGCATAGGGGTGATTTTTTGACAGTCTGGACAAGACAATATGATATCTCGGGCCTGATTGATAGTAATTTTGAATTGTCTCTTTAGAGAGCGTGCATTCTGGTGAAAAAATGAATGGGACAATTTTGCTTGCTCAAGGGTCCTCGGTACTGTGTTGAACATTGCTGCTTTGTCAGCTTCCCGGTTCCCTTCAGCTATTGGTCCTGGCATGTCAGTGTGAGACCTGATGTGCATTATATAGAAATCAAACCTTCTGTGATTGACAAGGAACCAAATAGAACGCATTTCAAACAACAAATGAGGGTTTCATCCCGAAGAAATGAACATTCTAGACGTGAAACTAACCCTGCAGCATAACAAGAATCAGTGACAATATTAACAGGTTGTTCAGAAAACTTTTCCAAGGCGATACGAATAGCAGCCAGTTCCAGAACCTGCACAGAGCATTGGTTCATGGTCTGTACTTTTTCTTCCCATTGTCCTGTATCAGGATTCACCCAAGTCACTGCAGCTTTCTGTGATCGTCCAGATGCATCTGTAAAAACTGTGAGGCCTTTTACTGGCTCACTTCTGCATCTAGTCGTGGTTCTTAAAGGCAAATTACCGATTTCTGCCCAAAGTTTGTGCTTAGGGAGATTAACTGAAATGTTACCATCAAAACCTGCTAAGGCAGCTTGGAACTCGGCGTCCTCAGCCAGCATCCAAGCTAAATTGTCCTTCGTGGCTGGAATGTAGATGACCGCTGGATCCCTTCCATCCAGTTCCTGTAATCGAGCTCTGCCTTTAATAACAAGCTTAGCAAACATTTCATTAATTGTCCATACAGTTTTATGTGGAGTGTGGGGCAGAAATAGCCATTCTAGAACCAGCAGTGGGTCCTTTTCAGTCTGGTCCCACTGAAACAAGACTGCAAATGGCTGGTACCTGCTGGGAACTAAGGCCAGGCAGATTTGCAGTTCAGGATCTCTCCTTCTGCTCTGCCTAGATTCTATTGCCTTGGCACAAATGTCCAACGCCTGTTTTGCCTCTGCTGTCAGAGACCTGTTAGACGTCAGATCAGAGTCCCCCTTTAGTAACACAAAGAGAGGGTGTAGCTCCTCTGTGGTTAAGCCTAGAATAGGCCTTAACCAATTAATAGCTCCCAGGAGTTTTTGCAACTCATTTAAGGTTAAAGTGTCCTTTACCTCGAGCTGCAGTGGCTGTGGGGAAATCTGTTGCTGCGTGATCCTCCATCCAAGATAGGTCCAGGGCTGCGATCGCTGGATTTTCTCTGCTGCAACCTGCAAGCCTGCTTCTTGGACAGCATCAGTCAAGGCAGTAACAACAATTTGCAGTTCATTTTCTGTGGCCATGCTTATTAAAACATCATCCATGTATTGATATATTATTGCAGAGGGGAAACACTTTCTAATGGGTTGAATAGCATTTGCAACTACTGTTTGGCATATGGTTGGACTGTTCTTCATCCCTTGAGGGAGAACAACCCAGTGATACCTTTGCATAGGCTGTGAGTTGTTTAATGCTGGAATGGAAAATGCAAACCTTGGGGCATCCTCGGGGTGCAGGAATATGGTAAAAAAGCAATCCTTTAAATCAATTATTGTCAGAGGTCAGTTCGCTGGGAGCATAGCAGGTGAGGGTAATCCTGGTTGCAATGTTCCCATAGGTTCAATGACTGCGTTTACTGCTCTGAGATCCTGAATCATCCTCCATTTGCCAGATTTTTTGGGAATGCAAAATACAGGAGTGTTCCAGGGACTATTTGTTGACACAATGTGTCGGTGGACAGAAATTGTGTGAACAATTTCAGTTGCATTTCTGAGACCTTCACCTTGGCATGGCTGGGTGCAGAGAGTGAAAAAATACTGCGCCACTAATATGGCTGCAGGCCTTGTGCCAAGGTGAAGGAGGAGTTGTTCTGGCAGGAAAACAAGTTTTATGGACACCTGCTGATATCCAATTAGTACTGTACACCACAGTATGTTTTCCTTCTGTATCCAATGTAACCTGGGGAAGAATCACATGTCTGTGTGTCACAGGCAGCATATAAGCTGTCTGTCCTCTAATAAAGCGGACATTTTTGCCAATCATATTGATTTGTGTGCATTTCTGTCTGACCCCCTCCGCCGTTATCTGGCGCCCGAACAGGGAGTCCTACTTCGTCGAGTTCTGCAGGGACGTAAGGCAGGAGGAGTTGAGGGAAGCGGTCGTGGGAGGTGATGCTGTCCCTGGCATCACGGAACAAAGCCATGCGCATGGTACAGAGGAATCTCACCCTGGCCCGGTGAGTCGACCGAGGGAGAGAGCATGGGGCCCGCGGCATCCAAAGGGGATGAGGCCGCGGAAACGCTCCTCCGATATATAATCTCTCTAGGAGAGCCCGTTTCTGATGAAACCGCCCCTAAGGGGTTGATGGCATGGGTGAGAGCGAGGACTCTACTTCCCGCTGCTCGAACCGCCTTTCAGGTGTCCACAAGGGACGCTATAAAGGAATTGTTTTGGGACGAGATCTCTCCGGGGTCAGGAGCCCCTAGAAAGTATACTGTGCTTTGGCGTCTGGCAGTTGGGTCGCTACAAGAGTTAAGTTCTGAGCGACGGGAACTCATAAAGGTTCGAACAGCTCTGTCGGGAGATGGCGGGACTGCAGCAAGTCCCCGCCCCGGTCGGTCCGCTGTAGGGGAGATCCCCGTGCTCGCGGCTGCAAAGTTGCGAATGCTAGGACCCTTAACAGCAGCGGGATCACCTCCCTTTAGCACCGTGCATGTAGCGACAGGACGTGTAGGGGCTGCAGGAACATCACTAGCGGCGGAGAATGAAGCTGGAGCCGTGCCCGCGGCACCGCTCTCTCCTGCGGCTGCGCGGTCAGCAGTGTCACTCCTCTCTGTGCCTGCTACTGCACATGTGTCAACTGGACCGACACTGCTGGGAGCCTCCGCGTCCCTAGATGGCGCTGCATCGCTGGCGCCTGAAGCCACCATGCAACCCGGAAGAAAGCCACTGAATCGCTGCCATGGCAACGGACGCTGTTTTCGGAAAAAAAAAAAAACCACAAAAAAAACCCCAAAAAAACCAAAAACAAAACCAACACAAACAACCACACCGTTCCCAGGTATGGTACATATGAAAGAAAGTAGCAGCTATTGTGCCTTGCATTAGAAGATGGTATATTAGCACAACGAGCAACACCGAAAAAGTGCCACTTCTCGTTGACAGGAGAGGCAGGCTAGAGAACTGCCTTTCCGTATTTTTTGTTAACTCTCGTGTTAATTGTGTTGTGTGTCCAATGTTGTTGTGAGCTCACTGTATTGTTAACGGTACCGTGCTTGTGTGTGTGTGGAGAAGCGGCCATACGTTTGTTAGTAACTTAAAACCCAGAGGTGAGAGTCCGGGAGAATTTCCTCCCGTTAGAGTGTCTCGGGTACACATAACAGCATGAAAATTCCTCTTTAGGATTACTCAAACAGCTGCCAGAGTCCGGCGTGCGGGCGCTGGGGCCGCGCGCCAGGGGTGGGAGCTGCGCGCTGGGGCTGCCGCTGCGCCGGGCTCGGCCGTGGGGGAGGCGGCACTGGCAGCCACGGCAAAAGGCAGCAGGGGCACCTCGGCGGCAAAGGCAACGCCGACAGCTACTTCTGCAGAGCCAGTCAGACTTCTGCGGGGATCCCCGGGAGCTGCACGGTGCGTGGAGAGGCCCGGGGAACAGCAGCTCGGCGGTGACTGGTTTGCGGGGGAGTTGCCCCGCAGAATCCAGGCATGTCGGTAATTGAGAACAGAAAGCAGAATCTCTCTCTTTAGTCCTTCTACTCACTTGTGGATAACTTAAAATTAAAAGATTGTGTTTTACTAAAAGTTAGCATGCAAGAAATTTTAAGAGTTTCCCAGAGAATGAATCTTTATATAAAAACTTTAGTGAATTGCCTTGTTTTTAGTTACATTTTACCCCTGTAAAGACCTTCTGCCCAAATTTCGTGTTCAGTCTTAGCAGGAGGAGACATAAGGTTCACACAATAGAGATCATTTGTTGCTTAGCAACTGGGTGGGACTCAAACCACCTCCAGCAGTTTCTCAGAACTAGGGAGAGAGTAGAACTTATACACCAAAAACTACAAATCTGCAAATAAGATAAATGGAAAGCTAGCAGACTGAGGATTTCCTTAATTCTTAGGTAAAACATCTCTCTATCTTCCTGTTATAAACTGAGAAGTTATTGTGACAGTGGAAATCACATCTTTAGAATTGTATTTAAAAAGGTTTACTCAGCTGATTTTAACATTTGGATGTTTAGTTTACATTCCTGTCTGATATTATTTCTTTTCCTTGGTCAAGCTTAGTGAATTCATTATTTTTTCCTTTTTTTTTTCTTCTGTGTTTATGACAGAGTTGCAACTTTGAGTTGCATTTCATGTGCTGTTTAAGCAATTGTTAATATTCTATTTATAACATAGCAGCAAGTACATTTTTTTTCAGATTTTAATATATATCTTCTGTCGTGGATTCGTACAGTATGTACAGAGCAGTTTGGTCAAACGAAACGTATTATATGTTTTTAAATGTTTTATAACTGCTGATATAGCATACAGCCTAATTGCTTTTATAAAAACACTACTCAGGCACACACTATGCTGTGAAGTTTGACTTATCTCTCTTGGCACTGATGTTATGTCAACAGTTATACTACATGAATTTCAGATTATTTTTAAAATAACCTAACAAGATGCAAAATGCATGTGTTTACTTTATACTGATAAAAGAGCAGATTGCTAAATTACACTTTTCCGAAACTATTGATGCGTGAATTAGAACTTTTTATGCCCATTTGATTTATAAAGCAGAAATGTCTGGAGACCACATGATAATCTGTCAGGAAATCAGTAGAGATTGCAATAAAGCTGAGTTACTAGAGTCAGGTTGAATTTAGTAAAATTTTTCTAGTTTGCCTCCCAATAAAACGATCTCAAAGCTAGATTTAGTTAGCTTTACATTCGGGAAATTAATTAAAACCTGTGAGTGATTTAGGATTTTAATATAACGGGTGTGGTTTTTACCTGTTCTGTGCTGTTGTTCCACAATCATGGAGTTACATGTTCTTAGAACTAGTTATTTGTCTTCCTTTGTGCTGCTTATGTTGTGAATTTTGTTCTCTTACCAAAATTTCATAGATAAAAGAACTAAAAATACGAGCAGATGATGTAGATCACATCTAAGGAACCGGCTGCAAGCTGGAATCTGGCCTTCTATATCCTTCTGAACTGCACATGTAGCTTAAGGCTGAGTATTAAACAGAATGATCAAACAGTATTTTTTCACTGTCATAGACTTAAATGCGAACTTTTTCAAAAGATGAGCTTGACAATGACTATAATAACTTGATGGCACAATTAAGTGTGACAGATTCAGGCAGGGGAAGTGCATCTGTCAGTGCATCTACTGCTGAATCTTCTATGGGACTTGCTCATAATATGACCTCAACACGGACATCTGCAATAAAACACATCCAATTTGGAAACCGTGGGCAGCTTTTGCCACTACAAAAAATACCAACACGTTGTGATGGAGGTTTCTTTCTCAGTGACTTAGCAAATAAGAACTGCTCTCTAGTAAGCAGCTATGAGTTTCAGACACTGGCTGGACATGGAGCAGAATCAACTGTTACAGAATGTCTCCTCAGGTCTGGGGAGAGTAATTTGAAAACTATGTAAGAAACAGATTATGGACAAATATCTGCAGAAGACATAACAACAGAGACAGAATTTTTCCTCACAGGAGACAACATATTGATGTCACCCTTTAGCTGTTGCTGTCAGTGCAAGTTACAGCCAATCTGCAGCACCAGTAGAGATGTCTGAAAAAGAGATAATCTGTATGGAAACAAGCACAGATAGTTTGGCAGAGGTTATGCCAGAGGTGCTTTCATTCGTATCTCACAAAGAATATGAATCCAAGGAGGAAGACTTGTCTTCACTGAATCATTATGAATTCAAACACATGGTGATGCAGAAATAATTAACCAATTGTCCAGTAATGCAATCAACTTAGAAAAAAAAAAATATATTGGAAATTAAACATGGACAGATTGAAAGTTTTCCTGACAATCCAGAAGCCAAAGTCCAAAGTGTAACTGAAGACAGCAGTGGAAAGGATTTTAAAGACATTAGTGTATCTCAGAATCCAAAGAAACCTACTAATATTGTAGCTTGTGAAGTTCAATGTGAGTTTAATACAAATCTGTGCCTGATGCATGAAGAAGTGGACAAAGATGAACTGCAGGAAGCCAGCACTGAGGTAGAACATACTCAGGAATCAAAAGCACTCCTGCATTCTGGCAACCAACTTGAACCAAACAGCCTTTGCCAAGGAAAAAAAAGTGAGAAAACAGAAATAGGTATACCACTGAATGGACACAAACATTCATCTGTTTGGAAAGCAGCTCCACTGCAGACTGCTTGTCACTGGTATCTAGGAAAGAGGAGGATTCTCTCCCCACAACTAATCCAGAGCTGCCAAAAGATCACACTCTGCGAAAAACACCTTTTGTCTCCGTGTTGCCTGTGCAAACTGTGGAGCAGAGGAATGTCTGTTTAGATGTGAATTTAGAAGATGATTTCTTGACTGAGATAGGGCAGACGTGTCACTAAAGGGAAAGGAAGACAATGGAAAACTATAGAACTTTTAGCATCCTGAGGCCTAAGGGTTGTCGCTGTATACAACGATCTGTTTCTGTGCTGCTCATGTCACATCAGTGATGTTTGTGAAGATCAGGCAGACTGGTGAGGTTTGGGAACTCTACATCAGACATTAACTATTTTGCAGTGCTTGTATTTGTCTGTGTTTCATCTCAGTAGTGTTACAGTGGGTAGCAAGATTTATTTGGAATCAGCATATGACAGAAACCTTTTGGCTTACGAGTCTTCCCAAGATTATATGTGATTGTGCAATAACAATTTTTGGGGTAAAATTCTATATCATATCCAAACTAGAAAAACTTTGAAAGGGTGAATTGCTTGTCCAGTTTGAAAACTACTACCAAGTTGCCAGACAATGCTATGTATTTGGTATAGGGGTCAGTGATTTAAGAATTTGTAACACACTTTTGCAAGACAGAAACAGGGAGAGAACAGGTGGCAGCCCCCTCAGTTCCCTTGCAAAAGTTGTTTCATATGTTAAGTTTTTTTTTTTTGTACACAGGTGTTTGTAGCTGCCTGCATGATGAATGAAACCTTGGAAAGAAAGAACAAGGTTGATGCTGTTTTCTGCAGGTAACAATGGTAACATCAGGAGTTGTTGTGGCTAACAGTTTCCTCAATATTGTTAGAACACAGTTTTTGGAGCACAATTCTTTTTGGTATTATATGCATAGTTTTTCTTAGTCATATACACCTTTTTAGTATATTTTTTTAAGCACATGAAATTAAGGATTTAAGAGAGTGTACGAACTTTAAAGTAAGTATTACAGGAGCACAATTTGTCAGCATTATGAGCACATTTTAGTGTTGTTAAGACACAGTATTTTTAGTTTTGTTGGAGTACAATTTTTTAGTATGTTGAAGTATATAATTATAGAAGGTTAAGATCTTAGATTATTCACTGGGTATTGGTGGAGGAAAGTTTACCTGTTTGGTGGAGAAGCTTTAACACCATAAGGTACTAGAGAATTAGTATGGTTTCGTAACTCATGAGACACAGTGAAATGAGATTCAAAAGTATGCGTGTGTGAAGTGTATTTGAATGATGGTGGCCACCGTGTGAAAGGGAATGAATGAAAATGTATGCATGTATATGTGTGAATATTCACTTACACAAACACTTTTGGATAAACAAATACACCGATACCTTTCCATAAAATGGCAAGAAATCCTGAACAAACTCTCCGGGCTGCAATAGAATGGTATGCAAAGAGTGCAATAGAAACGGAAGATCCAGTGTTAATATATGATTATGTCATTGTGTTATTCAAGGGCCAAGGTGTGAAAAAGAATAACGGAAGACATATGGTCCAGAGTTTAATGGAGTTCCATTTCCAAGGATGTTCTGGACGGAGTGGAAGTTTTAAGAGTAAACCCTACATTTAAAGAAGCACTTTTAGGCACACTTTGAGAGCACACATCTTAGGGTCAATAGGTTGTTAAGTTTATTAATGACAGTAGTGTTATTGTATGTTTGGATTTATTGAGATGTTATGGATACAATAAGGAATGTTACAGAAATGCAATTTAAATTGTTCAAACTTCAACGGGGGATTTGTCGGTGGACAGAAATTGTGTGAACAATTTCAGTTGCATTTCTGAGACCTTCACCTTGGCATGGCTGGGTGCAGAGAGTAAAAAAATACTGCGCCACTAATATGGCTGCAGGCCTTGTGCCAAGGTGAAGGAGGAGTTGTTCTGGCAGGAAAACAAGTTTTATGGACACCTGCTGATATCCAATTAGTACTGTACACCACAGTATGTTTTCCTTCTGTATCCAATGTAACCTGGGGAAGAATCACATGTCTGTGTGTCACAGGCAGCATATAAGCTGTCTGTCCTCTAATAAAGCGGACATTTTTGCCAATCATATTGATTTGTGTGCATTTCTGTCTGACCCCCTCCGCCGTTACAATGTGTCCTGCTTCTAATTGTTCCTCTACAAGCATTTTTAAATGTTCAAGCCTTTCTTTTTTCATGGGCCACTGGTCTACCCAGACCGGCTGGTCACTTTTCCAGACTAGCTTAATCGGTGCTTGGGAAGGCTGACCAATGGCCCCTATTGAAAAGCCTGGCTGCTTGCAGGAGGTATTTGCATGACTGTGCCAAACTGTGAAAGTATATCACGTCCCCACAGAGAGCAAGGGATTGGAGCTATGAATGGAGCTACCTTTGCTAATTGTCCCTCTGGCCCCAAGACAGTGAGTACTTGAGCACTCTGTCTGGGTCTTTGTGTATCTCCCACCCCTTGAATGGTTGCAGCTGGGCAAACAGTGGGCCAGTCAAGTGGCCATTCCTTTATGATGGAGACATAAAGGACATATGGCACCCGAATCCAAAAGGCCTGTAAATTGGTGTCCATTAACTTGGCACGTCATGAGCGGCTGTGTGGCTGTGATGGCTGTTGCCCAGTAAACTTGTGGTTGTCCCGTGCTGCCAAAGGCCCTTGAACCCCGCTCCCTCCCCCCCTCCCCTGCAGGCGACGCACTCTAGAAGGGGATTAACTGAGCAAGCTTCTGTCCTTTCGGGATGAAGCAGGGGGGTGAAGGGGTCCAAGCCATTATTAGAATCTCACTATGAGAATCTGAGTCTATTACACCTGGCAGCACAAACAAACCCATTCTAGTGGTGGAGGACCTTCCAATCAGCAGTGCATGTACCCCTGGATTAAGGGGACCCCAACACCCGGTCGGGATTAGCACCACCTCAGTGGAAGTTATGAGGATTGTGTCCCTGTTGGATAAGTCCAGCCCAGCGCTGGCTGCGGTGGAGGGGCACAGATTGCTGGCTGGGGTATAGGGGTACAGAGCGCTGGCTGAGTTGGGGGGGCACAAATCGCCAGCCTGTTCCCTTGTGTCGCATGCGATTGCTGTACCGGGGCGTGCGACAGCGCCCCTCGCCTCCAGTTTTTTGGCATCCTCCTTGTTTTGGGTTGCTTTCGAGGTACCAATGCTAGAGGTTTCTGAGGGCAGTCCCTTTGGAAATGGTCGGGGGCCCCACAAATGAAGCAACCTTCTCTGGGTCTGGCCCCCTGCTGTGTCCTTAACTGAGTACTCAGTGCTACTGCTAGCAAATCTGATTGACGTGTTAAAGAACCTACCTCCCGGCAGGCACGAACTAATTCTGAGATACTGCAAGTTTCCCTCTTAGGAAGGGTTTGCAGAACTCTCTTGCAGTCCACATTAGCATTTTCGAAAGCCAGTCTTCTGCTAAGGATTTCTCTGGCTTCCTCATTTTCAATCTGCCTATCCAGAGCAGATTGCAGCCGATCTAGGAATTTTGTATAAGGTTCTGTTGGGCCCTGTACTATTTTTGTAAATGACAAGTTTGCGTCTCTGTCTGATGTGGGTAATTTCCTTATTGCCCGCATGGCATGTTTTGCAATGACTTCGTATACCTCTCTATTGTACCCGGTTTGAGCATCTATGGAACGACAGTTCCCATCCCCTGTGAGTTGGTGTGCTGATACCCCTGCTTGCGGGTCATTAGCATAGGCGGAACAGATTTCTCTTAAATCGTTCAGCCATACATTGTACTGTGTGTTAGAAAGGCTTATTTGTAACAGGGTTCTCCAGTCATGAGGCATGAAGATATATGTGGAACTTAGTGATTCTAAAAATGCAAGCGTGTTAGGGGATGATACACCAGTTTCTCTTATTAACTGTCTCAGTTCTTTGGTTAGTTCATGTGGTAATGGTTGGAATCTGCGGCTTTGACGTGGGCCGATAATTACTGGACATGCTTGTAAGTCTCCAGCCCGCAATGCCTCTTCTCTACATAAAGCCCATCTATCAATTGTACCCTCTCGGTATGTCGCTTCATCCCTTGCCAGCGGAGCTATCCCCAAATCCGCCTCCTCCTCCCCCCATTCCTCCCATTCCCCCCCCCCTGCAGCTCCGGCGAAAGCAGCTGCCTGTGGGTGGGCGGTGGTGGTGGTTGGGGAAGACGGCGCAGGGGTGGGGAAGGACGGGTCGGTGTCCGTACCGCGTGGCGGGCGAGATGGTGGTGCCCGCCCCTGGGCACGTACTCGGCATTCATGCGCGGGATGGGTTGGCAAGTAAGCTGGGCTAGCCCCCCCACCCCCGTCACGGGACCCCCTGCTGCTGTCCCACGGACTGGAACCTCGCATCTGGGGCCCCGCTCCCTCCCGCCGGTCCGTGTCCCTCGGGCTCCCTGTTCCCTTCCCCGGAGTTGAATTGTGAACGGCTCCACCCCCTCCCCCCGCCGCGGTTTGTGTGTTTGAACTGCGGCGCGTAAAAGTGGGGCTGCTGGTTGCAGCATGAGTGGGGGTGTATGTGTCCGTCGTTCTTTGGTGGGATCTGCTTAATGCAGTCATTATAGCTTGCCAGGCTGGATAAGCGTTGTTTGCTTGGGGATCCCCTCCCTGAGCCTTGAGTTTGATAAGATTGCCTATTTTGTCCCATATGTGAGTGTTGAGGGCTTCAACTAGAGGCAGTTCTGGTACGGCTGCTTTAATGAGCCGCACCAACTCTGATAGTTCAGCCCTTGTAACCTGAACATAGTAAGGATTCAGCAGAGCAGCCAGTGCTTCTGTGTCCCGTGATAGTTCGGTAGGGAAAAAGTTCCCCATGTTACCTTTTGAGACTCGGCGCTGCTGGGGTGCGCTGCTGAAGAGGGTCTGTCGGTTTGTTGATTTGTGTTGGCTCACTGTCGGCTGGGCTGTGGCGTCCCATCGGCAGCGGTTGATGTCCCGGTGCAGGCGGCAAGCGGCAAGCGGCGGCGGCAGGCACGGGCAGCTGTAGCGACGAGCGCGGGGGCTGGCTGTAGAGGCGGTGACCTGGGGTTGTGGCGATCGGCGTGCGCGGGCTGCAAAGCGGCGAATGAAGCGGCGACGCTGGCGGCGGCCTCTCAGTCACGTGGCGACGGCTCAGCGTGGTCCCGGCTCCGTCTCCGGTGAGCGCGGCGTTCGCAGCGGTGGCAGCGGCGGCTCCGGGAGCTCCCGCGGTTCGCTGGGCGGCGCGGGGGTCGGAGTGCGCTGTATGGGAAGGCGCGGCTCGGCGCCTCGGTAAAGCCCGCGCGGTCTGAACACAGCGCAAGGGCTTTTTGCTGGCAGTGCTTTTTAAGCACGCCGCAGGGTCAGTCAGCAGCAACGAGCAGGCGGGGAGCCGCGACCAGTTTCTGCTGGACAGAAAACTGGAACGGGGGCTCCGTGGGGGTCAGCGGTGGCTGGGGTTGCTAAGACGCGGCAGCGGCAAACCGCTTCTTGCACGTGGTCCACACAGTCGGTAGCGAAGGGTCGCTTTACCAGATGACCGACACTTAGGGGACAAACAGGCCTTTCCCTGACGATCTTAAGGTGCTCCGCGGCTCGTTCTCCAAGCTGCAGGCACGCTTTCATCCAGGGATCAGTCTTAGACGTGCGGGGTGCGTTCCAGACAGACTCACTGCTTTTGATGTTGCGTTGACCCTCTCCGCTCTCTCCGGTGGCTGCTTTGACCCCTCGGTTTCTTCTTCAACTTCTTTCTTCTCTTCTTCCGTGCACTATCTTACTATTTTTGAGCTCGCTAAACTAACTGTCCGTCTCTTAGACGCCACTAAGAGCATGGGGTTTATTGACGTCAAGGTTTTTTGTGGTCAAGACCCCCGTTTCCGAAAATCGAGACGATCCCGGGGTCACCAGCTGATCTCCTGATCCAGGATAGATATCTCACTTAATATAAGCTAAAAATATCCCTGTCGGATCGCCATTTGTAGCAGGGGTCCTTGTATAACAAGGAATGAAAGACGCTTCTCGTGCGGTGGTGTGGTCAAAGAGAACTTTATTCAAAATTCCCACTCTTAAATCCCTGTATACCATGTGACTTCTTCAGCCAATAGAGTTATATGTGACTGCGCATGTCCCCTCGGGCCCCTCGCCCTGGCACATCCCCTGTGCATCCAGACATGCCTCCCACACCCATGGGACCGTCAGACCCACCAGACCACCTCCCCTTTTCCACCCTTCTCCCTGTTCCTTCCACTTTTTCATGGTCCACTCCATCCCCAGCCCAACCAGGATCACTCTGAGGTCTCAATCCCTACTTTTTACCCCGCTCTCCCACCCCTTCCACATCATCCCCCACTCCCCAGCCCCCTCATGCTCAGTTTGGGGGTCCCACCCTCCCCTTTCCCCACTCTTCTGACCTCTCCCACCCATTTCCCATCATCCCCCAAACCTCAGTGCCCCTCCCCCTCCACTTTTGGGGGGTCCCACTCCCCTCCCACTCAGTTTGGGGTCCCACCACCCCTTTATCCCCTCTGACCCCCCTTTTCCCACCAACTGCCCCCTTCCCACCCCCCACTCACCAGAGAGCTCCTCTCCCGCAGCCGGGGGGGCTCCCAGCACCACCAGTGCCCAGAGAAATCCCCCAGAAAAGGGGTTGGGGGGGTCCTGGGTGGGCTCTGAGTGTGTTTGGGGGTCCTTGGGGAGCTGTGGGGAGGTTTTGGGGTGTCCCAGCACCTTTTGGTGTGAGTTGGGTGCTTTATTGAGGGGCAGGTGCCCTCTCAAAGCCCCTCCAGAGCGGGTTGACACAGGGGGGACACAGGGGGGTCCCCATTCCCGATCCATCCTGGGCCTGTTCTGCCCCCCCCAAACTCGGCTCCACCTCACAGAGACCCTCCAAGCCCCTCCCCCACTGCCCCCAATAACCGGGACTGGGGAGAACTGGGAAGCTTTACTGGGATCACTGGGAGCAGCCGGGTGGAGGCAGAGTGACAGCAGGGGAGGGGGGGACACACGACCCCCCAAAATCCTCGCAGGGACGGGGTGGGTCCAGGCTGGGCCCGAGGCTCTGGGGAGGGGCTGCGGCCGCCACCGGCTCAGGAGCTCTGTGGGGAGAGAAAAGGGGGTGACACCGGGGTGGGGGGACAGGGGGGACACCAGGATACACCGAGACCCAGACTGGATCCAGCAGGATCATATGTACTGGGATCATACTGGGATCAGACTAGGATCATACTGGGAGCAAGTGGTTCTACACTTGTGGCAACTGGGAGCTACTGAGATCTCAGTGGGAGCAATTGGGAGCAACTGGGACCATGCTGGGCACAACTGGGATCCCATTGGGAGCAACTGGGCCCACAGTGAGAGCGGTTGGGGTCATACTGGGAGTGACTGGGAGCGTTCTGAGGGCAGCTGGGACCATGTTGGCGCAACTGGGGTATACTGGGAATAAGCAGGATCACGCTGGAGGTGACTGGGATCATACTGGGAGCGACTAGGACCCCACTGGGGGTGACTGGGAGTTGCTGGGAGCAACTGGGATCATGCTGGAAGCTACTGGGAGCAACTGGGAGTGAGTGGAACCACACTGGGGGCAAGTGGGATATACTGGGAGAGACCAAGAGTGACTGGGATCATACTGGGACTGACTGGGAGCAGGCTGAGGTCAACTGGGATATACTGGGAGAGACTGGCCATGACAGGGATCCTACTGGGAGGGACTGGAACTACAGTGGGGTGACTGGGAGCAAGTGGGACCCTGCTGGGGGCAAATGGCTTTATCCTGGGAGTGCCAGGGAATGTCTGGGTTCATCCTGGGTGTGACTGACACCACACAGGGTGTCCCTGGGATCATACTGGAGTCATACTGGGAGAGACTGGGAGGGACTGGAACTACAATGGGGTGGCTGGGAGTAACTGGGACCATGCAGGGGGTAACTTGGATCCTACTAGGAGAGACTGGGATCATACTGGGACTGACTGGGAGAATGCTGGAGGCAACTGGGATATCCAGGGAGTGGCTGGGAGTGACTGAGATCATTCTGGGAGTGACTGGAACCATAGTAGGGGTGAAGGGGAGCAACTGGAACCATGCTGGGGGCAACTGGGATCAGAGTGGGAGCAGTTGGGCCCCTACTGGGGTCCTACTGGGGTCCTACTGGGAGTGACTGCAATAATACTGGGAGTGTGTGAGAGGGACTGCAGCCATACTGGGGATGAGTGGGATCAAACTGGCTTTCTACTGGACGTGTCTGGAAGTCACTGGGATCATACTGGGGGTGACTGGACTCATACTGGGATCATACTGGGAGCAACTGGGACCATGCGGAGGGCAAATGGCATCCTCCAGGGAGTGACTGGGAGTGACTGGGGCCAGACTGGACTCAGACGGGGAGTCCCTGAGAGTGAAAGGAACCATCCTGGGGGTGGCTGGGAGCAACTGGGACCACCTTGGAGGCAACTGGGATCCAGCACCATACTGGAATCATAGCGGGAGCTATTCTCGTGGGGATGGGGAGGGGGTCCAGGCAGGGCCTGAGGCCCCAGGGAGGGGTTGTGGCCGCCGCCGGCTCAGGAGCTCTATGGGGAGAGCAAAGGGGGTGACACCGGGATGGGGGGTCCCCGGGGGGGCACAGACACTCTGGGGGGACACACGACCCCCTGGGACCCCCCCCACCTTCTGGCACAGGTAGAAGCCGAGCTCCCAGCGCCAGGGAGACGAAGCCCAAGAGGAAGCCCCGACCCCTCCTCCGGAGCAATTCCTCAGGCTGATGGAGCCCGGCAGGGCCGGGGCCGCCGGCGGTGTCCGATCCCGGCAGGAAGCGGGGAGGGCCCGGCGGGGTCTGATAGAAATAAATCAAGGCAGAGCTCTCTCTTTCTTTTGCCCCCTGGGCAGTGACCATCAAGAGCTGTCCCTGCTTCACGGCAGAAGCTGCACACACTTCAACAAAGTCTGTGGAAGAATCTGCTCTGTCAAAGTTGGCCCTGGGCTTTTATGCTTCTCCAGTGATGGATCAGCAGTCACATATTCCCAGGCCAGTGAGCAGCTGACCTGTCAAACTCTGCTTCCAAAAGCAGGATGTGTGTTGGAAGGCTGGGGAACCAGGCTGAGTTTGGCCCAGTTCAACACTAAACCAACCCCTTGGCACCAGCAGTAACTCCCCACAGAGAGCTGGCAGTGCTTGCATTCTCTGACGAGATTCTTTTCCAGGTAGAACATCCTGCTACAAGGGGTCTGTTACCACCCACCCCAGAAAGGGGGGGGTAACCCAGGTTCTTATTAATAAATCCCTTGGGGTGGATTAGAGTGAAACGACACTGAATAATCGGTGTTTGAAAACATATATGTAGGGTTTATTTTAGAACAATGTTGTTTCAAAGGTAAACAGGTATGTTGCCATTTTGGGTGTTATCATCTCTATCTCTCATCTACAGCAACATGGCATAGAGAGAACCTTTAGGGAAAATGCATAAGGGAAAGGCAGGATAAGGGTAAGGGAGAGTAAGAGAACGCAGAGACGAGAGTGGAAAGCTGTCTATAGTCACTGCCCACGGGGTCCAGAGATGGAACTTGGCAGTTGCAGCTCCAATGGCTGTCAGTTGAAGTGGTGGCCTTGATCCATTGGGGTGGGGGAGGGAAGCCCCCACACTCCAAGAAGTTATGAGTTATTATATCCATGGACAGTGTCCCGGGCCGTGCCTCGAGCCCCCAACATCTCCTGGGCCTGCGCAGAGTTCCCGTGCAGGGCCTGGGAAAAGGGTTTTTCCTGCCTTTCAAGATTGGTCGAGGGGGGATGGGCTTTGATGGGCCATCAGAGGTCTAATGCAAAAGTCCTGCAGCTGTATTATATGCCACCCTTTAGCACAGTAGTTTACACAGACCCAATCTTATTACCCCATTTGATATCAAACTTTCTAAATTCCTTTAGCGTGTTTAGACTTCTTTTCAAGGTAGAATTGTAGAAAAAACACCTCTATTGAACAACATCACACCCTAGGCCTGGACAACAAGATCCCACAAGAGACAAAGCAACCTTCAAGCCCAGAACTTTGGAGGCGCTCCAAGGACTGTACGTGCTGTGAAGAGAAAGATGAGGAAGAAGGGGTCCCAAAGCCCCCAAACCCAATTCCCCAAGGGCCGTGTCGGGGGCAGAACTGGGCAGAACTGGGGGGTGGAGAGTTCTGGCATTGGACAGACCATCCTATAAAACTGTAGAACCATTGCCTGGGAGGGCACGCGTCGTGTGTGTTCCCCTGGGCCTGTGGGCCTGATTAAAGGACCTGCTCTTTTGAGCTGATCTTACACACTGAATTGGCCTGGAGTTTTCTCTCTTGAGCTTACAGGATTAACTAACTAGGTGGCTTTTGCTAAATGCACATCCCAAGGTTTGAAGGTCCCGTTGCCCATTGCTTTCCAGGTGGTTTGGAACAGTCCACTCTACCATTCCACTTTCCCAGAGGCTGGGGCAGGACAGGGAATATGATCCATCCACTCCATGCTGAGCTCTCTGGTCCAGGTGTGCACAAGGTTGTTTTTGAAAAGAGTCCTGCTGTCCAACTCCAGTGTTTCTGGAGGGCCATGTCTCCAGGACTTGCTTTTCCAGGCCCAGGATGGTGCTCTGGGCAGTGGTGGGAGGCACAGGGGGTGTCTCCTGCCCTCCAGGGGTTGTGTCCACCATTGTCAGCACGTAGAGCTTGCCTTGGTGGGTTTGGGGAGTGTGCTGGGATCAATCTGCCAGCCCTGCCCACATCTCTATCTCAGCCATCATCCCCCACCCCACAGGGACTTTACCCTCTTGGCCTGTTTGAGGGCAGCACACGTTTCCCAGTTCTGGAGAACCTGGCAGTTGGTGTCCATGGTTAAATGCAGCCCTGGATCACAAGCCCAGCTGGATGTTGCACCTCTTCCCTGAGGACCTGAGGTGTCCTGGGCCCAGGGAGCCAGAAATAATTCCCCCTTGTGTTGCCAGTCCAGCTCTGCCTGAGACACTTTCATCTGGTCAGTCCCATCCCCCTGTCCATTGTTGGATGTCACTCAGGAGCCCAGCTCTTGGCTCCCTGTGCATCTCCAGGATGGACTTTCACAGCCAACCTCTCTGCCTGGGTGGCAGGAGGGCCTGCCCTGATAAGACCTAAAATGCCATCAGACAATGCCAACAGTGCCAGCTCTCCTGCAAGCTGTCTGTGAGAGCTGAGAGTTACCGGTGGCACCATGGGAATGGTTTTGGTGTTGGATGATGCTCAAACCAGCCTGGTTCACCCAACTCCAAACACACATCCTGCTTTTGGAAGTTGGATGGGACAGAGAAGCTGGTAACTGGCCTGTCCATTTGTGAGGAGCAGTCAATCCCTTCCTACTAGAGCCTGTCCCATCCAAGCTGGTGTTTCAGAACTATGTCCTTGGCAAGGTCTGTGAAACGGCCCTGCTTCTGAGGAATAGAGACAAGGTAAGTGCTGGGATGTGGCACTTTAACACTGTGCTAGAAGAAGAGGAGAGTGGTGTAACCCCCATGGTTTACAGCAGAGCAAGTATCAGCTGTGGCCCATCCAGATTCACCACCTTGGATTTGCAAGATGGTGGGAATTTTCCCGTGCTGAGGATTCTCCCCTGATTTTGGCCGTGCCTTGGTGGTATCTGACATCCAGAGCAATGGGCTCTTGAGGGTTTCCACCTTCACTTGAACAAAGTGTGATTGTTTTGCAATTGCCCACAAAAGCTGAGAAGGAAGAAGTTGAAAAATGTCAGCAATTGTGTTGCACTGTAAAGAGGAAAACTGAGACCTTTTGAATTTCAGTCAAGGAAACAGTTTCTCAAATGACTCTTGTGCCAAGAGCAAGCTGGTGGGAATAGACAGCAGGGAGTCCAAATCACCTGGTTTAGAGGTTGTGAGATGGGATTTGGTGCTCAAGGGTTGATACCCGTGTGGTAGCAAGTGCCTGTTTGCTGTCCCTGTGCCTGTGTTCCCCTGAGGGCAGAAACTGGCAGCAGGGTGGCTGCAGGAATGCCCAGCAGTCTGGCTTGCCTGCACTGGCAGCTGCCTGGCCACAGTCACCAGGCAGCAAGAGCCCCTGGAGAGCTGAGACTGGCTTTTAATAATGAAACCACACTGTCAGTCGGTGCTGCTCATGTTTCTCCAGGCAGAAAATAACCTTTCAAGCCCAGAGTTGACAGGCCCAGCCTGCAGGGCCGTCTGGCTTTCCCTCACTCTGGCAAACTGACTGCTCCCATCTTCTGCACCAGCCTTTCCTGGCAGTGTCTTGTGCTTCTCCCTTGCTTCTTTACAGCCCATTTCAATTCTCTTTGCCATCTCATTGTGTCAGGGCTTGTCTCTTTGTCTTGCTGTGTTCCTCCTTTTCTCTTCAGTTTCCCAGGAAGGCCAAGTGTCTGGTCTCCTCTGCTGGTGTGCCCATGGGACTGTCTCCCCACAGCCGGACTTCCCCACTCCACCTCAGTCTGTTAGAAGGGAATTTCTTCCTTCCCGCAGGACAATGTGCTGGTTTGCCTTCAGGTAGCACATTCTCCCTCTGGAACAGGGCTGCGTGGCTGTGTGCAGGCAGAAGCAGGCAGATTCTCTGGGCTTGTTGAAATGAGGATGACTTGGTTCAGGTGTTCTATCTCCATACTGCTGGTGCCTGACCTTCCTTCCCAGCAGGCACTGCCCTACTGCCTCTGGCCGAGCTGCTTTGCCCAGGCAGAGGGATCCAAGTTCACCCTTGTGTAGCCTGTGCCCTTAACCTTCTCTGGTGCTGTTGTCTTCTTACTTTTCACCCCTGAGGGGAGCAAGGTGAGTTTGGAGGAACGTTCTCTCTAAAGCCAGGGCGTTTGTTGCACACTGGTTATAGCCCAGCCCGTGCTGTGAGGTCGGCTCTGGGCTGGGGGCAGGCAGCCTGGAGCTGGTCACACCTTGGACAGGAGGGGATGATGGCTTTCATGGTGTTGATTTTCTAGTGCTTTGTCATATTGAATGTTGTAGAGCATTGTGTCTTGTTTCCTCACCTTTGTTCCCTTCTGCCATGGGCTTCACTTCCCTTGCTCCCCTGGACCTCCCTTTCTTCACACCTGCCCCCAGGAATCTTTGCTTGTCAGCAACAAGGGATTGGGAGAGGCAGGAGCCCCGTGGGGTGCCTTCAGGAGCCCCTGGGTTGTGACTGAGTGGGGCTCCTTAGAGTCACCCGAATGAATTTGATGCAGAATTGCCTGGGGTCTGAGTGGGTCACCTGAGCACACCTGACAAATCTCACTGTAAATACTGTCACCTGGGGACAAATCTCTACAAACCCACCCAGAAATCAGGTGCTTAAGGTGGTGTCCAGGACATCCTCACACTGTACCCACGGAGCTGTTGGCATTTGATAAATGTACTGATCTGTGGAATTACTTATCCAGCTAAAAGCTGGACACTTTCTTCTGTTACCTGTGGTTTGCTCTGCTCCTTGTAATTCCATCAGCAAGGGAGCTGAGCAAAGACTCCTCTTTGCTTTGTTCCAGGTGAAGATACCCACACCAGACTTCTTGGAAAAGCTAAGGACTTCAACATCGGGCTGGACAAGTACTCTTTGGAACTTGTCAAGCCACAGAACCACGGCCATTGTGCTGGTTTAGAGTTAACCAGCAGGGGAAATGAACTCAACTCAAAGGAGAGATTATAAGTCAGAATAACAATTTACTAAAATAATACAGTAAGTACAATCATACAAACAAACAATTGGTTTTAACCCACAAAACCCAAATGTATAACCCAGTACCCTGGGGCATGAACAAAGTGGTGTTCCTTGGGCCCCGCTTGAGTCCAAAGTAAAGGGAGAGGGGAAGAACCTGCTGGTGGGAGAGCAGTTGCAATCTGGTCAAAAGTGGTGATTGCAGTGAGATGCTGGGGAAAAAAGCTGTTGCAGTCCAGTTGAGGGTGGTCTAAGTCTGGTTGAGAGCGATGAGCTGCAGTCTTTCTCTGGATCCCACAGAGTGGTTGAAAAATGTTCCAAAACTCCAAGATTATATATCCTCCAGTTCAGGCAGGAATGCTCAGTGCTTCCCTCAGGGCGGGGAGTTCCACAAAAGGTGTGAGGACAAGAGCATCCTCCTATCTCACAGGCCTCTTAACACCTAGTTTGTAGCCTGAGGAGTCAGGCTCTATGGGCAGAGGGTGCGAATAGTCTATTGACAACAATAGTCTAGTTTCTGGGAAATGGCATGGAAGGCTATAGAATACACAGTTTTGGGTTACACCCACCATGATGAACTGGTCTTCAGCTGTCCTAACTAGGACATTATCCACCCCTTATTCTATGCCATCCATGTCATGCCCAGATTAACCCCCTTTAAAAACTATATCCCTTTAAAACTATATACATATATATATATATATATATACAATGAAACATTACAGACCATTCTCACTCAAAATTAGGTCCCCTTGTGGTACACAACGTGTCTCCCCATCTTTTTGCATTACCCACAAGGTGGAACCAGGTCCTTGAGCAAAAACAATCCCTCGGATGGGTTTGCCTTTGCTTGAGGTGGGACTAATCCAAACAGTCTTCCCTAACATTCCTCTCATATGTACCACGGGGACTTTATCTCCATCTACAGTACGCAAAAGTTCTGATTGGGCAGGGCCAGCTCGATTGATGGAGCCTCGGGTGTTGACCAACCAGGTGGCCTTTGCTAAATGCAGCTCCCAGTGTTTGAGAGTCTCCCCACACAGTGCCTTCAGGGTGGTTTTCAGCAGTCCGTTGCACCGCTCAACTTTTCCAGCAGCTGGTGCATGGTAGGGGATATGATACACCCACTCAATGCCGTGCTCTTTGGCCCAGGTGTTTACGAGGCCATTCTTGAAATGGGTCCCATTATCAGACTCAATTCTCTCCGGGGTGCCGTGTCGCCACAGGACTTGTTTTTCAAGGCCCAGGATGGTATTCCGGGCAGTGGCATGAGGCACGGGGTATGTCTCCAACCATCCAGTACTTCCTTCTACCATGGTCAGTACGTAGTGCTTGCCTTGGCGGGTTTTGGGGAGCGTGATGTAGTCAACTTGCCAGGCTTCCCCATACCTGTACTTCGACCACCGTCCACCATACCATAGAGGCTTCACCCACTTGGCCTGCTTGATGGCAGCACATGTCTCACAGTCATGGATGGCCTGTGAGACAATGTCCTTGGTTAAGTCCACCCCTCGGTCACGAGCCCATCTGTATGTTGCATCTCTCCCCTGGTGACCGGAGGCGTCATGGGCCCATCGAGCCAGAAATAATTCTCCTTTGTGCTGCCAATCCAGATCTACCTGAGACACTTTAATCCTGGCAGCTCGGTCTGCCTGCTCGTTGTTACGATGCTCCTCATTAGCCCGTTTCTTGCCTACATGAGCGTCTACGTGACGGACCTTCACGCTCAGCTTCTCTACCCGGCCAGCGATGTCCTGCCACATCTCCGCTGCCCAGATGGGTTTCCCTTGGCGTTGCCAGTTGG
The DNA here is from genome assembly GCF_036250125.1 of Pseudopipra pipra. NCBI lineage: Eukaryota > Metazoa > Chordata > Aves > Passeriformes > Pipridae > Pseudopipra > Pseudopipra pipra. The sequence continues at coordinate 12,686,557 of NC_087580.1, read as the reverse complement.
CCTTTTTCCATCGCTCCAGCCATCCCCACAGAGCATTGGCCACCATCCATGAGTCAGTGTAGAGATAGAGTCTTGGCCACTTCTCTCGTTCAGCTATATCCAAAGCCAACTGAACGGCTTTAAGCTCTGCAAACTGACTTGACCCACCTTGTCCTTCGGTCGCTTCTGCAACTCGCCGTGTGGGACTCCATACAGCTGCCTTCCATTTTCGGTTTGTCCCTACAATGCGGCAGGAGCCATCCGTGAAGAGCACATATCGCCTTTCCTCTGCTGGTAGCTTGTCATATGGTGGGGCCTCCTCAGCCCGTGTCACCTTCTCCTCCTCTTCTTCAGAGGATAGTCCGAAACTCTCACCTTCGGGCCAATTGGTGATAATTTCCAGAATCCCAGGGCGATTAGGATTTCCTATCCGGGTTCGCTGCGTGATCAGAGCTATCCACTTACTCCACGTAGCATCGGTAGCATGATGTGTGGAAGGAACTCTTCCCTTGAACATCCAGCCCAGCACTGGTAGTCGGGGTGCCAGGAGGAGCTGCGCTTCGGTGCCGATTACTTCTGAGGCAGCTCGAACTCCTTCATAGGCAGCCAGGATCTCTTTTTCAGTTGGTGTATAGCTGGCTTCAGATCCTTTGTATCCCCGACTCCAGAATCCCAGCGGTCGTCCTCGGGTCTCCCCAGGCACTTTCTGCCAGAGGCTCCAGGAAGGGCCATTCTCCCCGGCTGCGGTGTAGAGCACGTTCTTCACGTCCTGTCCTGTCCTTACTGGCCCAAGGGCTACCGCATGGGCAATCTCCTGTTTAATTTGTTCAAAGGCTTGTTGTTGTTCGGGCCCCCACTGGAAATCATTTTTCTTCCGTGTCACAAGGTAGAGAGGGCTTACAATCTGACTATACTCGGGGATATGCATCCTCCAAAAGCCCACAGCGCCTAGGAAAGCCTGTGTTTCCTTCTTGCTGGTTGGTGGGAACATGGCTGCTATTTTGTTAATCACCTCCATTGGAATTAGACGGCGTCCATCTTGCCACTTCACTCCTAGGAACTGAATTTCCTGAGCAGGTCCCTTGACCTTACTCCGTTTAATGGCAAAACCGGCTCTTAGGAGAATCTGGATTATTTTCTCTCCTTTCTCGAAGACTTCGCCCGCTGTGTTCCCCCATACAATGATGTCGTCAATGTACTGTAGGTGCTCTGGAGCCTCACCCTTTTCCAGTGCGGTCTGGATCAGTCCATGGCAAATGCTGGGACTGTGTTTCCACCCCTGAGGCAGTCGATTCCAGGTGTACTGCACACCTCTCCAAGTGAAAGCAAATTGTGGCCTGCACTCCGCTGCCAAAGGAATGGAGAAAAAGGCATTGGCAATGTCAATGGTGGCATACCACTTGGCTTCCTTGGACTCCAGCTCATACTGGAGCTCCAGCATGTCCGGCACAGCAGCACTCAGGGGTGGTGTGACTTCATTGAGTCCACGGTAATCCACCGTCAGCCTCCACTCTCCGCTGGACTTACGCACTGGCCATATAGGGCTATTAAAGGGTGAGCGAGTCTTGCTGACCACCCCCTGGGTCTCCAGTTCACGGATCATCTTATGTATAGGGGTCACAGAGTCTCGGTCGGTGCGGTATTGCCGACGGTGCACTGTTGCTGTGGCTATCGGTACCAATTGTTCTTCAACCTTCAGCAGTCCCACAGCAGAGGGGTCCTCTGAGAGACCAGGCAAGGTGTTCAACTGTCTAATTTCCTCCGTCTCCACAGCAGCTATGCCGAAAGCCCAACGAAGTCCTTTTGGGTCTTTGAAATACCCACTCCTCAGGTAATCTATGCCAAGGATGCACGGGGCCTCTGGGCCAGTCACGATGGGGTGTCTGTGCCATTCCTTCCCAGTCAGGCTCACTTCAGCTTCCAGTACAGTCAGCTGTTGGGATCCCCCTGTCACCCCAGAAATGGAGATGGATTCTGCCCCTATGTATCTTGATGGCATCAAAGTACATTGTGCGCCGGTGTCCACTAAGGCCTTATATCTTCGTGGCTCTGATGTGCCAGGCCACCGAATCCACACAGTCCAATAGACTCGATTGTCCCTCTCCTCTACCTGGCTAGAGGCAGGGCACCCCTAGTCCTGGTCATGGTACTCATTGTGCTCTTCTTGTGGGTATGACCTGGAGGTCCCTTCAAGAGGATCAGACGTATCATCATTCCTGTATCGTCTGGAGTCTTGCCCACGAGAGACTGGAGCAACGTTTACCCTTGAAGAGTTCTTTATGGTATTTGTTCCTCTTTTCAGTTCACGTACCCGGGCTGCTAAGGAAGGGGTGGGTTTCCCATCCCACTTCCTCATATCTTCTCCGTGCTCACGGAGGTAAAACCATAGATCGCCACGTGGAGTGTACCTTCTCTCCTTAGCTGGGGGACGCTGGCTCCTAATAGCAGAGACTCTTGTTTGTCCTGGCGAGATATGGAAAATCCCTTCCTTAATTTCTTCTCTTAGCTTCTGGTGTCCCTCTTCAATTTTCTCTTCCAGGCTTCGGACGTGTTCAGCCAGTTTGGTTTCCACAGATGAGACGTGGGCTCGTAATGGGGCGGTGACAGTGTCTTCATAAATCCTGAGTTTACTGACCAATGCTCCCACCTTGTCCTCTCCCTCCCTCCATTGCAGCGTTGCTAAGTAGCGGGAATACATTTCTGGCCCAAGTCGTGCAAACTTTAACCACATCTGGGAGGTGCACTGTACACCATCTGGACTCTTAGGGAATCTTTCATCCTCTGAAAAGATTATCTCCAGTACAGCTAACTCCCTTAAGCACCGGATACCTTGTTCCATCGTGTTCCACTGTCCTTGCTGTACGTGGAGGTCCTCCTTGCAAAGGTATCTCTCCCTCACACTGGACAACAGTCGCCGCCAGAGGCTGAGAGTTTCCTGCCTCCTTCCAATCCCCTGATCAATGACTACATCTCGAGACAGGGATCCCAGCTGTCTGGCTTCACTCCCATCTAGGATTGTATCGTTAGCTGCGGCATCCCAGATTCGGAGCAGCCAGGTCAGAATGGACTCGTTTGCCTGTCGTGTGAACTCTCTCCGGAGCTCACGTAGCTCACCCAGGGATAGGGACCGAGTGATTATTTCTGGCTCTGTCTCCTCCGGTGGATGTGAAGGTCCTGCCTCTTCATCATCATTTGCTATACGGACTGATTTAGTCTTTGATTTCCTTTTCTGGACAGGGGCGACTGCTATTGGTTCTGGTGGTTCTTCTGGCTCCTCGATGGTTTGTGTGGACACGGTGACAGTTGATCCATTTCTTTCTCCCTCTGACTCAGCTGTGGTTTGGGTGGACGTGGTGCCTGTGGATTTGGTCCTTCTCTCCTCCCCCTGACAGTGCTGTACCATGTCAAGCATTGCCCGGTAGGCAGTGGCCAGGGCCCAGCAGGTTGCTGTGAGCTGGCCATCTCTGGAGCTGCCAGAGCATTTTCCCTTCACCAGTCTTATCATGCTAACAGGATCCTGCAGTTGTTCAGGGGTGAATTTCCAGATCATTGGAGGAGAAAACTTCTCCAAATACTGGCTGATGTCCTCCCACTTCCCGTGCCACTCAGCATTATCTGCTCCCAGGGCAGGTGTCCAAACAACCTCCCTAGAAGGCCCTGTTCTGACCCTAAACATGGTGTACACAGTACAGAGCAGACAGAGCAACACTAACAATAACATTATGCTGTCCTTAACATCAAAAGGGAACTCAATATTTTCAAAAACTGTTGTAGCAGGTCTGAAGGGGAAGAAGGAGGTGAGAGGCTGGAAACAACCATCCCCCCCTGTTCCCCCAAAAGGCTGGGTACGATTTTTAATGAGGCCCCAGAGGTAGCAACCCAAACCAGGACAGGCAAACAGGACTGAATACACATTTACAATGAAACTCATTGCTTCTGATGTTAGAATGACATAAACATAATATACTAATAGAGCAATTTGGATCCCTCTCCCTGGTCTTAAAGAGAGCATCAAAACAGGCAAATAATACCCCATCTGTGGAAATATGAACAGGCTCAAATACAACATCCATGTGAATGCATCAAACAACATGGTGATCAGGGAGTTTCTATATCCAAATAGACAAATGCTTAAAAATGAAATTGTGATTCTGACTTCTCTCTCTCTGCCCCACGTTGGGCGGCCAATAATGTGCTGGTTTAGAGTTAACCAGCAGGGGAAATGAACTCAACTCAAAGGAGAGATTATAAGTCAGAATAACAATTTACTAAAATAATACAGTAAGTACAATCATACAAACAAACAATTGGTTTTAACCCACAAAACCCAAATGTATAACCCAGTACCCTGGGGCATGAACAAAGTGGTGTTCCTTGGGCCCCGCTTGAGTCCAAAGTAAAGGGAGAGGGGAAGAACCTGCTGGTGGGAGAGCGGTTGCAATCTGGTCAAAAGTGGTGATTGCAGTGAGATGCTGGGGAAAAAAAGCTGTTGCAGTCCAGTTGAGGGTGGTCTAAGTCTGGTTGAGAGCGATGAGCTGCAGTCTTTCTCTGGATCCCACAGAGTGGTTGAAAAATGTTCCAAAACTCCAAGATTATATATCCTCCAGTTCAGGCAGGAATGCTCAGTGCTTCCCTCAGGGCGGGGAGTTCCACAAAAGGTGTGAGGACAAGAGCATCCTCCTATCTCACAGGCCTCTTAACACCTAGTTTGTAGCCTGAGGAGTCAGGCTCTATGGGCAGAGGGTGCGAATAGTCTATTGACAACAATAGTCTAGTTTCTGGGAAATGGCATGGAAGGCTATAGAATACACAGTTTTGGGTTACACCCACCATGATGAACTGGTCTTCAGCTGTCCTAACTAGGACAGCCATCCACAACAGAAGTAACATCACAGCCCGATTCCAGTGGAAGGCTTTTGCTACTGAGGCAGAGGAGTATCCGCAGAAGATCAGGTTGGTCTGAAAGATGCAGTGACATGCACTGCCCAAGGGTAAAACTAACCTATGGCCTCAGGGGGTGCTTGTGCTTTTGAGTGCTTTAGGGTGTTAGGAACAAGTAGGTGTTCCTGCAGAGTTTGCAGGGCAGTCACAGCTCGCAGTAAGAAGCGACAAAGTTGTTCAGTTCTCAGCTCCGGAGAGGGGCAGTTTGCCCAGAGACAGGGGGACCAACCAGCAGCACGGGAGGATCGTGTGGCCCTGTCCTCCCTTTTGAAGTGCTGTGGCCTCCACCTTGAACAATGTCAGTGACCTCCAGAGCCACTGTGGCAATGGATTTGCCATATGCAGGATGGAAGAAGTCCTGTCAGAGATGGACTAGTGAAGAAAAAGAAGAAAACAGTTCAAATGTTATAGAAACAGAAGTTTTTAATGTGGTTTAAACATGTTTCAAAATGGCTTTTTGTATTTTCTGCAAGGTCATTGCTTCTTTTTCCCGACACCCCCTGTGAGAGACTTGTCTCCCATACAAGGTGTCCTGGGAAGGTGTCCTGAGGTGTTTCTCACTGGTCCTTGTTAGCCCCTTCCTGTTGGCTGTTGACCCCTTACCTGATTGGTTTTTTCTGTGTGCCCCTGAACTTGTGATTGGTTTCCCTTTGACCCTCCTAAAAGCCTTATTTATAAACCCCTTCCCCACAATAAACTTCCTCTTTTGTCCCTCCCTCCCTGGTGGTCTGTGAGCTCCTTACGGGGTCGCGGGCCACGTGCTGGGGGGCAGGGGGGAAGGGCATTCACCTCCAGGTGATGGGCAGACACCCTAAGGCCTGGAGGTCTCCCCTATCCCACTAATCCATCGTAAATGGTGCCCTCGTGGTGAGGCAACGATTGTCTGAACTCTTCTGTGAAGATATAAGCAGCCCTAAGGCACAGACGGGGCGAGTCTGTGTTCCGACGACTGACCGGCGTCTAAGCAGCAAGGTATTAACGAACTACGTCACCACGGGACAGCAGTCTGTTTTGAATACCTCAGCCTTCCTGACGACATTCAGGTAGGAGCAGGCGCCGGCATGTTCCCTTAAAAAAAAAAAACAACAAAAAAAACAAACAAAAATGGGGGCTTCCCTCTCTAAGACTGAAAAAGAGAACTATAAGCATTTGAAAAATTTATTGAGTTGTAATGGCAAATTGACTAACAAAACAGCTTTAAAATGCCTTTCCAAAGTTATGGTTAAAAATGACTTTCAACTTCCTTTCTGTCTGACGACTAAAGATTGGGATTTATTAGGCACACAGATATGGATGGCTGCAAATTCCAACGATAAAGCAGCAGTACATGCCAGCATAGCTTGGACTCACGTCTTAGCAATACTTGAAATGCAACAAAAAAATCCCAAGCCCCTAGGGGAGAACACCGCAGCTTCCCTCCTGGATCTAGGAGAGGGGGGGCGACCGAAGTCGCCGTGGGAAACAGGGGAGGGGGGATACGGAGACCCCGTCCAGCAGCCGCGGGCAGGGGTCCCCCTTCAGCCCCCCATCGTGGTCGGCGCATGGCGGTGCCGCGCACCCGGTCCCTGATCTGGCTGCTGGTTTTGGTGCTGCCCCGCCCCAGCCCCCTACACGGGTCGGACCCGGGGCGGCAACCCCCATCCCGGGCTTCACCATCGGGGCAGCCCCTGCCCCGTCCCGGGCTCCTCCGTCGCGGCTGCCGGTGGGGCGAGGAGAGGAGGAGCCGCCCGCAGCCAACACCGGCGGGACCCCTCCCCGCCTCCCACCCCCTCTCCCTCCGAGAGCAGGCGATCCCATCTCGCCGTTCCCGAGCCCAGACTCTCTTCAACCCACTAGCAGCAGCGCTCCAAGCACACCCCCAGTGACACAAAACTTTATTCCACCGCCCCTGACACGGAATAGCTGCCACAGGCACTCTTCGGGGCAGAGCTGTGCCGAGAAAAATCCAGCAGGCGTTTGTGTGGCTTCAGCCCCAGCCCCTCCTGCCCGGCAGCTCTCAGCGGGAGATCACCAACTGCAGCTTCCCCAGGCAGCTTCACAGCCGCAGCCCCCGGCCGCCATCCCGCATGGCCAAACAAAGGAGGCGGGGAATTCCCAGCTTCCAACCACACCGGACCGACAGCGAGAGCTCCTGCCTTCCCTAGGGATGCCGAGCGGGACAGGATGACGTCATCGGGACCCCCTCCCTGCCCGGGGACGGGACAACCTCTGCCCTGCAGCTCCAGCTCCCCCCGCTTCTTCCTACATCGTGCCGCGACAGGCAAGGACACCCACAGCCTCAGAACACCTTCACCACCGAGCATCACAGACTCACTCCCCTAACGGACAGGATTTCCCCCACCTCTCACAGCGTGGATCTAGCTGTGACTGACTCAGCAGCACCAGGCTCACCAAACAGTTTTCCAGCTACAAACCATTCACAATCCTTAACAACATTTAACAAGTTTTCTCCCAATAATCCATTTTCAAATATGTCAAATAATTTTAACAATTCTGCTTCTCCTTTTAACCCTTTTCTTTCTTCCACAGGAACCAACCATACCAATAATTGTAATGATATAAATAACGTTCCTAGTCATGTTAATGGTTTAAATTTATTGCAGGCATATCCAGTGTTTTATAATCCAGGTGCACCCCCGGTATGGGACCCCTTAGCCATACCCCTTCTCAAGGATGCAAAAAAGGCAGTAACAACTTATGGTTTAAATTCAGCATATGCAATGGGAATTCTGTCGTCTTTATTCTCAGCCTTTGTACTAACTCCAAATTATTTAAAAGATATAATGAGATCCTTGCTAAATAAGGTGCAAATAACATTGTTTTTAGATGAATGGAAAGCTTTAATTAGAAAGGATGCTCATGAAACTAGTACCACTACACGTAGACCTATAGAAACTACCATACAAATGCTTTTTGGTGAGGGTCCATATGCTGCAAATGCAGATCAGGCCAAAATTCCAAAACAAGACTTAATTGCTACCAGAAATATGGCATTACAGGCACTACAATCAGTAGCTGATGCCTCTCAAACAACTCCACCTTTCAATAATGTAACTCAAAAGCCTGATGAATCTTTTATTGACTTTGCAGAACGATTAAAAGAATCTATAGAAAAACAAATCAATGTGAAAGAAGCACAAGATGCCCTATTCCTGAAGCTAGCTATCTCCAATTCAAATGCACAGTGTCAGCAGATACTCAGAAACCTTCATGACCCTACCCCCATGGATATGGAAAAGGCTTGTAAAGATATTAGCCCTGATGACAAATTGGCAAATAGCCTGGTCCACGCTCAGGTGTCAATGTCTAACCAATTAGCTGAAGCTAATATACAATTAGGCAACCAAATTGCAGAAGCACCTCAGCAGATGGCAGAAAAAATGACCCAAGCCTTAGCAGCAGCCCTAGACCCCTCCAAAATAATATGCCATAATTGCAAATGTCCAGGTCATATAAAAGCTAACTGCCCACCATTTCAAAACCCCAATTCTCAAAAAACCATTCGTCCAGGCCTTTGCCCCAGATGTAAAAGAGGGCTACACTGGGCTCTAGACTGTCGATCTCTATTTGACAGAGATGGAAACCCACTCTCACCCAGGCCTCCTCCCAGAACACAGAATTCGGGAAACGGCTTGGTGAGCGCTTAGAGCAGCACGTGGGCATAAAAAGCTGCTTTAAGCAATCTAATCTACCCCTCTCAAACAGTTCCCAACAAAAACCCCAAACAGGTGCCTTTAAATTGGAGCTAGCAACTTCAAAACCTCAAACCTTAGAAAAAACAGAGTATCACACTGTGTTATTGGCTTCTGCTTCTTCTCAGGTTTCAGATTTTAAAGGGAAATGTGTTATCACAGCAACAGATTCTGCAACTGCATTAGGCATTACTGTGTTACCTATGGTTATGAGTCTCCAAGATCCTAAAGTTGTGTCTGTTGTAATTAAACCTAACTTTGTACCCCCAGTGATTAATCCAGAAGATCAAATAGCACAGGTCATACCCATAGAGGAAGAAACCCAGGATGAACAGGGAATTTGCATAAATTGGGCTCAAAAGGTTCCTCTTGACAGACCTATAATAGAATGTACTCTTCTCTCTCCTAATTCAGGCCAACAGAAATCTGTGTCTGTCTTACTGGACACGGCGCGGACATTTCCATAATCTCTGCCAAAGATTGGCCCAGCACCTGGGGTACAACAAGGCCAGCTGTCAACATCCAAGGAGTAGGAGGATCCAAAACTCCTCTCCAGAGCATTTTGCCACTTCTGGTCCAAGGCCCACAGGGTAAGGTAGCTTCATCTAAGCCTTTTATATTGGACATTCCACTAACCTTGTGGGGCAGAGATGTAATAACACAGTGGGGAATTATCTTATCCATTCCAAATTTGTGATTGTGGCCACTGGAGAGCCGCAGGCACCACCTCTCACATGGACATCAAACACACCAGTGTGGATAAACCAGTGGCCCCTCAGAGGAGAGAAATTGCGGCAAATTCATAATTTGGTAAAAGAACAATTGGACAAAAGCAGATTAGTCCCCACAACCACTCCATGGAATTTTCCTATTTTCACAATCAAAAAATCATCTGGGAGATGGAGGTTATTACATGATTTACGAGAAGCCAATAATATCATAGAGCTGATGGGAGCCCTCCAAGCTGGGCTACCCTCCCCTGCCATGCTCCCAGCAGACTGGCCACTTGTTATTTTAGACATTAAAGACTGTTTTTTTAATATCTACCTCCATCTAATGATACACACAAATTTGCATTTTCTGTTCCAGCTCTTAATGCAGCTGAACCCTCCAAACGTCTCAGTTGGCTCACGTTGCCACAAGGGATGAAAAACAGTCCCACAATCTGTCAGTCTGTGGTGTCCAATATAATTGAACCAGTTTGATCTCAGTTTCCTGAAGCTATCATTTTTCATTACATGGACGACCTATTGATCAGTGCCCCTCATACTGACAAATTGACATTGGTACATAAGTCCGTGAAAAAACCCTGAGTAATCATGGGTTAGAAATAGCCCCAGAAAAAGAACAAAGAATTTCCCCGTGGAAGTACCTTGGTCTGATAATTGAAGAGAGAACATTTAGGCCTCAAGCAGTAACCCTGCCCACCAAAATAAAACCACTAAACGATCTGCAGTCTCTTTTGGGAAATCTCAATTGGATACGATCCTTTTTTGGTTTCTCAACAGATTTTTTAGCTCCTTTGTTTCAGCTCCTTAAGGGAGAAGCAGAACTAACTTCTCCTCGTCACTTGACACCAGAAGCAGAAAATATTATTGAAGTGATCAACCAAAACATTTCAGAACAACAGGTAAACAGGAGAGTAGAAGGATTACCTACTGCATTGCTAATCTTTCGTGGACCAAAACAGCCTTTTGCTGTAATAGGACAATTAGACTCAAAACCCAAAAAATTTCTTTTGTGGGAATGGGTATTTCTCAGTCACCAGTTTTCAAAGACAATTGTTACTGTGCCTGAAATGCTTGCAAAAGTCTGTCACAAAGGCAAACTCTGAATGTTAGAACTGTCAGGGAAAGACCCAGATTTTCTTTATGTTCCACTGTCCAAATCTCAACTGTGTTATCATGATTTACATCTGTTTGATTTTCAACTGGTTATGTCAGATTTTACAGGCAAACTGATAACCCATCTACCAGCAATTCCTTTTCTGCAGTTTCTTTCCATCTCTCAACCCAGACTGAGAAATAACTTTTCTACTAGCCCTTTGAAGAAAGCTGTGACAGCCTTCACAGACGGCTCAGGGAGGTCCAGTAATGCAGTGGTAGCCTGGTTTGAAAAAGGAGAATGGAAAACAGATGTTCATCAAGTTGAAGGTTCATCTCAGATTGCTGAACTCTCAGCCGTGGTAAGAGCGTTCCAACTTTTTCCACAGCCTCTGAATTTGGTATCAGATTCTGCCTATGTTGTAGGAGTTGTAAGTTGCATAGAAAATAGTTATTTAAAAGATCTGAACAATCAAAAGTTGTTTACCCTGTTTAAAACATTGTTACTATTAATCCAACAGAAGAAACATCCTTTCTATATCACTCACATTCGATCACATACATGCCTCCCAGGCCCACTTACAGAAGGGAAGGCTGTGGCAGATAAAGCAGCAAATTCAGCTTTCCCAGTTAACACAGTACCTACACCTAACAATTTTGAAAAAGCAAAAATTTCTCATAACTTTTTCCACCAAAATTCTACATCATTGAAAAAAATGTTTCAGTTATCTACCTCTCAAGCCAAAGCCATTGTGTCTGCATGTCCAGACTGTCAGTTGGTAACTCCAGTGAGATCTGAAGGAGTTAATCCAAGAGGCCTTAGCCCCTTAGATCTCTGGCAATCAGATGTGACACATGTGCCACGATTTGGCAGGTTGAAATATGTACATGTATCAGTGGACACTTGCTCAGGACTCATTGTTGCCACTGCACATACAGGAGAAAAAGCTAAAGATGTTAAAAGACATTTTTTCTCAGCATTTGCCATAATGGGCATTCCAAAACAAATTAAAACAGATAATGCCCCGGCATACATTTCTGCTTCCCTTAAAGAATTTTTCAATATGTGGGGAATAGTTCACACCACTGGCATTCCTCACTCTCCACAGGGCCAAGCGATAGTAGAGAGAACTCACAAATCCTTAAAAGATATGCTGAAAAAACAAGAAAAAACAACTGTAGGTCTCTCTCCATCAGAACGTTTAAACAAGGCATTGTATGTGCTCAATTTTTTAAATAGGCTGCATGAGGATGTTTCACCTGTTGGACATCATTTTGGAGCTGGAAAATTAAAAACGGGGGAAGCTGAGGTAAAATACAAGGATATCCTGACAGGAGAATGGCTTGGTCCAGTCCCTCTAATTGTTTGGGGGAGAGGACATGCTTGTGTCTCCACAGGAGCAGGTCCAAGATGGATACCGTCCAGACTAGTAAGGATCTACCAAGAAGTTTCCCTCCCAGCTCAACCAGCAGCAGATCCAGCACCAGCAGATTCAGCACCAGCTACAGGAAGCGATCCCCCATCAGCATCACTTTCGGGATAATCCTGGTTTTGTGTGCAGCATAACACCAGCAAATCAGAAAGACCTAACGTCAGGAGCCCTTGCCACACCTCCTCCAACAATTCCAAATTGGGTAATGCTCCCTGGTCAAAATGTTTGGCTAAACCTGGCACAATCACTAAATACTGACTCTATCTGTCTCTCTACCTTAGATCCCTCTCACCCTTTTAAGACCTGTCTGGTAGGAATCCCCTGGACACCCAGAGAATGGGGTGATTTTAGAAATCAATATATCCCCTGGTGTGATGACCACGATCAGTTCAAGAATCCATTCTTGGACTGTCTCACAAGACCAGCAAAAACTTCACATGACAGACAGACATTTAGCTATCAGTGGCAGAGACCTGAGGAATTAGAAATCTTGGGGAGTATCATATCTCCTCTCTGTTTTTACTTCATTCACAACAAATATGTTGCCCCTCCTGAATTAATTAATGTCACCTCTTATGGACCTTATTCCAATTTCAGTTTCTGGTGCAAGGAAGAGGTTCCTTTCCAGATACATGCTACCCCTGATTCAGTTATTCTTCCAAAAGGAGTCTTTTTAATTTGTGGACTTAGAATCTGGAATATGATTCCTAGATTAGCTGCTGGAGGCCCCTGCACATTTGGAAAATTAGGACTGTACAATCCAGCTACCCTTATGAAATCTTTACCTGTAAAGCCTCCCAAAAATCGTGCAAAAAGAAACAGTAACCTCCAAACAACCTCACCCTTCCCACGTCATAGAGTGCGCAGGCAATTCCAAGGTTTACACCCACCTCTTAACTTCTATCCATCACAACCAAAACCACCTTCTCCACCTAAGGCAGTGCAGGTCCCTGTGACTGCAGCACCCCCACCTCCAGTTGAAGAACATCCCTTAGCAAAATTGCAGTCCTTGAGGGAATTCACAGCAGAATGCAATTCTAACGTGCTTTTTTGGTCTGACACCGCAAACATTCTAAGTGGTCTGCTTCCAGTTGTCAGCTCCACAAGAGCCTTAATGCTCCTTACCAGAATGGGATGTTGGCTTGCAAAAGAAGCTGATGCCACCAGTGCTGCCCTTGATGATCTCTTTCAAGATACCCAAACCAATAAGAAGGCCTTGTTACAAAATCGTGCTGCAATAGATTTTCTCCTTCTAGTAAATGGCCATGGGTGTCAGGAGTTTGAAGGCCTCTGCTGCCTCAACTTCTCTGATCACTCCCAATCTATCCACTCCCAGATTAATCGGCTCAAGTCCTTAGTTCATGAAATCAAGTAAGTTGATCCTCTGACCTTTGATGATTTTTTCGACTGGCTGCCCTTCAAAGGCCTCTCTTCCACTATTAAGAAAATTATTGTAGTTATCGTACTTGGACTTTCCGTAGTGTTTCTCTTTACGTGTGTCTTTCCATGCTTGCTCAGTTGTGCCAGAACCTCTCAATCATTAAAAGCATATCCAGCTTTAGGAAACAGAAAAGGAGGAGCTGTGGCAATGGATTTGCCATATGCAGGATGGAAGAAGTCCTGTCAGAGATGGACTAGTGAAGAAAAAGAAGAAAACAGTACAAATGTTATAGAAACAGAAGGTTTTAATGTGGTTTAAACATGTTTCAAAATGGCCTTTTGTATTTTCTGCAAGGTTACTGTTTCTTCTTCCCGACACCCCCTGTGAGGGACTTGTCTCCCATACAGGAGTATCCTGGGAAGGTGTCCTGAGGTGTTTCTCATTGGTCCTTGTTAACCCCTTCCTGTTGGCTGTTGACCCCTTACCTGATTGGTTTTTTCTGTGCCCCTGAACTGGTGATTGGCCCCCTTTTGACCCTCCTAAAAGCCTTATAAACCCCTACCCCACAAATAAACTCTCTCTTTCGTCCGTCCCTCCCTGGTGGTTTGTGTGGGCTCCTTGTGGGGTCGCGGGCCACGTGCTGGGGTGGGGGGAAGGGCATTCACCTGCAGGTGATGGGGCTGGCACCCTAAGGCCTGGAGGTCTCCCCCATCCCACTAATCCATCGTAAGAAACAACAAGGGGTTTTTCCTATTGCTGCTCCGAGACCCTGGGATCAGCCTAGGATCAGCCCAGAAGTTTAGGACAGAAACACAGACAGCTCAAACGTTCCTTAAAACCCAAAATGCTGCCGGCTGGCCTCTCCTCTCCCACCCCACCCAAACCCCAGCCCCAACCCTGGCAGACAAACTTACTTCTGGGTTTGGGCAGCAGCAGCAGTTGAGTTCTGGGGCCTTCAGGGACGGCTGGAAAAGCTTTTTGTCCACAGTAAGAATTGTCTTGGTGCAAGAGGGACGAGGTGGGACCCAAGGCCAGGGAGCTGCAGGTTTCCATGAGGGATGTAGGGCTGGGCAATGTGATGCCTGGCAGGGCCACACCAGCCCAGTGGGGGCAGCAGGGCTCAGAAACAGGAAAACAGGACAAGAGAGATTTGTTTTCTTAGTGAAGAACACAGTGACTCTAAAACTTCATCTAAACCGGGTCTGTCCCACAGCAAACCATCTCCATTCCACACTCAGCTGCTGAAGCAGGTGCAGAATATCTCTTCCTGAAACATGGAATGGTTTGTTGTGGCCTTGGGAGGTAGAGGGCATGAATTCCCAGTGGGATGAAGTCCAAGTTGGATGAAGCCAGTCCAAGAGGGAAGCAGCAGAACCAGGGAGTTGGGGTAAAGGGAATGGAGAAGATTCCTCCATCTCTTCTCTCCCTCTCCAGGGCTGAGGGCATTAGTGAGGTCAGGACGGAGCCCAGCCAGTACCAGCAGATTCCCTCCAGCTCTGTCCCGGGGAGGACATTCCCTGCCCAGTGCCTGCTGCGGGGCCGGAGCTGGGATGCCTCTTCCCAGCTCATGTCTCAGTAAGGATGTACCGGAGAATCCCACTGACCACGCCCAGCGTCTCGTCGCTCTCCAGCACGATGTCATAGGCTTCCAGGTACTTCCCCCTCCGCTCTTCCACCTACAGCACGGCCCTCAGGACAGGGTGGGGAGGGGGGAAGACTGTGAACACCAACAGCTGAGGGCGGAGATACTGCACCCACAGCCCTCGCTGCTGGAAAGGGGATCAATAACCACCCTGACAATGCCCCAGACGCAGCAGGAGCTCCCCTCCACATCACTGCCCCTCCCTGCTGCCCCAAAGCTTGGCACCTGGGGAAGGCTGGCAGGGAAACACAACACTGCTCCTCACACCCACCTTGTCATTGAGAAAGCCAATCTTGAGGATATTCTCCACGCTGGGAATGCCATCTGCCATCGTCAGGTCACCCATGGAGTCCCCGAGCAGGATGATGTTCGTCCTCGTGCTCAGCTGCTGGAAGTAATCTGTGCCTGCAGCACGGTGTTGTTCTTGTGGTAGGTGTGGATGAGGGGTGCCTTGAAGTGCGTGAGGACTCCCTGAGCACACAGGACAGACAGACAGACAGCTCTTAACCCAGTGGTGGCACTGTTAATCGTGTCCCAGCCCTTGGTCCCAGCCCACACCTTTCCTCTCACCACACCAGTGTGGTGCAGAAACTCACGTCATCATCAAAGTCCATGTAGTTGGACACCACGTTGACGTTGGAGTAGAAGACGCTGGCCTGGCGGATAATCTCCTCCAGGACGTCACCGACGCTAGCAGAGAAGATGAACAGGGGGACATTGTTCTTGTGCAGCTGATCAAAGAATTCCTTGAAGCCATCCCTAGAGCAGGAGTGTCCATTGCATGGGGTTGTGTTACCAGCTCCCAGCACGGTGCCCGGTGTTCTGGGCTGGCAGCGTGCCCAGCCCAGCTCCTGTTTCTGTCCAGCACTTCCCAAACAGAAACACACAGGTGAGCTCTGCAAACAGCACGAGCTCTCCGTGGCACCAGCATTCCTGTGGCCTTCCCTGTGCAGAACCCCGGAGAGCTCTGGGCATAGTGGTCGGGCGGGTGCTCACGGGAACATGGAGCACTCCAGCCCTTTGCCTGGCACCTCCTGATCACACCTCCTGCTCAGCGGGGGCACAGGGCACTGCCAGGAACCACGTGGGAAATGTGCAACAGGTCAGACTGGTTGGCAGGACCATCAGGCCAACCTGTGACAGCCTCAGTCTGCCAGGACACAATTCCATGCAGAAGGGGAACTTGGGCTCAAGAAAACCCAGACGTACGGTGCCATCTCCTCCCTGAGCCTGGGAGCTCAGTCAAAGCCCAGCTCCCTGAGCCAGCCTTAGGGCCATCGCTGCCAGGGCAGCTGTAGCAGCAAGTTTTAGAGCAAAGGTTTTGTGCTGTGGGTGAAATCTGCTGCTGAGTCAAGGTCCTGGACAAGGCCCAGCAGCTCCAGTGCAGAGAACAAATCTCTGCTGGAAGCCAGGAGCTGCCCCCGCATCCCGCCCTGCACATGGAGAGCCGTGCCCAGTGCCGGCCCCTCGGCTGCTCCTCGCCAAGGCCCAAGGGAGGGGGAAGCGGTTTCTGCGCAGGAAGGGAGCAGCCTGCAGCCAGGGAGTGAGCTCAGCAGCACAGAGCCTGGTGACAGCAGAGAAACCTGGCTGCACAGGCAGGAGAGAAGGGCCGAGGGCAGCCAAGCCCTGTGCCTGTGCCTCAGCACCACAGCCCCATGTCCATAACTCAGCACCACAGCCCCATGTCCATAACTCAGCACCACAGCCCCATGTCCATAACTCAGCACCACAGCCCCATGTCCATAACTCAGCACCACAGCCCCATGTCCATAACTCAGCACCACAGCCCCATGTCCACACCTCAGCATCACTTCGGACTCTCTGACAATCTGGGCTATGTCATCTTTGCAGATCTTCTGCTGCACCAGCAGCTCATGGGCCCTGGCCCACCTGGGGAAAGGCAGCAGTGAGCTCTGGGGCAGAGGCCCTCGGTGGTCAGAATCACAACTAAATTCCCCAGGATCACCACAAAGCCCAGGAACAGCTCAAGCCTTGCATCCTGCAGTCCTTGGGGACAAGAGGTTGTCAGGGCAAGGTCAAGATCATCATGCACAGCACTCACCACTCCACCATGAGGGGACATTTCTCTTCCAGAGTCCAGTTGGGATCAATTCCAATGGGATAGTAATAGTGCACCAGGTCCTTCAGCTGGAGTGTCGGACAGAGGGAAAAGAACAGAGTGAACATCAGGTCTAAACAGACTATTAACAACACAACCAGCATTTCTGAAGTCTTCCAAAGCATCACACTTCCTAAACACAACCAAACTGTGTCACTGAGCAGCTTCCCTCTGAGCACACCTGGAGCTCTTGGCAGCCTGGCTGACCCTCACCTCACTCCAGACAGACACTGCAGGTACAAACATCCCTCCCCTTCCTCCTCTTATTGAGCTGAAACACCCACAGCTGTGCATGCAAATTCAATTTCCCTTTTGAACTTCTCCTCTGTCACTGCTGGCTGAAATGCAGCCTGGACACTTCCCCCTCCAGCCTGGCAGCCAGCACAGCCAGGAGAGTTGCCACGCCAGCCAGTGCGACCTTACAATGACGGGTGACAGGGTGTCCTACACACAGCACCCACCTTCTTCCTGCCGTCCTCACTGACAACACGGCTGGTATCGAGGATATCTGCAAGGACAATACAATGACAATGGCACAGAGACATTAAAAGCCTTTCTAACAGCAGCTCTCCTGCATCTCAGCGCCGGCTCCTCCCAAAACAAGCTGCGGTGGCACAGCTGTGGAGTCCCAACAGGCGCCGAGCACAGGGCCTGGCTCTGCTGGGAGAGTGGGATGGAGATGGACAGCCCAGGACACGGCTCCTGCAATGGGCGGTGGGTGGCCAGGACCAGGCAGTGAGGCCCAGAGCCGCAGGAGGAGCAGTCAGGTTTGGCACAGGAGGGGACAGAGGATGACAGAAACCACAGTGATGAAAAACACAAATGCAGAAACCAAACAGAACTAGTGACAGTAAAAACAGCAGCTTCCACTCACTGTGAGATGTGGGGCAGCGCCTGCCCTTGCATCCAAACCTGCTCAGTGTCATGTCAAAGTCAGAACTGACCTGGAAGAGGGGAAAAAACAACATCTGTGTGTGCCCCAGCGCACTCTGCCCCAGCCAGAGCAAGCCAAGGTGCTGCCAGGGCGCACGCTGGCAGCGACAGGGGCAGACGGTGTCCTCACCCTCCCACCCCGGCGCTATTATCAGCACCGAATGGCTCCATCCTGCCTGGGCGGAGGAGGGGGTTGGGGAGTCGGGAGCTTCATAACCGGGAGCCAAAAGGACCGTCCGGGGAGAGCCACCAGCCCCGTCCTCCGTCTCCTCTGGGGCTTCTCCCCTCCGCCTGCACACCGCGCCGCAGCCGGGGGGGTGAGGAAGGGCCAGCTGAGACAAGGACGGAGCGTGAGCGATGCACCTCCTGCCCCGCCGGGGCCGGTACCTGCAGCTTGGCCACCCCCTGCTCCCGGAGGGTCCGGAGGATCCCCCGCACGCGCTCGGGCTGCCGGATCCGGACCGTGGCTTTCTCCAGCTCGGGCACCTGCGGGCAGAGCAGAGACCCCGCTCGGTGCCGCCCTGGTGGGACCGAGGAGCCTCCAGCGCCCTCCTGGCCGCGCTCCCCCGCCCAGCCCCGGGGCCGCCGCTGCCCCAGCCCGGGCTCCCGGCCCGCGGACCCCGCTCACCATCGCTCCCGCTCCGCTCCCGCCGGGCCGCGCAGCCGCGGGGCGGGGCCGGGGGGGCGGGACCGGAACGCGGCCGCGGGGCCGGGGGGGACTCGGGGCGTGCTCGGGGCAGGGGGTGCGGGGGGACCCCCCGTGCCCCGGCTGCGCCTCCGCCCGGCGCCCGCAGCAGCGCGGGGCGGGACCGGCGGTTTCGTTTCTGCCGCAGCGAGCGGGGAGGGCGAAGCAGAAAGGAAAGATTCCAATAAAGAAGCCGCGGGCAAGGGCGCCCGGCACTGAACCGCCCCGCAGCGCCGGGGACGCGGAGTCGCGGAACCCTGTGCGGGAAATGCCCGCAGAGAACCGTCCCCCAGCACTGCCAAGGCCACCACTAACCCATGTCCCCAAGAGCCACACGGCTTTTAAACCTGGACAGGGATGAGGACGCCACCGCTGCTGCCCTGGGCAGCTGTGCCAGGGCTGGACAGCCCTTTTGGGGAAAAAACTTTCCCAAGAGCCAAACTAAATCTCCCCTGGCACACCTCAAATGACAAATCAGGGGCAGTGGGTGCGACTTCAGCACTGACAGGAGCTGGGCTGTGCCTCAGCTTCCTCCTGGGTGAGGTGGCACAAGGCACTTCAGCAGCAGTCAGTGCCCACCTTTCGGGACTTTTACACTCTGGCAAAATAATACTGAGGATTATTTATTATTCTTCATTATTCTTATGCTGGGGGATCACACAGACGATTTTGCTCCCAGCAACCATTAACATTGTGCAGGCCCGGGGTTCAGCAGAACCTGGGCCGAGGGGAAGTGAAGGCGCCGGGCAACCAGGGAATGTTGGGCCTGGGTCACCCCTGTGGTTGTGATGTCATCACGGGTCACAATCCAGAGCCAGCGAGTGGGTTCAGCACTGGATGTTTCCAGGCAACACCAGAGTATTCCACACGCGTCAGTGAGGTCCACTGCCTCTGACTGCAGCGTGGGAGATAGCACCAGAAAGAAGTCATCCTCCAACGTAGAGAGGGAGATGAGCGGAAGGAATTGGAGCATCGCCAACGAGCTCCGCCTTGAAGGCACATTCTGTGATGTCATCATAAGAGTTAACGGAGTGGAATTCAAGGCTCACAAGCTCATCCTCTCTTGTCAAAGTACCTACTTCAGGTCAGTATTGGAAACACAAGGATTTATTTACAAGGGCCTGGAGTGACAGGACAAGGGGTAATGGCGTCACACTGACAGAGGTTTATATTAGATAGTTGGAAAAAATTCCTCCCTGTGAGGGTGGTGAGGTCCTGGCACAGGTTGCCCAGAGAAGCTGTGACTGCCCCATCTCTGGAAGTGTCCAAGACCAGGTTGGATGGGGCTTGGAGCAACCTGGTCTAGTGGAAGGAGTTCCTACCCATGGCAGGGGTTGGAATGGGATAATCCTTAAGGTCCCCTCCAACCCAGGCCATTTTGTGATTTTGTGATTCCTGTGGAAACATGGGGGTCGTTCACCCTGGTGCTCCCTGTCCCCAGCCAGAGGCTTTATCTCCTTTTTCAAACAACCAGCAAGTAAAACATTAATTAATAAACTATGGGGCCTCCCAGCAGGGCTCCTGTCAGTGCCTAAACTGTTGCCCTGGGAGTTCGGGAAACACAGGGGACCCAAGGACAGGATTTAATGCAGCAGTGCTGTGTTTTCAGGACTCTGTTTACCAGCACAGACAAGATGGTCTATGAAATCCCCGGTGTTTCAGCTGAAATGATGGGTCTCATCATCGATTACGCCTACACTGAGACAGTACCGATCACGGAGGACAACGTTGAGAGTTTGCTGGCTGCAGCCGACCAGTTCGGCGTCAAGGGCATCGTCAACCTGTGCTCCGAGTTCCTCATTTCCCGGCTGTGATTTGAGAACTGTAGCAGACGCAGTCCTTGTATAACAAGGAAATAAATGCTCCTCGTGTGATGGTGAACAAAGAGGCTTTATTTCAAACTCGGCGCGGTTTTATTCCTTAACACCACGTGCCTTCTTTAACCAACTAGGTTTCCTATCTCGGGGCATGCTCTCTTGGCTTCTCTGCCTCGGCACATCCCTTGTTCCTTAGACACGCCTTCCCACACCACCCCTCTCCTAATTATCTAAAAGAAGTCACAAAAACAGTGTAAACAACAGTGCAAACAACAATTCAAACAATCAGAACATTATAAACTGCCGAAGCTCGCAATGACCCAGCACATCGCTTGCTCGGCTTCTTATACTTCTATTGTAAACCTTTTTAAAACCTTCTTATATTCCTATAGGGTAGTGCAACTTGGAGAAATAACTTTATTAACCTAGGGCCTTAACCTAACCGTGTATGAACTTATAACTTTTATTAATCTGAGGGTTTTATAACTAGGGAATTAAACTTTATTTAAAAAACAGGATAATCTTAGCAAAACTAAATTTTCTTAAAAGTGACCTTGTGGCTGAGGTAATGTTATTTTGTGAGGTGTTTTGTGTTTTAATATTTGACTAGTCAAACAACTCTTTTCATTCATTCACTCCTCTCATTCATTTTCAGTCATCGGTGGCCACCTTCACTCACACATAAACATACACGCACATTTTACAGGCTGCTTCTTACCACATTGGTCATTTCCTAATGTAAACCTGGAACATAAACATAACTCTTTTCAAACTTCTGCGTTACTCTGGTTCCTGCTGCTGTGGGCATGTACTCGAATTTGGTTTTATACACTTGGAAGAATTCTGCTTAAGTTCTTTTCTTATAACTACACAGGCATAGCTCCCTCCCTATGTCACAAAATCTAGGGATCTCGTCCACTGTCCTGAAATCAAATCCTTTACCATGACAGGTGGCTTGGGAGAGACAAACGCCTGAGGTTTGTGCTGCTTTTCAGACCTGCTTCTTTCAGCACTGTCATAATTCAAAAATTGATAACATACATAGCTTTTTACAGATGTTCTTGCTGGCTACACAGATTCTCCCCCCTTTTGTTTTAATCTAGTATGTGTTTCAATGTGTGATGTGCCTTTTTAATAATTGTTTGTCTTATGGGTTAGTGTGGAATGCTTGTGACGTGAGAATTTTCCTATTTGATAGGAAGTAAAGCTGTATTATTATTATTGTTAATCCATTTTAGAGTACCAAGGTTGCTAAGCAACTAAATCATTGTGTTTTACACTCTTGCATTTTGTCCAGTGGATGCTGTGGCAGTTATGTTTTGTGGATATGTATCTATGTGCATGTACATATTTCAATATGTCCAATTCAGAGATGTATATATTTGTTTGCTAGAATTCATTTGCCATTAACTCTCTAGGGTTAATGCTTTCCTGAGATGGCACGGGTGTGATTTCTTGACAGTGTGGGCATGCCCTGATAATGTCTGAGCTTTATTAATCGTTGTTTTGAATTGTCTCTTTAGAGAACGTGCATTCTGATGGAAAAACGAATGAGACAATTTTGTTTGCTCTAGAACTCTGGGTATGGTGTTAAACATTGCTGCTTTAGCAGCTTCTCAGTTTCTGTCAGTTATTGGCTCTGACCTGTCAGCATGTGATTTGTGTGTATTGTTTAGAAATCATACCTTCTGTGAATCACAGGAACCAAACAGAACGCATTTCAAACAACAGGTGAGGGTTAACAATATCTCAAAGAAACTAGGTTTCAAGACGGGGTATGAACCTTATAGTATAATAAACATAGTTACAACATTAAGGGTTGTTCAGAAATTTTTCCCAAGGCAACATGAATGGCAGTCAGTTCCAGAACCTGCACAGAGCCTTGGTTCACGGTCTGTAGTTCTCGTTCCCACTGTTCTGTGGCAGGATTTATTCAAGACATTGCAGTATTTTGTGTTTTTCCTGGATGCATCTGTGAAGGCTCTGAGACCTTTTACTGTTTCAGGTTTGCATCTGGTGTGGCTTTTAAAGGTAAATTACCATTTTCTGCCCACAATCTGTGCTTAAGGAGATGGATTGAAATATTACCACCCAAACTTGCCAAGGCAGTTTGGGATCCTGCGTCCTCAGCTGGCATCCTATCCAAATTGTCCTTTGAAGCTGGACTGTTGACAAAAGGCAGGATCTCTTCCGTCCAATTCCCGCAGTCGTGCTCTGCCTTTAATGACAAGCTTTGCAAACATCTCATTAACAGTTTACACATTTTTTAGGTGGTGTGTGTGTGGCAGGAAGAGCCATTCTAGAACTAACAGTGGGCTTCTCTCAGTTTGATCCCACTGAACAATACTGCAAAGTCGGTACCTGCTGGGAATTAGGACTAGGCAGATTTGCCTTTCAGGATTTCTCCTGTTTTGTCTGCTTGTATCACCTTGGTACAATTTTCTAGCACTTGGTTTGCCTCTGCAGCCAGAGATTTGTCAGACTTTAGGTTGGAGTTCCCCTTTAGCAATACAAAGAGAGGGTGTAGGCCCCTTGTGGTTATGGTTAAAACAGGTTTTAAGCAATTGACAGCTCCCTGAGGCTTCTGCAACTCGTGTAAATATAAAGTGTTTTTTACCTCGAGCTGTAGCAGCTGTGGAGAACTTTTTTGCTGCGTGGATTCCTGTCCAGGGCAAGCCCAGAGTTGTGGTTGCTGGATCCTTCCTGAAACAATCTGAAGATCTGCATCTTGGACAATTTTGGTTAGAGCAGTAACAATGAATGGCAGTTCATTTCTTGTGGCCGTGGTTATCAATGTGTCCTCTGCATAATGATGTATCATGGCTGTTTGATACCTTGTCGGGTTACTTTGCATCTCCTGTGGAGGGACAGCCCAGCAGTGATTTTGCATAGGCTGTGCATTGTTCGTGGCCATGACGAGAGAGAAAAGTCTCTGGGCATCCCCATGGTGTATAAGGGTGGTAAAGGAATAGTTCTTTGAACCAGTTACCACTAGTGGCCAATTTGCTGGAAGCTTTATAGGTAGGGGCAGTCCAAGCTGCAAGGCTTCCGCATGTTTTTTGACTGCGTGTTCTGCTCTTAACATTTGCAGTGTTTTCCACCTGTCCCCTTTCTTGGGGGTGCAGAGTACATGGGTATTTTGGGGGCTGGTTATTGGCATATTGTGGCTTGCCTTAAGTTGTTTCCTCTCTTGCACATGAAAAGTGGTGCTACAAAGGAGTACAGCAAGCAGTACCCCCACAAGCAGTGCAATGCTTGCGACCTATCTCTTGCCTTGCTTATGGCACCCTTGGTACAACTCAGTCCATTCCCTGCTGCTAGGGTGCTTATGAAATGTTGCTATTAGAGGTCTCCAGGGGCAATCTTTCTGAGAGTGATCAGTGTCTCCACATCTAACACAACTACCTGTGTGTCTGACTTCTTTTTGTACTCTTAGCTGGGCATCTAAGGCTGCAGCTAAAAAGGCAGGTTGGTGCTTCTCAGAGCTAACTCTTTGGTAGGGTTGAACCAGTTCAGGAATGTTGCAATTTTCCCCTGCAGGAGGGGTCTGCAAGGCTCTTTCACAGCTTGTATTCCCCTCTTCAAGAGCCAATTGCTTATACAGCATCTCTCTGGCTTCATTGTATTCAACTTGCTTGTTTAAAGCAGACTGCAGCTGGTCTAAACATCTCAAATTTGGCTCAGTACAACCTTGTAACACTTTAATGGGGAACAGGTAATTAATTATCTTGGTTTGTAGTGAGAGTGTTTTTCATAGCTTTTAGGGCTTGCCTGGCTACTACGTCGCATATTTCTCTATGGTATTTAGATTGTGTATCTAATGAATTATAATTTGCATCCCCACTTAACTGGTGTGCTGTGACGCCTGTCTGTGGGTATTTAATATAAGCAGAGCAATTTTTCTGAAAGTCAGCTAACCAGACTGTATATTGGGTGTCACTAAGAACTATTTTCATTAGTTCTTTCCAGTCATATGTGGTGAAAAAATAGATGGAACTCAATGCCTCCAAATACTTGAGAGTATTGGTTAAGGACATACCAGATTCTCTTACCAAATGCCTCAGATTCTCTGTAGCCCCATACAGGGGTTGACGCTGAGGGGACTGGCTTTGGCTGAATTCGTTTGGGCACGGCTGAATATTATTCAAGCTTCCCACAGGAAGTGCCTCGTCTAGACATTGTTCCCACATGTTAGCTGACCTCCCCCCATTTGCCTTTTTGTTCCCTCCCGGTGGAACCATCCCCGGTGGAACTATCTGGGTTCCCTCTTCCCCATCCCCCCACTCCTCCCCCCCTCCTTATTTCAACCCGGGTCTCCGTGGGGGCGTGGTGGTGGGCGGTGGGTTGGGGGCGGGGTTGCCTTCCCCTTTGTGTCTGTGGGTGGGGCGGGGCTGCGCTGGGGCCAGAAAAGACGGATCAGTGTCCGGTCCGTGCGGCAGGGAATATGGCTGCTGCCACGCTGAGACACAGGGTCGCTGTTCATTTGCAGCTTGGGGTAGTGAATATAGCGAGTCACGTCCCCCATGGCTGTGACAGAGCTCCCTGCATTGATCCCATGGGCGGGGATCTTGCATTTCGGCTTTGTTCTTTCCCAGCGACTCGGGGTCTCCCGGCTCCCGTCTCCCTGTATGTTCTGTGAGTTTCTATTACAATGTTGGTGGGTTACGCTGCTATCTGCAGTGTGGGCGGGGAGGGGGGGGGTGGGCGATACTGTTACAAGTTTGGTAATAGTTTGTACGTGTGTTTGGGTTCAGAATATGGTAAGATTTTAGCAATAAAGTTATTGTTTCAATGTCTCTGTGAGGTTTCTACGGAAACAGAGTGTTTTGTGTTACCCCAGGGAAAACAAAAGAGGGGACATAAAACAACCCCTCCCGCCGTGGATCGTTCTCTCCCGCGGTGTCTGTTCCTGGCACTGAGGGGGAGCGCGGGGGGAGCGCGATGGGGCCCGGACACGTCTACAGAAATTCCAAGAGGGCCGGGCTGGGCTGGCCCAGGGGAAGGGAAGGAAGGGAAAGCGAAGGGAAGGGGCGTCCCAGGCAGGGAAGGGGCGTCCCAGACCCCCCTTCTCTGCCTTCCCCCCGCCGGGCCCTTCTGCCGCCGCAGCCCCAGCGCCATGGCCATGGCCCCGGGCAGCCACTGCCTCGTCCTCCTCCTCCTCCTCCTCCTGGGCATCCTGGGGGCCCCGGCACTGGGAAGACGTGGTGATAGACAGATACTATATCCCCAAAATCTGCCTGCGGGAGGCGCAGATGGGGGATTTCATTCGCTAGCACTACAATGGGACCTTTAAAGATGGCAAAGAGTTTGACTCCAGGTATCGCCCGCGGCTCTGTGCCGGCTGCATGCGGGGGGCAGCTGCGGCGGGACCCTGCATGTCTCCTCCAGCCCCCACCCGCATCCCGGGGCGGGCGGGCAGCTGCGGGGACCCCGCATGCATCCCCCAGCCCCAGGACAGGGGCAGCCAGGCCAGGGCAGGCAGCTGCCCGCTCCAGACAGTGCCCAGATCCCCCCCAAGAAAGGCTTTTGATGGATGCTGGGGTGAGCACATGGACCCGGGGAGCCCTGTACACGTGTCAGCCTGGGGGGGCCTCAAGCAAAGCCTCAACCCAGGCTGCAGCCCCTTCCCCCAGCCCCTGCCCGGCTGCCCTGTGTGATGGTTTCAGTCTAGGCCTTCCTGGAAACCAGCTTGTAACCAGGAAGGAACTAGGAGGGTGACCAAGGAAGTATTCCATGCTATTCCTTTACGTAACCCAGGGTATAAATAAGGCATTGATAAGAGAGTTCGCTCTCTTTCCTCTCCGGCGAGGTTCGAGAACGGTGGGTCCCTGTTTCGGTTGGGCTTATCTGGAGCCGAGGCCTACAGTGACTGCCGTTATCTGCCACGCGTGAGGGGAGAGCCAAGGACCGTGTCTGGCCATCCTGCCTGTTCGAAGGGAAGTGGTGAGACTTTTGCTAGTTTGCCTTCGACTGGCTGTTTGACTTGTTCGGTCCTTGCCCCTTTTTGTCCTTCTTCTTTTTTTTTTCCCCTCCCCCCCCCTTCCCCCCCCGGTGTGTGGTATTCCCCTTTCGTGTATCTGTCTTATATATAAATATACATATATATATATACATATTTTTTGCTATAGCTTTGGCTGCTTGGTTTTTCTTCTTTTCCCTCTCTGGGAGGCGGGTCCTTGTTGTCGAGTTTCGGGGGACTTGGCAGGAAGCCAACTCGAAACTTGTACAACATTTTTTGGTGTCAGAAGTGGGATATTTTGGTTAAGTTTGGCTTGTTTTGATAAACATTTTCCAGGAAGACAGCTAAGCTCGGTGTTGTTTTGCAAGCCAATCTATTGTTTTGGGAACAGGTCTGGGAACACTGCCAGAGTCTGGGAAAACAGCCAAGGAAACTTTGTTTATATAAAACAAAAGTTTGTTTTGGGATCAAGAAGAAATAATAACAAAAAGCAATGGCTATTTCATTAATTTGTCTTATAATTCTAGCCGTCTTTACACCTGTGTTAGGCTACTCTATAGGGAGACGTCCAGACCTTGAGGATGGATGGAACGAATTGCTTCCATCCTTTAATTTTGACATCGAAGGTTTGGTAAAGGAGATCCCCATGGTTAAAATCGGCTCTAATTACTATATAAATCTTATTGCAACAGTACTGTCATTGATAAAGGTACTGGAAGTGCTCCTTAAACTTGGAAGAATGGGGTTCCGTTGCTCTCCCTCTTGTAGGAAAGATCACACCTCAAAGGGATTCGCTGGAACTTTGGAAAGGGCTGCAGACAGGCCAGTCCCCGGGTGGCATGGAGCTTGGGGAGATTTCGGTAGATTAGTAGGACGTGTGTCACCCCCCATTAATTGGGAGTTCACACCAGAACAAATGTTTGATTCTGGTGAGATGGCCCACTGTTTGGCAGAAGGGTGTTTTTCCTACAAAGATCCGAATATGCAATTCTCCGCTTTGTGCTGGGGCCTGGCTAATGCTTATCGAGCTGCCATAGACCACCTTCAGAGGGCTAAGGTCGACACAGAGACCCAAACCACGCCACTTGAAACCAGTGATGTCCCTATTAGGTCCACAGAAGTTGGGGTCCAAACACAACTTGAAGTCAATGACATTTCTACTAAGTCCACTAGAACCGGGACTCAAGCTAAGAACCGGAAGATCATCATTGCCCCTATAAAGAAGAAGAAGACGTGGGTAAGGGAGATCGAGGAACTTACGGACCCATCTCCGCAACCAGAACGCACAGAAGAAAGAGAAGAAGAAGAAGAAGGAACAGAGGATGTAGTGAACGAAGGAGCGGCAGCAATGGGAGAAGGAGCAACAGCAAGTGATGAAGGCGCGACTGCGAGAGAGGAAGAAGTGGTTGTGACTGAGGAAGGAGCGATTGGAAGAGAAGAAGCAGCTACCAGAGAGGAAGAAACGGCTACACGGGAAGGAGCACGTCCAAAAGAACTAGGGGCACGCCCAAAGGAATACAGAACAGCACCAAGAGAAAAGAAAGCAACAGCACAAATGGCCGGTGGTATATTGTCGCTTGATGATTTATATCCCGACTACAAATTCAGTGTTACAAAGGACGCAAAGAAGGAGCCAAAGCATCCCCCTCAATTGGAGGGGGAATTATCTCTACCCCTCCAGACCCAACCTTCTCTTGGAGGTGTGGATGATTGGAAGAAGCCCTTATCTTGGCACCCGAGAGACTACTCGCTACCTCCACCGGCTGGGTATCGTGAACGACGTAGAAGTCCATCTCCACGGCGTGAACGACGTAGAAGTCCATCTCCACGGCGTGAACGACGTAGAAGTCCATCTCCACGGCGTGAACGACGTAGAAGTTCATCTCCGCGGCGTGAACGACGTAGGAGTCCGTCCCCACGGTATGAACGGCGTAGAAGTCCATCTCCACGCCATGAACAACATAGAAGCTTATCCCCATGGCATGCCCAGTCTCCATCTCCACGTGAGAGATACAGGGAGGAGGCAGGAGCGGTTCCACGTAAGAGCGGAAGAGTAAAGAGGGAGGTAGAAAAGATTCTACGTGGGAGAGATGGACAAGAAATAATGCGAGAAAGCGAAATTATACAATCACTGACCACAAGAGAGCTTAGAGATTTACGGAGAGATTATATGCGCTTGCCTGGTGAACAAATCCTCGCCTGGCTGGTGCGATGCTGGGACAAGGGAGCTGATAGTCACATAATTGAAGGTGACGAAGCACGACAACTGGGATCCATTGCCCGAGACCCTAAGATAGAACAAGAAATGGGAAGGGAGAAAACGGCATCCAGTCTTTGGCTCCGAATTCTTCATGCTGTGAGGGCGAAATACCCGTTTAAGGAGTCCCTGAAGAGTTCTTCGAGAAGGTGGAGGACTGCGGAAGAAGGCATCCAATACCTGCGGGAATTGGCCATGCAGGAAATTGTCTACTCTGATCCAGAATATTATGACATCCAAGTTCCCGAGAATGTTCCTTGCACACAACCAATGTGGAAGAAGGTAATTCAAGGTGCCCCTAAACCATATAGGTATTGCTTGATAACCGCATATCATCCAAAGATGGATGAACCAAGTGTGGACACCATGTGTGCTTGGATGAGGAGCATAGAGGAAAATCTGGAAGACCCCTTCGACCCTCTATACCGACACCCCTATGATAGGGAAAGAATGGAGAGAGATTATGAATATTCCAGATATGAGGACGACCTTAGAGACAGAGAGGACAGAAGGTATAGAGATTACCAGGAAAGGCCAATGGGAAGATCATGGCGGGACCGACAAAGACGACCTCGGCCTAGACCTCGATCCTGGTCTCGATCTCGCTCACGGTCCCTGTCATTCACAAGTCAAAGGAAAGAGAACTCTAAGCGTTGGCCACGTAACCAACTATGGGCATACCTTCGTAGTAAAGGAGAAAACATGAAGAAGTGGGATGGTGAACCCACTTTTAAGCTTGAAGCTAGAGTGAGGGAGCTGAAGCGAAAGAAGACTGACAAGAAAGTTGTCTATGTAGTAGACGGAGATTTCTTAGAAAAGAAACTGCGATCGCCGAAACACGAGAAGATGGAGGTCCACTTCGACAACGGTAAAAAGTCTAAGAAGTCAAAGTCAAACTCTGACGACGAATGCTCTGATCAAGACCAGTAGAGGGGCCCTGCCTTCTGCCAGGAGAAGGAGAGGGACCAAGAAGATAACCGAGTTTACTGGGCTGTGTGGGTTCGATGGCCTGGCACATCGGATCCTCAGAGATACCAGGCCTTGATAGATACTGGAGCCCAGTGTACTGTAATGCCTTCGGAGTATAAGAGTACCGAGACTGTTACTATTTCTGGAGTGACTGGAGGGTCTCAAGAATTGTCAGTAGTAGAGGCAGACATGAGCTTGACGGGAGACCAATGGGAAAAGCGTCCCATTGTGACGGGGCCAGAAGCCCCTTGCATCCTTGGTATGGACTACTTAAGGAGAGGATACTTCAAGGACCCGAAAGGGTACCGGTGGGCTTTTGGTATAGCCTCGGTGATTGAAGAGGAGTCCAAGCAATTGTCTGCCCTTCCTGGCCTCTCAGAAGACCCTTCCATTGTAGGATTACTGCGAGTTAAAGATCAAGAAGTGCCAATAGCCACAACAACTGTGCACAGACGACAGTATCGGACAAACCGAGATGCTGTGATCCCTATCCACAAAATGATCCGGAAGTTGGAGAGCCAAGGGGTGGTCAGCAGAACCCATTCACCCTTCAACAGCCCCATCTGGCCTGTGCGTAAATCCGATGGAGAGTGGAGACTGACTGTGGACTATCGTGGCTTAAATGAAGTTACGCCACCGTTGAGTGCTGCCGTGCCAGATATGTTGGAGCTCCAATACGAGTTGGAGTCCAAGACAGCAAAGTGGTACGCCACCATCGACATAGCCAACGCGTTTTTCTCCATTCCTTTAGCGGCAGAGTGCAGGCCACAGTTTGCTTTCACCTGGAGGGGCATTCAATACACCTGGAATCGACTGCCCCAGGGGTGGAAACACAGTCCAACCATCTGCCATGGACTGATCCAGGCCACACTAGAGAAGGGTAAGGCTCCCGAACACATCCAGTACATCGATGACATCATTGTATGGGGGGATACAGCAGAAGAGGTTTTCAAAAAAGGACAGACGATCATCCAGATTCTCCTCGAGGCCGGTTTCGCTATCAAGAAGAGCAAAGTCAAGGGACCTGCCCGAGAGATCCAATTCCTAGGGGTGAAATGGCAAGATGGACGACGCCAGATACCAACAGACATAATCAACAAGATTGTAGCAATGGCTCCCCCCACAAACAAGAAAGAAACCCAAGCTTTTCTGGGAGCAATAGGTTTCTGGAGGATGCATATCCCAGAATACAGTCAGATTGTGAGCCCTCTTTACTTTGTGACCCGTAAAAAGAACAATTTCCAGTGGGGTCCTGAGCAACAACAAGCTTTCAGGCAGATCAAGCAAGAAATTGCACATGCCGTGGCTCTTGGACCAGTTAGAACGGGACCAGATGTAAAGAATGTACTCTACTCTGCAGCTGGAGATAAAGGTCCCTCCTGGAGCCTCTGGCAAAAGGTGCCTGGCGAGACACGAGGGCGACCACTGGGTTTCTGGAGCCGAAGCTACAGAGGTTCTGAGGCTAATTACACCCCTGTGGAAAAGGAAATCTTAGCGGCGTATGAAGGTGTACGAGCAGCTACAGAGGTAATTGGTACTGAAGCACAGCTCTTCCTGGCACCCCGATTACCAGTCTTGAGCTGGATGTTCAAAGGGAAGGTACCCCCTACGCATCATGCCACTGATGCCACATGGAGCAAGTGGATAGCCTTGATTACGCAGCGTGTATGATTGGGAAGCTCAAATCGCCCTGGAATTCTGGAGGTTATCACAAATTGGCCTGAAGGTGGGAACTTCAGTCTGGCAGAAGAAGAAGAAGAGCCAGTGAGCCGAGCTGAAGAAGCTCCGCCATTTGATCAGCTGCCAGATGAAGAAAGGTGTTATGCCCTTTTCACTGATGGTTCTTGCCGTATTGTAGGAAGGAACCGGAAGTGGAAAGCAGCCGTTTGGAGTCCCACCCGACGAGTGGCAGAAGCTACTGAGGGTCAAGGCGGGTCGAGTCAATTTGCAGAGCTCAAAGCCGTCCAATTGGCCCTGGACATCGCCGAACGAGAAGGATGGCCGAGACTCTACCTCTACACAGACTCGTGGATGATAGCCAATGCTCTATGGGGATGGTTAGACCGATGGAAGAAGATGAACTGGAGGCGTGGAGGAAAACCCATCTGGGCTGCTGACTTGTGGCAGGACATCGCTGCCAGAGCGAAGAGTCTGAATGTGAGAGTCCACCATGTAGATGCCCATGTGTCCAAGAAGCAAGCTAATGAAGAACATAATAACAACAGAGAAGCGGACCGAGCTGCACAGATAGGGGTGTCACAAGTAGACCTAGACTGGCAGCAGAAGGGAGAGCTGTTTCTGGCTCGATGGGCCCATGATGCTTCCGGTCATCAAGGCCGAGATGCCACCCACAGATGGGCACGAGACCGAGGGGTGGATTTAACCATGGATATCATTTCTGAAGTTATCCATGATTGCGAGACCTGTGCCGCTATTAAGCAGGCGAAAAGACTGAAGCCCCTGTGGTATGGTGGACGTTGGGAGAAGTATAAGTATGGAGAGGCCTGGCAGATTGATTACATCACATTGCCACAGACCCACCAAGGTAAACGCTATGTGCTTACCATGGTGGAAGCAACCACCGGATGGTTAGAAACATATTCGGTACCACATGCAACAGCCCGAAACACCATCCTAGGCCTTGAGAAGCAGGTCCTGTGGAGACATGGCACTCCAGAGCGAATTGAGTCAGACAACGGGACTCATTTCAAAAACAGTCTAGTGGCCACTTGGGCACAGGAGCATGGTATTGAATGGGTATATCACATTCCATATCATGCACCTGCTGCAGGAAAAGTAGAAAGGTGTAATGGACTGTTGAAGACGACTCTAAAGGCACTAGGTGGGGGAACTTACAAAAATTGGGACAAGAATTTAGCCAAGGCCACCTGGCTAGTCAACACCCGAGGCTCTGTCAACCGAGCTGGTCCTGCCCAAGCAGAGTCCCTCCACACTGTAGATGGAGACAAAGTTCCAGCGATCCATCTAAAAGGTATGTTAGGTAAGGCCGTTTGGATCACTCCTCCCTCAGGCCAAGACAAACCCATTCGTGGGATTGTCTTTGCTCAAGGGCCTGGATATACTTGGTGGGTTATGAGGAAGGATGGAGAGGTCCAATGTGTGCCTCAAGGAAACCTAAGCCTGGGAAAAAACTAATTCTGTGCCTTGAGTTGTATTTTACAGGAGACCAGACACCAGACGTAAAAAAAAAGAGAGAGACCCAAACAAAGCTGATACGAGAATCTAAGGATGGCCGATGATGACACAGCCCAAACCAATGAGCCAGCCCTAAACCGGAACTGTGATTATGATGAAAGGGCCAAGAACACAAATCGAGTTGCTGGTGGTGCTGATCTTCAATGACAGACGACAACCTTCGAGAAAAAATAAACATGGACTATATATATATATGTGTATATGTGCGGGATAGAGACAAACACAATATACAGGTGTTACGTAAAGAAATAGTATGGAATAAGGGGTGGAGAATGTGATGGTTTCAGTCTAGGCCTTCCTGGAAACCAGCTTGTAACCAGGAAGGAACTAGGAGGGTGACCAAGGAAGTATTCCATGCTATTCCTTTACGTAACCCAGGGTATAAATAAGGCATTGATAAGAGAGTTCGCTCTCTTTCCTCTCCGGCGAGGTTCGAGAACGGTGGGTCCCTGTTTCGGTTGGGCTTATCTGGAGCCGAGGCCTACAGTGACTGCCGTTATCTGCCACGCGTGAGGGGAGAGCCAAGGACCGTGTCTGGCCATCCTGCCTGTTCGAAGGGAAGTGGTGAGACTTTTGCTAGTTTGCCTTCGACTGGCTGTTTGACTTGTTCGGTCCTTGCCCCTTTTTGTCCTTCTCCTTTTTTTTTCCCCTCCCCCCCCCTTCCCCCCCTGGTGTGTGGTATTCCCCTTTCGTGTATCTGTCTTATATATAAATATACATATATATATATACATATTTTTTGCTATAGCTTTGGCTGCTTGGTTTTTCTTCTTTTCCCTCTCTGGGAGGCGGGTCCTTGTTGTCGAGTTTCGGGGGACTTGGCAGGAAGCCAACTCGAAACTTGTACACCCTGTTGTGTCCCCCAGCTCCCCCCAGCCCCTCGGGGAGCCTGGCATGCCCTCAGCTCTACAGTGCCGTGCGGGAGCCTGTCCCGGGTACAGGCAGGATTTGGCCCTAAGTGGGACGTTCTGCACTCAGGAACATGTATCTGCTTGTGCTGCACAGGCAGGAAAACACTTAAAGCACTTTGAGACGTGGTAGTGGAGAAACCTTTCATTACCCCAGAGGCTTTGCTCCACTCAGTGTCCCTTGGCCCCGCATCCCTCCTGCTCTGCCCACACTGGCTGGGACCCGAGCCTGGGGCAGCCCCTGGTTTGCAGCACCGTGAGCAGGGGGAGAACCGGGGACACAGAAACAAGGGGATTAAGGACTTCGATTTACCTGAGATGTCTCCACTTACTTCTTAGAGTTTTTCGAGATCTAAAAATAAAAACAAATCTGCAGTTTAAAAATGAGGCCGGGACGTTGTCTTTCCTCCTTGCTGCACAAAGCTCCAATGTGCCATATGCAAAATGGTTTGGAAGCAGCAGGAAGCCTGGGAGCTGCTGGCCTTCAGCCCAGCTCTGTGGGTGAGACCTGGGGAGGCAGCTGATGGGTTCTGGAGGTGCAGGGTCAAGCTGGAGCCCTGACCAGTGCTGCAGGGGCAGCTGCCCCCCAACAGTGCAGGATTGAGCCCATCAGGATGCGTGTTTTTGAGCTGTGGATTCTGCCTGCAGCACAGAGGCTCATGGGCTGTGGTGGGCTACCTGCACCTCGGGGAGGGGGCAGCCCTGTCCCCCCACTCTGCCCCCCCCAGCAGCTTTGGGAGCTTCATCCTTTTTTACACCTCTGACGGGCCTGTCCCTTCGCCCCAGCCATGACCGAGGGGCCACAGTGGCCGGCGTGGTGGGCGTGGGGCGGCTGATCACCGGCATGGACAGGGGGCTGCAGGGCATGTGCGTGAACGAGCGGCGTCACCTGGGCCCCACCTGGGCTACGGCAGCATCGGCGTGGGTAAGGGGCCACGGCACGGAGGGATGGAGGGGGCAACCCCCCTGGGGCTGCTGTCAGCAGGGACAGGGCTCCAGTGCCCACCTGGCAGCTCCACGGCCAGGGCAAGTGGTGCTGAAGCAGGGCTTCCCTGCAGCTTGGCCACCCCCTGCTCCCGGAGGGTCCGGAGGATCCCCCGCACACGCTCGGGCTGCCGGATCCAGACCGTGGCTTTCTCCAGCTCGGGCACCTGCGGGCAGAGCAGAGACCCCGCTCGGTGCCGCCCTGGTGGGACCGAGGAGCCTCCAGTGCCCTCCTGGCCGCGCTCCCCCGCCCAGCCCCGGGGCCGCCGCTGCCCCAGCCCGGGCTCCCGGCCCGCGGACCCCGCTCACCATCGCTCCCGCTCCGCTCCCGCCGGGCCGCGCAGCCGCGGGGCGGGGCCGGGGGGGCGGGACCGGAACGCGGCCGCGGGGCCGGGGGGGACTCGGGGCGTGCTCGGGGTAGGGGGTGCGGGGGGACCCCCCGTGCCCCGGCTGCGCCTCCGCCCGGCGCCCGCAGCAGCGCGGGGCGGGACCGGCGGTTTCGTTTCTGCCGCAGCGAGCGGGGAGGGCGAAGCAGAAAGGAAAGATTCCAATAAAGAAGCCGCGGGCAAGGGCGCCCGGCACTGAACCGCCCCGCAGCGCCGGGGACGCGGAGTCGCGGAACCCTGTGCGGGAAATGCCTGCAGAGAACCGTCCCCCAGCACTGCCAAGGCCACCACTAACCCATGTCCCCAAGAGCCACACGGCTTTTAAACCTGGACAGGGATGAGGACGCCACCGCTGCTGCCCTGGGCAGCTGTGCCAGGGCTGGACAGCCCTTTTGGGGAAAAAACTTTCCCATGAGCCAACCTAAATCTCCCCTGGCACACCTCAAATGACAAATCAGGGGCAGCGTGTGCGACTTCAGCACTGACAGGAGCTGGGCTGTGCCTCAGCTTCCTCCTGGGTGAGGTGGCACAAGGCACTTCAGCAGCAGTCAGTGCCCACCTTTCGGGACTTTTACACTCTGGCAAAATAATACTGAGGATTATTTATTATTATTATTATTCATTATTCTTATGCTGGGGGATCACACAGACGATTTTGCTCCAGCAACCATTAACATTGTGCAGGCCCGGGGTTCAGCAGAACCTGGGCCGGGGGAAGTGAAGGCGCCGGGCAACCAGGCAATGTTGGGCCTGGGTCACCCCTGTGGTTGTGAAGTCATCACGGGTCACAATCCAGAGCCAGCGAGTGGGTTCAGCGCTGGATGTTTCCAGGCAACACCAGTGTTCCGCACACGTCAGTGAGGTCCACTGCCTCTGACTGCAGTGTGGGAGATAGCACCAGAAAGAAGTCATCCTCCAACGTAGAGAGGGAGATGAGCGGAAGGAATTGGAGCATTGCCAACGAGCTCCGCCTTGAAGGCACATTCTGTGATGTCATCATAAGAGTTAACGGAGTGGAATTCAAGGCTCACAAGCTCATCCTCTCTTGTCAAAGTACCTACTTCAGGTCAGTATTGGAAACACAAGGATTTATTTACAAGGGCCTGGAGTGACAGGACAAGGGGTAATGGCGTCACACTGACAGAGGTTTATATTAGATAGTTGGAAAAAATTCCTCCCTGTGAGGGTGGTGAGGTCCTGGCACAGGTTGCCCAGAGAAGCTGTGACTGCCCCATCTCTGGAAGTGTCCAAGACCAGGTTGGATGGGGCATGGAGCAACCTGGTCTAGTGGAAGGAGTTCCTACCCATGGCAGGGGTTGGAATGGGATAATCCTTAAGGTCCCCTCCAACCCAGGCCATTTTGTGATTTTGTGATTCCTGTGGAAGCATGGGGGTCGTTCACCCTGGTGCTCCCTGTCCCCAGCCAGAGGCTGTATCTCCTTTTTCAAACAACCAGCAAGTAAAACATTAATTAATAAACTATGGGACCTCCCAGCAGGGCTCCTGTCAGTGCCTAAACTGTTGCCCTGGGAGTTCGGGAAACACAGGGGACCCAAGGACAGGATTTAATGCAGCAGTGCTGTGTTTTCAGGACTCTGTTTACCAGCACAGACAAGATGGTCTATGAAATCCCCGGTGTTTCAGCTGAAATGATGGGTCTCATCATCGATTACGCCTACACTGAGACAGTACCGATCACGGAGGACAACGTTGAGAGTTTGCTGGCTGCAGCCGACCAGTTCGGCGTCAAGGGCATCGTCAACCTGTGCTGCGAGTTCCTCATTTCCCGGCTGTGATTTGAGAACTGTAGCAGACGCAGTCCTTGTATAACAAGGAAATAAATGCTCCTCGTGTGATGGTGAACAAAGAGGCTTTATTTCAAACTCGGCGCGGTTTTATTCCTTAACACCATGTGCCTTCTTTAACCAACTAGGTTTCCTATCTCGGGGCATGCTCTCTTGGCTTCTCTGCCTCGGCACATCCCTTGTTCCTTAGACACGCCTTCCCACACCACCCCTCTCCTAATTATCTAAAAGAAGTCACAAAAACAGTGTAAACAACAGTGCAAACAACAATTCAAACAATCAGAACATTATAAACTGCCGAAGCTCGCAATGACCCAGCACATCGCTTGCTCGGCTTCTTATACTTCTATTGTAAACCTTTTTAAAACCTTCTTATATTCCTATAGGGTAGTGCAACTTGGAGAAATAACTTTATTAACCTAGGGCCTTAACCTAACCGTGTATGAACTTATAACTTTTATTAATCTGAGGGTTTTATAACTAGGGAATTAAACTTTATTTAAAAAACAGGATAATCTTAGCAAAACTAAATTTTCTTAAAAGTGACCTTGTGGCTGAGGTAATGTTATTTTGTGAGGTGTTTTGTGTTTTAATATTTGACTAGTCAAACAACTCTTTTCATTCATTCACTCCTCTCATTCATTTTCAGTCATCGGTGGCCACCTTCACTCACACATAAACATACACGCACATTTTACAGGCTGCTTCTTACCACATTGGTCATTTCCTAATGTAAACCTGGAACATAAACATAACTCTTTTCAAACTTCTGCGTTACTCTGGTTCCTGCTGCTGTGGGCATGTACTCGAATTTGGTTTTATACACTTGGAAGAATTCTGCTTAAGTTCTTTTCTTATAACTACACAGGCATAGCTCCCTCCCTATGTCACAAAATCTAGGGATCTCGTCCACTGTCCTGAAATCAAATCCTTTACCATGACAGGTGGCTTGGGAGAGACAAACGCCTGAGGTTTGTGCTGCTTTTCAGACCTGCTTCTTTCAGCACTGTCATAATTCAAAAATTGATAACATACATAGCTTTTTACAGATGTTCTTGCTGGCTACACAGATTCTCCCCCCTTTTGTTTTAATCTAGTATGTGTTTCAATGTGTGATGTGCCTTTTTAATAATTGTTTGTCTTATGGGTTAGTGTGGAATGCTTGTGACGTGAGAATTTTCCTATTTGATAGGAAGTAAAGCTGTATTATTATTATTGTTAATCCATTTTAGAGTACCAAGGTTGCTAAGCAACTAAATCATTGTGTTTTACACTCTTGCATTTTGTCCAGTGGATGCTGTGGCAGTTATGTTTTGTGGATATGTATCTATGTGCATGTACATATTTCAATATGTCCAATTCAGAGATGTATATATTTGTTTGCTAGAATTCATTTGCCATTAACTCTCTAGGGTTAATGCTTTCCTGAGATGGCACGGGTGTGATTTCTTGACAGTGTGGGCATGCCCTGATAATGTCTGAGCTTTATTAATCGTTGTTTTGAATTGTCTCTTTAGAGAACGTGCATTCTGATGGAAAAACGAATGAGACAATTTTGTTTGCTCTAGAACTCTGGGTATGGTGTTAAACATTGCTGCTTTAACAGCTTCTCAGTTTCTGTCAGTTATTGGCTCTGACCTGTCAGCATGTGATTTGTGTGTATTGTTTAGAAATCATACCTTCTGTGAATCACAGGAACCAAACAGAACGCATTTCAAACAACAGGTGAGGGTTAACAATATCTCAAAGAAACTAGGTTTCAAGACGGGGTATGAACCTTATAGTATAATAAACATAGTTACAACATTAAGGGTTGTTCAGAAATTTTTCCCAAGGCAACATGAATGGCAGTCAGTTCCAGAACCTGCACAGAGCCTTGGTTCACGGTCTGTAGTTCTCATTCCCACTGTTCTGTGGCAGGATTTATTCAAGACATTGCAGTATTTTGTGTTTTTCCTGGATGCATCTGTGAAGGCTCTGAGACCTTTTACTGTTTCAGGTTTGCATCTGGTGTGGCTTTTAAAGGTAAATTACCGTTTTCTGCCCACAATCTGTGCTTAAGGAGATGGATTGAAATATTACCACCCAAACTTGCCAAGGCAGCTTGGGATCCTGCGTCCTCAGCTGTCATCCTATCCAAATTGTCCTTTGAAGCTGGACTGTTGACAAAAGGCAGGATCTCTTCCGTCCAATTCCCGCAGTCGTGCTCTGCCTTTAATGACAAGCTTTGCAAACATCTCATTAACAGATTACACATTTTTTAGGTGGTGTGTGTGTGGCAGGAAGAGCCATTCTAGAACTAACAGTGGGCTTCTCTCAGTTTGATCCCACTGAACAATACTGCAAAGTCGGTACCTGCTGGGAATTAGGACTAGGTAGATTTGCCTTTCAGGATTTCTCCTGTTTTGTCTGCTTGTATCACCTTGGTACAATTTTCTAACACTTGGTTTGCCTCTGCAGCTAGAGATTTGTCAGACTTTAGGTTGGAGTTCCCCTTTAGCAATACAAAGAGAGGGTGTAGGCCCCTTGTGGTTATGGTTAAAACAGGTTTTAAGCAATTGACAGCTCCCTGAGGCTTCTGCAACTCGTGTAAATATAAAGTGTTTTTTACCTCGAGCTGTAGCAGCTGTGGAGAACTTTTTTGCTGCGTGGATTCCTGTCCAGGGCAAGCCCAGAGTTGTGGTTGCTGGATCCTTCCTGAAACAATCTGAAGATCTGCATCTTGGACAATTTTGGTTAGAGCAGTAACAATGAATGGCAGTTCATTTCTTGTGGCCGTGGTTATCAATGTGTCCTCTGCATAATGATGTATCATGGCTGTTTGATACCTTGTCAGGTTACTTTGCATCTCCTGAGGAGGGACAGCCCAGCAGTGATTTTGCATAGGCTGTGCATTGTTCGTGGCCATGACGAGAGAGAAAAGTCTCTGGGCATCCCCATGGTGTATAAGGGTGGTAAAGGAATAGTTCTTTGAACCAGTTACCACTAGTGCCCAATTTGCTGGAAGCTTTATAGGTAGGGGCAGTCCAAGCTGCAAGGCTTCCGCATGTTTTTTGACTGCGTGTTCTGCTCTTAACATTTGCAGTGTTTTCCACCTGTCCCCTTTCTTGGGGGTGCAGAGTACATGGGTATTTTGGGGGCTGGTTATTGGCATATTGTGGCTTGCCTTAAGTTGTTTCCTCTCTTGCACATGAAAAGTGGTGCTACAAAGGAGTACAGCAAGCAGTACCCCCACAAGCAGTGCAGTGCTTGCGACCTATCTCTTGCCTTGCTTATGGCACCCTTGGTACAACTCAGTCCATTCCCTGCTGTTAGGGTGCTTATGAAATGTTGCTATTAGAGGTCTCCAGGGGCAATCTTTCTGAGAGTGATCAGTGTCTCCACATCTAACACAACTACCTGTGTGTCTGACTTCTTTTTGTACTCTTAGCTGGGCATCTAAGGCTGCAGCTAAAAAGGCAGGTTGGTGCTTCTCAGAGCTAACTCTTTGGTAGGGTTGAACCAGTTCAGGAATGTTGCAATTTTCCCCTGCAGGAGGGGTCTGCAAGGCTCTTTCACAGCTTGTATTCCCCTCTTCAAGAGCCAACTGCTTATACAGCATCTCTCTGGCTTCATTGTATTCAACTTGCTTGTTTAAAGCAGACTGCAGCTGGTCTAAACATCTCAAATTTGGCTCAGTACAACCTTGTAACACTTTAATGGGGAACAGGTAATTATCTTGGTTTGTAGTGAGAGTGTTTTTCATAGCTATTAGGGCTTGCCTGACTACTACGTCGCATATTTCTCTATGGTATTTAGATTGTGTATCTAATGAATTATAATTTGCATCCCCACTTAACTGGTGTGCTGTGACGCCTGCCTGTGGGTATTTAATATAAGCAGAGCAATTTTTCTGAAAGTCAGCTAACCAGACTGTATATTGGGTGTCACTAAGAACTATTTTCATTAGTTCTTTCCAGTCATATGTGGTGAAAAAATAGATGGAACTCAATGCCTCCAAATACTTGAGAGTATTGGTTAAGGACATACCAGATTCTCTTACCAAATGCCTCAGTTTCTCTGTAGCCCCATACAGGGGTTGACGCTGAGGGGACTGGCTTTGGCTGAATTTGTTTGGGCACGGCTGAATATTATTCAAGCTTCCCACTTGAAGTGCCTTGCCCAGACATTGTTCCCAGGTGTTAACTGACTTCCCCCCATTCGCCTCTACGTTCCCTCCCGGTGGAACCATCCCTGGTTCCTTCTCCCCATCCCCCCACTCCTCCCCCTCTGTGGCTCCAGCGAACCCAGTTCCCTGGGGGGGTGGTGGTGGGCGGTGGGCAGGGGGTGGGGTTGCTTTCCCCTTGGTGTCTGTGGGTGGGGCGGGGCTGCGCCGGGGCCAGAGAGAAGGATCGGTGTCTGGTCCGTGTGGTGGGGAAGATGGTGGCACCCATGCCTGGGCACGTGGTCGGCGATCATTCGCGCTATGGGGTGGCAAATAAACTGGGTTAACCCCCCCATCACCATTACGGGGCCCCCCGCGGTGGTGCCATGGGCTGGGATCTCGCGTCACAAGCCCCGTCCCTTCCCGCCGACCTGCATCCTTTGGGCTCCCGGTTCCTGACCCAGTACTTAAATCACGAACGGCTCCTCTCCCTCCCCCCTCTATGTCCCGTGAGTTTCTGTTCCTGCGTTGCAAGTTTGGTAATTGTGTGTGTGTCTTGGTTCAGAATATGGTAAGATTTTAGCAGTAAAGTTAATGTTTCAATGTCTCTGTGAGGTTTCTATGGAAACGAAGCATCTTATGTTCCCTTAGCTCCAGGCAGGTGCCGGAGCACATGGCTGGGAGTTCCTTTGTGTAGCAGTTTCAGTTCCGACTGGGCTGTTCGCCTGCCGGCTTTTTTTTTCTTCTGGCGTCTGCGAGGTTTGGGGTCGGAATCAGGGCCGCCCTCTCTGGCCGCTTCGATCTGTCGGCTTTTTCTTTCTTCTTTCTTCCTCTCGTTCCTGTGCACTTTTCCTAATATTTGGGAGCTCCTAAACTAACTTTCCGTTTCTCAGACGTCACTGAGACAACGGGTTATAGACGTCTTGGTTTTTTGTGG
Source organism: Pseudopipra pipra (assembly GCF_036250125.1). Classification (NCBI taxonomy): domain Eukaryota; kingdom Metazoa; phylum Chordata; class Aves; order Passeriformes; family Pipridae; genus Pseudopipra; species Pseudopipra pipra. The sequence goes on along the minus strand of NC_087580.1, from coordinate 12,644,547 downwards.
TGAAAGATTCCCGAGTCAAAATAATAGACTCGATAACCGGAATCTACCACGAGTTTCCTGCTTCAGGATAATCTAAACTGACTTAATATAAGTTAAAAGAGTCCCAAGTTCGGGTGCGCCATGTGTAGAAGACTCAAATGTCCTTATATAATAAGGAAAAACACCTCCTCGTGTGATGGTGAACAAAGAGAGTTTATTTCAAATTCGGCGCGGTTTTATCCTTTAACACCCTGTGACTCCTTTAACCAATGAGGTTACCTGTGTTGGTGCATGCTCCCTTGGGCTTCTCTGCCCCGGCACGTACCCTGTGCCCTGGACACGCCTCCCACACCCTGGTTCCCCCCAGTGTGTCCCAGTATCCCCCAGTAATCACCCAGTGCCCTGCAAAGCCCCCCAACTGTCCCCAAGGTGTCCCCAGATGCCCTTGGCCTTTCTGTGAGCGTGGAGGGGAGGACGTTTCTGGGGTCAGAGGGTCTGGGGGGGCTCCTGGGGTGAGATGGAGGGTTGGGGACATCAGGGATGGGGTTTGGGGCCAGTGAGGAGGAGCTTGGGGCCAGTGGAATTGGGGGTGTCAAGGAGGGAATAATGGCAATGAGGAGGCCCTGGGGACACTGGAGACACCAGGGTTGTCTTGGAGTGTCAAAGGGGGAATTAGGGACACCAAGAGGGTCTTGGGGACACCAGGGGGGTTTCAGGATTCAGCTGCTCGTGGTGCAGCCCCTCCTCTCCCCCCCAGGCCCCATTAACACCCCCAAATGTCCCCTAACCCCCATTTTCCCTTTAATCCCCTCCCCACACAGATCCCTTTGACCCCCCAATGCCCTCAAGACCTCTTTTAACTTCCCTAAATGCACCCAAAGCCCCCCTAAACCCCCTTAAATCCCCATCCCACCCCTGCAGATCCCCCCAAATCTCCCCCAGCTCCCCCCTCAAATCCCTTCCAACCCCCCCAAGAGGGATCGCCCGGCACCCTTGGACAGGAACACAGTGGGCTGTACTGGGGGCACTGGGCTGTACTGGGAGGGCACTGGGGGGGGCTTAGGTGTCCCATGACAACATGACCCAGCTCCAGGAGAGATCTGGGGAGCAGTGAGGAGCTACTGGTCTGTCCTGGTCTGTTCAGGTCTAAACCCCCAATCTCCAAAGCCCCTCCCCAGCTCCCCCAGGACCCTCCCGCACCCCAAAGCCCCCCAGGCCCCCCCAGGCCCCTGACTTGGTCCTGCTGCCCCTTGAGCATCTGCAGCTGCTGCAGAACCAGGCATTCCATCAGCAAATGTGCAGCTGACACCAAGCTGGGGGTGTGTTGATGTGCTGGAAGGCAGGAGGGCTCTGCAGAGGGACCTGGCCAAGCTGGATCCATGGGCTGATTGCAAGGGGATGAGGGTCAAGCAGGCCAAGGGCCGGGTCCTGCCCTTTGGCCACAAGAAGCCCCGTCAGCCCCCCGGGCTGGGGCCAGAGTGGCTGGAGAGCAGGCAGGCAGAAAGGGAGCTGGGAGTGGGGATGGACAGGAAGCTGAAGAGGAGGCAGAGTGTGGCCAGGTGGCCAAGAGGGCCAATGGATGGTGGCCTGGCTGAGGAAGAGTGTGGCAGCAGGAGCAGGGAAGGGATTGTTGGGCTGGAGTGAGCGCTGGTGAGGCCACCCCTGGAGTGCTGTGTCCAGCTCTGGGCCCCTGAGCTGAGGAAGGCCCTGGAGGGGCTGGAGCAGGTGCAGAGAAGAGCAGCGAGGCTGGGGAAGGGAGTGGAGCACAAGTGGTGTGAGGAGAGGCTGAGGGAGCTGGGGGTGTTGAGGCTGGAGAAGAGGAGGCTCAGGGGAGACCTCCTGACTCTCTGCAAGTCCCTGCCAGGAGGGTGTAGCCAGGTGGGGTTGGGGCTGTTCTGCCAGGAAGCAGCAGTAGGACAAGAGGGCTGGGTCTGGAGCTGTGCCAGGGGAGGTTTAGGCTGGATATTAAGAAGGAATTTTTTCCCAAGAGAGTAATCAGGCCTTGGAATGGGCTGGGCAGGGAGGGAGTGGAGTCCCTGTCCCTGGAGGTGTCCCTGGAGTTATTTTTTAGCATCAACATTCCATGGCATCATAACCCTAAATAATTTCATTTCTATCAATAGATCTGATTTGCCATCATTAAAACCTGGGGGACAAAAGTGGTTCAGTCACACCTCTGTAATTCCTCTAAATATAAAATGTTGACAAGATTCAAGGCTGAGATTGGATCCAGCAGCCTCCAGCACCCCACAGGAAGTTGGGAGCTCAGGGGAACCACTCCCTTTCCCAAAACCTGGTTTCCAAAGACCCCCATGGGACTGCCGGACCCACCAGATCACCCCTCCTTTTCCACCCTTCTCCCTCTTCCTCCTGCTTTTCCGTGGTCCCCTCAATCCCCAGCCCAACCAGGATCACTTTTGGGGTCCCAACCCCCACTTTTTGCCCCCCTTCCCACCCCTCCCACATCATCCCCCCACTCCCCAGCCCCCTCATGATCAGTTTGGGGGTCCCACCCTCCCCTTTTCTCCACTCTTCTGACCTCTCCCACCCATTTCTCATCACCCCCCAAACTTCAGTGCCTCTCCCCCTCCACTTTTGGGGGGTCCCACTCCCCTCCCACTCAGTTTGGGGTCCCACCACCCCTTTATCCCCTCTGACCCCCTTTTCCCACCAACCACCCCCCCTCCCACCCCCCACTCCTCGCCTGCAGCCAGGGGGGCTCCCAGCACCACCAGTGCCCAGAGAAGTCCCCCAGAAAAGGGGTTGGGGGGGTCCTGGGTGGGCTTTGAGTGTGTTTGGGGGTCCTTGAAGGGCTTTGGGGAAGTGTAGGGGGGTTCCCAGCACGTTTTGGGGTGAGCTGGGTGCTTTATTGAGGGGCAGGTGCCCTCCCAAAGCCCCCCCAGAGCGAGATGACATTGGGGGAACACAGGGGGGTCCCCATTCCCGATCCATCCCGGGGCCGGTTCTGCTCCCCCCAAACTCAGCTCCAATCCTTGGGATTCCTTCAAACCCCTCCCCCACTGCCTCCCAGATCTGTCACTGGAGAAAACTGGGAAGCTTTCCTGGGATCACTGGGAGCAACCAGGTGGAGGCAGAGTGACAGCAGGGACAGGGGGGACACACGACCCCCCAAAAACCTCACGGGGATGAGGAGGGGGTCCAGGCAGGGCCTGAGGCCCTGGGGAGGGGCTGCGGCCACCGCCGGCTCAGGAGCTCTGTGGGGAGAGAAAAGGGGGTGACACCGGGGTGGGGGGTCCCTGGGGGGGCACAGACGCTCTGGGGGGGACACACGACCCCCTGGGACCCCCCTCACCTTCTGGCACAGGTAGAAGCCGAGCCCCAGCGCCAGGGAGACGAAGGCCAAGAGGAAGCCCCGACCCCTCCTTCGCAGCAATTCCTCAGGCTGATGGAGCCCGGCAGGGCCGGGGCCGCCGGCGGTGTCCGATCCCGGCAGGAAGCGGGGAGGGCCCGGCGGGGTCTGATAGAAATAAATCAAGGTAGAGCTCTCTCTTTCTTTTGCCCCCTGGGCAGTGACCATCAAGAGCTGTCCCTGCTTCACGGCAGAAGCTGCACACACTTCAACAAAGTCTGTGGAAGAATCTGCTCTGTCAAAGTTGGCCCTGGGCTTTTATGCTTCTCCAGTGATGGATCAGCAGTCACATATTCCCAGGCCAGTGAGCAGCTGACCTGTCAAACTCTGCTTCCAAAAGCAGGATGTGTGTTGGATAGTTGGGGAACCAGGCTGAGTTTGGCCCAGTTCAACACTAAACCAACCCCTTGGCACCAGCAGTAACTCCCCACAGAGAGCTGGCAGTGCTTGCATTCTCCCATCAGATTCTTTTCCAGGTAGAACATCCTGCTACAAGGGGTCTGTTACTACGCATCCCAGAAAAGGGGGGGTAACCAGGTTCTTATTAATAAATCCCTTGGGGTGGATTAGAGTGAAATGACACTGAATAATCGGTGTTTGAAAACATATATATGTAGGGTTTATTTTAGAACAATGTTGTTTCAAAGGTAAACAGGTATGTTGCCATTTTGGGTGTTATCATCTCTATCTCTCATCTACAGCAACATGGCATAAAGAGAACCTTTAGGGAAAATGCATAAGGGAGAGAAAGAAAGACAGGATAAGGGTAAGGGAGAGTATAAGAAAGCAAAGCTGAGAGTGGAAAGCTGTCTATAGTCACTGCCCACGGGGTCCAGAGATGGAACTTGGCAGTTGCAGCTCCAATGGCTGTCAGTTGAAGTGGTGGCCTTGATCCATTGGGGTGGGGGAGGGAAGCCCCCACACTCCAAGAAGTTATGAGTTATTATATCCATGGACAGTGTTCTGGGCCGTGCCACGAACCCCCAACATCTCCTGGGCCTGCGCAGAGTTCCCGTGAGGGGCCTGGGAAAAGGGTTTTTCCTGCCTTTCAAGATTGGTCGAGGGGGGATGGGCTTTGATGGGCCCTCAGAGGTCTAATGCAAAAGTCCTGCAGCTGTATTATATGCCACCCTTTAGCACAGTAGTTTACACAGACCCAATCTTATTACCCCATTTGATATCAAACTTTCTAAATTCATTTAGCGTGTTTAGACTTCTTTTCAAGGTAGAATTGTAGAAAAACACCTCTATTGAACACCATCACACCCTAGGCCTGGACAACAAGATCCCACAAGACACAAAGCAACCTTCAAGCCCAGAACTTTGGAGGTGCTCCAAGGACTGTACGTGCTGTGAAGAAGAGAAAGATGAGGAAGAAGGGGTCCCAAAGCCCCCAAACCCAATTCCCAAGGGGTGTGTCGGGGGTAGAACTGGGCAGAACTGGGGGGTGGAGAGTTCTGGCATTGGATGGACCATCTTCTAAAACTGCAGAACCATTGCCTGGGAGGGCGCGTCGTGTGTGTTCCCCTGGGCCTGTGGGCCTGATTAAAGGACCTGCTCTTTTGAGCTGATCTTACACACTGAATTGGCCTGGAGTTTTCTCTCTTGAGCTTACAGGATTAACTAACTAGGTGGCTTTTGCTAAATGCAGATCCCAAGGTTTGAAGGTCCCACTGCCCATTGCTTTCCAGGTGGTTTGGAACAGTCCACTCTGCCATTCCACTTTCCCAGAGGCTGGTGCAGGACAGGGAATATGATCCATCCACTCCATGCTGAGCTCTCTGGTCCAGGTGTGCACAAGGTTGTTTTTGAAAAGAGTCCTGCTGTCCAACTCCAGTGTTTCTGGAGGGCCGTGTCTCCACAGGACTTGCTTTTCCAGGCCCAGGATGGTGCTCTGGGCAGTGGTGGGAGGCACAGGGGGTGTCTCCTGCCCTCCAGGGCTTGTGTCCATCATTGTCAGCACGTAGAGCTTACCTGGGTGGGTTTGGGGAGTGTGCTGGGATCAATCTGCCAGGCCTGCCCACATCTCTATCTCAGCCATCATCCCCCACCCCACAGGGGCTTTACCCTCTTGGCCTGTTTGATGGCAGCACACGTTTCCCAGTTCTGGAGAACCTGGCAGTTGGTGTCCATGGTTAAATGCAGCCCTGGATCACAAGCCCAGCTGGATGTTGCACCTCTTCCCTGAGGACCTGAGGTGTCCTGGGCCCAGCGAGCCAGAAATAATTCCCCCTTGTGTTGCCAGTCCAGTTCTGCCTGAGACACTTTCATCTGGTCAGTCCCATCCCCCTGTCCATTGTTGGATGTCACTCATGAGCCCAGCTCTTGGCTCCCTGTGCATCTCCAGGATGGACTTTCACAGCCAACCTCTCTGCCCGGGTGGCAGGAGGGCCTGCCCTGATAAGGCCTAAAATCCCCTCAGACAATGCCAACAGTGCCAGCTCTCCTGCAAGCTGTCTGTGAGAGCTGAGAGTTACCGGTGGCACCATGGGAATGGTTTTGGTGTTGGATGATGCTCAAACCAGCCTGGTTCACTCAACTCCAAACACACATCCTGCTTTTGGAAGTTGGATGGGACAGAGAAGCTGGTAACTGGCCTGTCCATTTGTGAGGAGCAGTCAATCCCTTCCTACTAGAGAAGTCCAGCCCCCTTTCATCCAGGCAGGTTCTTCTGACACAGCCCTTCTTGGGGTAGATGTGTGGAGATTCCTGCCTTGGCTGGGGACGCCCTCCAAGGACACTCCTCAAGGCTGAGCAAAAGAAATCTCCCCACGACCGTTGGTCTGGGTGAGTTCCATCAGATCTCTGCATAATAATTATTTATTTTGGCTAACTTTAATATAATTGTTTCAATAATTGCTTCAATATAGTGCACTATCCTATCTTATACTGTACTATAGTAGTTTTAACCTTCATACTGTGTAGTAAATAACTCTGATTAAGATCTTTTGTCTGATCATTTGTAAGAATAAATGATTCATTTTATATAAATATTCTCATTTGGCCAATCATTGAAACTTGTGGGACAAAAATGTTCCAATCCCACTTCTGTAATTCCTTAAATTTAATTTGTTGACAAAATCTGAGGCGAAGATTGGATCCCTTATTCCTTGAGGCTCTGCAGTGCAACAATGGCTCCTTGATTCCATGAAGTTGCACTGTTTCCCACCGTTCTTGGGCTCCATAAGGCCCTGCAGTGTGACAACAGCCCACTGATTCCATCATTTTCCCCAGTGTCACAATGGACCCTTGATTCCATGAGATTCCTCAGTGTCCCGTTGGTTCCCTTTGGTTCCAAAAGGTTCTGGGATGTCACACTGGCCCCTTGATTCCCTGACATTCCACAGAGTCCTGGGGTCCTTTTGATTCCATGAGGTTCCGCAGTGTCCCATGTTCCCATTGGTTCCAGGAGGCCCCAGTGGATTCCAATGGCCCCTGGATTCCAGGAGATTCCACAGTGTCCTGGGGTTCCCTTGTCTCCCTGAGTTTTGGCAGTGTCCCAGGGTCCCTTTGTTCCCAGGAGGTTCCTTTGTTTCCATCAGGCCCTGCCACATCCCAGACTCCCTTTGGTTCCATGAGGTGCTGCAGGGTCACAATGTCCCCTTTATTCCATGAGGTTCTACCATGTCCCAGGTTCCTTCGGTTCCATGGGGTTCCAGAGGGCCAAAACTCCCTGGTTCTTATCCTTCCAAAATGTGTGGGCCCATTCTCTCCCTGCCTGGGATGGAGCCCCATTGTGTTTGTGCAGGAATGGATCCATGGCCATCCTGCCACTGCCCCAATTGAATGCTGCACAAACGTCACTGCAGGCCCGACCCTGGATGCAGGAACAGTCTGGGAACTCCAGGCCTGCTGACATTCAGCAGAGCCAGTCGGGGGCCCAAAGAGCACAAGTGATTGACTGCAACCCCTGCAGGTCTCTGGCATTGCTGGGGACAAATGCAGGAACTGCCAGGAGCTCTGCAGAGCCCTGACAGTGCCACTGCAATCCCAAGCTGCATTGCCCGGGGCAACCCTCAGCACAGCCAAGGCCACAACCCTTCCTGAAAGGTGTCCCTTCTGGGCAGGGCCAGGGGGACAAACCCCTCCATCTGTCCCTGCACATGTTGGGTCCAATTCTCAGCCCCCACTTAGGGACAAAGTCAGCCTACATTGGGTGTTTAGCTTTGCATTTGCTTCACTCTTTTGTGCTTCCAACACACACAGAACTCTGGGCAGAGTCTGCCCCTCAAAGAACACCAGACCTGACTAGTCGTGGCTTAGAAGGGTTTCTCTAAAAACATGGCAATTCATGTCCTAGATATGGCAATTCTTTGGAGAAGGAGTTTGGGACTGAAAGAACCACAGAATGATTTGGGTTGGAAGGGAGCTAAAAGGTCATCTGGTCTAAGTCCCTGGACATGGACATCTTTTACTAATTGAGATTACTCACATTCCCTGACCTTGGACAAATACAGAGATGGGGCATCCACTTCTCTGGGAACCTGTTCCAGTTCTTGCCACCCTCAATGTTAAATATTTCTTCTGATTATAAATAAAATACTCCAGTCTTTCAGTTTAAAGCAATTGCTCCGTGTTCTGCCACTACAGGCCTTGGTAAAACATATCCCTGTGTTTTCCTTAGACTGTGAGCACCAGGTGTTCATCTGCAAACACCTTGGAGAGTACCCAGGGATCTCCCAAGAAAAGATTTGGAGGCCTCAAGCCCATGACCACTCTGTAGGGACTAAGGAGCTGTGGGCTCCATGGTGTGGAGACTGAGGACAGTGCAGGAGTAGCCAGAGAGGGCTTGAAGGGGGGTTTCAGAGATGAAGGATCCTTTTGTCATAGCAGGAAACAGCATGAAAAATAAAGAAATACTGCCAAGTTCAGCTGGAGAGGTCCAGAATGGAAACAAAGAGAAAGGAATTTCACTCTGAGGGCAATGGTGTGGTGCAACACATCCCCCAGGAGGAGTGTGGATGAGCCCAAGGCTTTGTGTGTGCAGGAAGAGCCAGGGAGGACGCAGAGATGTCAGTGCAGGAAGGTGCCAGCCAGGTGGGGCAGCCGGGGGGATGACGACAGCCTGCAGGGAAAGGGGCAGGGCATGGACACCATAGGACAGCCTGGGCTGGAGAGGAGACAGGGAGGGGGAGAAGCTGAAAGGCCTTGCCAGAGCCACCTTCTGCAGGCCTTTGGCCAGGGCTGCTGTCTGTGCCGCTGATGCCAGGAGGAGGGGAGTGCCCCTTGCAGCCCTGGGGCCTCATGGCCTCCTTGTCCCTGCTCAGCAGCCTGGCAGGTGCCACCCCATGGGCCTGCCCTTGGCACTGCACATCCCACATCCAGTGCCCCAGGAAGAGCCCTGAGGAATGAGGCAGGGACAGGATGTGCCTTCATAGGGGCTGGGGGTCAGGGCTTGGTCCTTTGGACTAATAAAACACATCCAGGTTTCCTTATCATCAGAGCCACCTTTCCATTGCTTGTCCATACTTGTCATCACTGGAATTTTCTGTTCCAATTGGAACCTGGGGACACGTTTTCACAGTCGTGTCCCTCAGTGGGACCCATTAACACTACAAGAAACGTCAGCATTTCAAACTCATTTTGACTTGTTGAGAAGTTGTTTGAACTTCCTCTCAGGGACTGAGTCTCATGTAAACAACATCAAACCCCCCGAGGGTCATGAAATGCCTGGGGCTGTTGCTGTGCTGCTGAGCTGGGCCGGGCTCCTGGCACACAGGGAGCTCCTGGCAAGCAAGAAGAGCTTCAAAGAGACAGCTCTGCTGGTGAGCAGCTCCTCTGCACAGCCCAGCAGGGCTGAGGGCACTGCCAGGGCAGCTCAGGGACACCAGCAGGGCACAGACAGAGCTTCAAGGGGCTCAGCACTGGCAGGAGGGCTGAGAGCTCCCTGCAGGAGGAATCTTGGCAGGGCTGCACATGGTGAGTCTGTGGCTGCAGGGCAGTGCAGGGGCAGCTCCTGGAGGCATCTCCTAAAGCTGGCCCAGCCCCAGCTGATGGGATGGGTGAGCAGGGGCTGTTTTGGGGCACTTTGGAAGAGCTGTGAAGCCGGGAGTGCAGCCAGGGGTGCCCAGGGCTGTGGGGCAGAGCAGGGTCCTGCAGCCCAGGGCGCTGTGCTGGGCAGGGACTCTGCTGCCTGCCAGGGGCAGCTCTCAGCCGGCCCGGGGAGCTGATCCCGGGGCTGAGGCACAAGGGCTGTGGGCAAGGAGTAACTCCTGGGAGGGCAGGGAAGGGCTCTTCACCTGTTTAGAGCAGGCTGCAGGTTGTGAGGGCTGCTCTGAGTTCCAGGTCATTACAGAACATTTCTCAGGAGAGTTTTAGAAAGCACAGCAAGTCATGGGATACCTGAAAGTGAAGGATCCTGTTCTTTCCATCTTCAAATATATGTTTTCTGGTTGGGAAATTGGTCCTAAAAATTAATCTCACAGTTCAGGAGGAGGCACTGAAACTCCAAATCTGTTCCTCTTAGAGGAGAACAGACCAGGCAGTATCAGAAATCACCACACCTGTGCCTTACATGTAGCTCTGGGTCACTTTTCCAGCTTCCTCAGGGTTGCTCTGACGTTGCCATCAGAGCCAGCACAGCCAGAGATTCCCCTGGGCAATGCTGCACTGCTGGGCTGGAACAGAGAACATTTAACAAAGCTGCCCTTTTAAACAGTGCTGCCCTGCACTCCTCAGACTGTAGGTATTTGGGTTTACTAAAATTTAATTTGCATGTGAAGTTATGTTCAGGCAGCACGAGGGAAAGCACAGGGCAGATGGGAACAGAGGGAGGGACACTGCAGCTCTCCTGGCTCTGCACTGAGCTACAGAGAGCTGTGCTGTTTGTCCTCTCTTGTTTAAAGTCTCGTTACATTTTGCATCATAAAAATGAGGATTTGTACCCTAACAAGAACGGGTATCAGGTGCAACCATAGGAAATAATAACCACAGACAACATTATTTTAAGGACATGCTAAGCCTTTCCCCTGAAGCACACACTGTTCCACGTCTTGAGAGTGGAGACTGAACTTTTCTATTCAGGGTGGATGATGCCTGACATCCCGTGGGAGGGTTTGATGCTGTCACAGACCAGCTCCACGTCCCCACTGGAGCAGAGGAAAACTGAGCCCTTGGCAGCACATGGGCAGAGCTCCTGTTCCTCACAGCACCCTCAGCCACCACAAGAAAGGGAAAGGAAAAGCCTTTCAGTTCTGGGGATTTCTATGAGAAATAAAGTGGCTTTGCTTAGAGGAGTCTGTCTTAACTTCTCCCTGTCCTTTCGTGTTTCTGAGCAGTGTCCCTGTGCTGGGAAGCAGCAAATGCCCAAGAGCAGCTCCCTCACCCAGTTCCTCCTCCTGGCATTGGCAGACAGGCGGGAGCTGCAGCTCCTGCACTTCTGGCTCTTCCTGGCCATCTCCCTGGCTGCCCTCCTGGCCAACGGCCTCATCCTCAGTGCTATAGCTGCGACCACCACCTGCACACCCCCATGGGCTTCTTCCTGCTCCACCTCTCCCTCACAGACCTGGGCTGCACCTGCACCACTGTCCCCAAAGCCATGCACAATTCCCTCTGGGGCACCACAACCATCTCCTACATGGGATGTGCTGCACAGCTGTTTCTCTTTGCCTTTTTCATGTCAGCAGAGTTTTCCCTCCTCACCATCATGTGCTACGACCGCTATGTTCCCATCTGCAAACCCCTGCACTACAGGACCCTCCTGGGCAGCAGAGCTTGTGCCCACATGGCAGCAGCTGCCCGGGCCACTGGCTTTCTCTGTTCTCTGCTGCACACAGCCAGTACATTTTCCCTGCCCCTGGGCCAGGGCAATGCCCTGGGCCAGTTCTTCTGTGAAATCTCACAGTTCCTCAAACTCTCCTGCTCACATTCCTACATCAGGAAAATTGGGCATCTCTTGTTTTCAATCTCTTTATTATTTGGTTGGTTTGTTTTCATTGTGTTCTCCTATCTGCAGATCTTCAGGGCTGTGCTGAGGATCCCCTCTCAGCAGGGACAGCACAAAGCCTTTTCCATGTGCCTCCCTCACCTGGCCATGCTCTCCCTGTTCCTCAGCACTGCAGCATTTTCCTACCTGAAGCCCCCCTCCATCTCCTCCCCAGCCCTGGATCTGTTGGTGTCAGTTCTGTACTCAGTGGTGACTCCAGCACTGAACCCCCTCATCTACAGCCTCAGGAATCAGGAGCTCAAGGATGCCCTGAGGAAAATGATGACTGGATGCTTTTCAGGAGCAATAAAGTGCCTGTTTTCTGGTGCATAGCATTCAGAATGGGACTCCTTCATGGCCCAGCCTTCCTGCTCAGGTTTTTCGTGGCGATCATCGGGTTCTTCTTGCAATAATTTTCTGTGCAATGAAATATTATTTTGCATCTGCCTTCTAATTTAGTGTCTACCCATTGAATTGGACCCAGAGATGTATAAATGGTGAATTGTGCTCACAGAGTATTTAAACAAAATAAAGGACCCTGCAATGCCTTCTTTATCCAAGACCCTTCTTCTTAGCTGTTCCCAAAGGACAGCACACTGCAGGACAGTTTCCTGCACAGGGTTCCGCGACTCCGCGTCCCCGGCGCTGCGGGGCGGTTCAGTGCCGGGCCCTGCCGGCGGCTTCTTTATTGGAATCTTTCCTTTCTGTTTCGCCCTCCCCGCTCGCTGCGGCAGTGCGGGGCGGCCCCGGCGGTGCCATGGCGGGGTTCCCCTCAGGTGTGGGCAGCCACAGCCCAGCTCTGCGGGGCGGCCCCGGCGGTGCCATGGTGGGGTTCCCCTCAGGTGTGGGCAGCCGCAGCCCGGCAGTGCGGGGCGGCCCCGGCGGTGCCATGGTGGGGTTCCCCTCAGGTGTGGGCAGCCGCAGCCCGGCTGTGCGGGGCGGCCCCGGCGGTGCCATGGTGGGGTTCCCCTCAGGTGTGGGCAGCCGCAGCCCGGCTGTGTAGGGCGGCCCCGGCGGTGCCATGGCGGGGTTCCCCTCAGGGCGGCCCCCACTGCCCGTGCACGGTGGTGTTACCAGGGCAGCCTCTTCCCCAGGCACATCTGTGGGCTGTGACCCAGCGGCGATCCCTTCCCGCTCTAAGAGCCCGCAGGAATGGCTGCCTGGCTCCAAACTGCCCGCCGGGAGCGCCCTGGGATCACAGGGGGAGCTCTGCCCAGGGCAGCCCCCGCACTCAGTCGCCCCGAGCCTTCCTGCTCTCCCCGCACATGGCCGGCACTTTGGGAACAGCCGCGGTCGGCGCTGGAGTGGCGGCGCTTGGGCACGAGGAAGCGCCGCGAGCCCGGGAAAAGAGTCAGGAACATCTGGCACTGAGGGGAGCGCGGGCGCGGAACTTGGGCACAGAAATGATCGTGGGCCCGAGCGGGGGAGGGTCCCGGGCAACGGAGCGCAGGAGAGGACGGCGAGCGATGAGTGCTGCAGGTTGGGCTTCGCTGCCCTGGAGGCAAAAACTGCACTGTGCACCATCCAGAGATTTCCCATCGACCTTTCCAAAACCTGCCAATTGGGACAGGACATCAGACCTGTGCCCTGCCCAGACCCCAGGAAAGCTCCCCAGGCAGCCACCCCAGGCCCCACCATGGCAGGGAGGGCGTTTGGAGCAGTCACCCCACATTGTGAGTCCCAGGCCAGGCCAGGCCACTGCTTTCCACACAGCCCCAGCCCCCGTTTGCCGACAGGGCTGCCCCTCACACCGCCCTGCTCACCATCTCAGCTCTCTGCGACAGCCCAGCGAGCCCTTCCAGCAGTAGCCTGGACATCCCCACATTTGGACAGCCCTGATGGCTCTCGATGTCGGGCTCGTCAGCCAATTCCTCTGACTCAGCCTTCCTGGAGGACGACTGCAGGAGCAAACAGAGCCGTGAGGGGCCGGTAGAGCCTGCAGGGCTGGCAGGAGGGGACCAGGGCCTTTAGTGGTCACTCACAGACATGGGCTGGGTGTGGGGGCCTTCTGCAGAGCAGTGGAAGCACTGTCTACTGCAGCAGGTTGGCAAAGTCCTCCAAGATCTTGGCCAGAGTGGCCCACGGTGGGCCAGTGTCCATCAGGACGGCGACCGGACAGGACAGGAGTGCACCTACCCCCAGCAACAGGTCCCAGGGAGCCACCACGCAGGCAGGAACAGGCAGGGTGTCCCTGGGGACACAGGCCTGCCTCAGCCCTGGGCGCCCAGCTGCCCTCAGGGTGTCTCCAGGCCCTACTTTGCTCTCGTGTCTCCTCGGGACATCCCGAGGAGCCCCATGTTCAGACAGCCCTGCGTGCCCCCAGGACACCCCTTTTCTGTCCCCACACCGCAGAGCCTGACCTGTGAGCCCTTCAGTCACATTAAATGCATAACATTTGCTCAAGCTTAAGAGAAACCATGGCTTTTGTTGCCTCTTCTCTTTCTCCCACTGACCAGCAAGAGCTTTTCCCCACTCAACAGCTCTTCCAGCACCTTCTCCCAAGGCCTTTGCCGCGCCCCAGGCCCCAGTGCGACACCCCGAGCTGCCCCAGGGGTGACTGAGTGGCCCTGCCAGGCTGGCGGAGTCTTGAGAGGGGCTTAGGGCTGAAGGGGGGAGGATGGCACCCAGGGGGATTCCTTGGATTCACCAAGGAAGGCCTAGACTAAACTACCCCAGGGATCCGCTGGATCCAGTCTGGGTCTCGGTGTATCCCGGTGTCCCCCCTGTCCCCCCACCCCGGTGTCACCCCCTTTTCTCTCCCCACAGAGCTCCTGAGCTGGTGGCAGCCACAGCCCCTCCCCAGAGCTTCGGGCCCAACCTGGACCCACCCCGTCCCTGCGAGGATTTTGGGGGGTTGTGTGTCCCCCCCTCCCCTGCTGTCACTCTGCCTCCACCCGGCTGCTCCCAGTGACCCCAGTAAAGCTTCCCAGTTCTTTCCAGTCCTGGTTATTGGGGGCAGTGGGGGAGGGGCTGGGAGGGTCTCTGTGAGGTGGAGCCGAGTTTGAGGGGGGCAGAACAGGCCCAGGATGGATTGGGAATGGGGACCCTCCTGTGTCCCCCCTGTGTCAACCCGCTCTGGGGGGGCTTTGAGAGGGCACCTGCATCCTATGCAGGATGTGCTGCACAGCTGTTTCTCTTTGCCTTTTTCATGTCAGCAGAGTTTTCCCTCCTCACCATCATGTGCTACGACCGCTATGTTCCCATCTGCAAACCCCTGCACTACAGGACCCTCCTGGGCAGCAGAGCTTGTGCCCACATGGCAGCAGCTGCCTGGGCCACTGGTTTCTCTATTCTCTGCTGCACACAGCCAATACATTTTCCCTGCCCCTGGGCCAGGGCAATGCCCTGGGCCAGTTCTTCTGTGAAATCTCACAGTTCCTCAAACTCTCCTGCTCACACTCCTACATCAGGGAACTGGGCCTTATTGGGGTTAGTGCTTGTTTTTGTTTTGGTGGGTTTGTTTTCATTATTTTCTCTTATGTGCAGATCTTCAGGGCTGTGCTGAGGATCGCCTCTCAGCAGGGACATCACAAAGCCTTTTCCACCTGCCTCCCTCACCTGGCCGTGGTCTCCCTCTTTGTCAGCACTGGCCCATTTGCCTACCTGAAGCCCCCCTCCATCTCCTCCCCACCCCTGGATCTGGCACTATCAGTTCTGTACTCGGTGGTGCCTCCAGCACTGAACCCCTTCATCTACAGTCTGAGGAACAAAGAGCTCAAGAACACCCTGAGAAAAATGATGACTGGATGCTTTTCAGGAGCAATAAAGTGCCTGTTTTCTGGTGCATAGCATTCAGAGTGGGACTCCTTCATGGCCCAGCCTTCCTGCTCAGGTTTTTCGTGAAGGTCATCAGATTGTTCTCACAATAATCTTCTGTGCAATGAAATATTATTTTGCATCTGCCTTCTAATTTAGCATCTACCCATTGAATTGGACCCAGAGATGTATAAATGGTGAATTGTGCTCTCTGACTATTTAAACAAAATAAAGGACCCTGCAATGCCTTCTTTATCCAAGACCCTTCTTCTTAGCTGTTCCCAAAGGACAGCACACTGCAGGACAGGGTGTATTTGCAAACGGGACGGGGACAATAATCCCAGCCCAGCAGCACTGCCAGGGAGCAGCAGTGCTTGGTCTTTGCAGAGCTGCTCTCTTGCCACTCCCACACTGTCCTCCTGAGCCCCTTTCTCGCTGTAAGGCCTGAGTGCTCTCTGAGTGCAGTCCTGTGGGCTGGAAGCCCTTGGAGCACAGGCAGGGACAGGCCCTGGGAACTTGTGAAGCAGAGCTGGGCTCCCTTCCAGCATCTCCAGGATGCTGTGGGATCTTCTGAGGCCACTGCATGGACTGGGTCACTTCTTCTGGGACCTTGCTCCAGGGCTGGAACTCTCCTGCAGTGTCACCATGATACTGCTGCTCTCTGCTTTCCAGGTTCCATTTTCAGATCCAGTCTTCCCCTCCTGTTCACAGGGACATCCTGGGAGTGCTTCAGAGCTGCCATCCTGGGGCAGCTCCTGCCCAGCGTGGGCAGGCACAAGGTCTCTCCAGCTGCTCCTCTCCCCTCCCCAGTGCCACTGTTTTCTGCAGCCTCCTCATCCTTGCCCAGCACAGCCCTCCTGGCACAGTTGGACACAGTCCTTGTTCTACCCCCTCCTCAGGCACCTGCCCAAGCCCCTCAGCTGCAGCCTGATGGCCACAAACCTTCAGGGCAGGAAGGCACCGGGCAAAATGCTGAGGAAACCTTTCAGCTGCACTCAAATCCAGTTGGAGGGGTTGGCCTCGAGGAAGAAATCAATTCTCATTTTCCAGAACCAGCAGGACAACCTGTGTTGTGTCCTGGGCACTCTTCTGGAAGTGTGGGATATGGAAAAGGTTTTGGTGTCAGGGCTGTTGAGAAGGCTGGGCAGTGTCACTGGGAGACCTCTCCCAAACCCTTGGAAAGGCCAGAGCCATCCCAGAGCTTCCTGGGGCCTTGGCAAAGGCAGACATGGAAGCAGTCTGCAAACAGGGCAGCAAGGAGGGTTGGCAGAGTTCCACACTGCTCAGGCTCAGCAGGGAAGGGGATAGGGCAAGTCCTGCTGCAGCCATTGCCAGGCATGGGAAGGACAAGGCAGGGATTGCAGAACGCCTGTGGGAGGGAATAGAAGGGGATGTTTTGTGCCCAGACTTTATCAAGGCCCTTGACATGGTTTCCTGTGGTCTCCTTATGGCCAGACTGGTGAGAGCTGGACTGAAGAAGTGGAAGATGTGGTGGGTGGGAAGTTGGCTGAATGAAGAGTGTCAAATAAAATCCATGGTACAAAGTCCTCTTGGCAGCAACTTCCTGGTGAAATCCCTCAGTGACCATCTCTTGAACACCACTAGAGAACCTCTTTATTATCTCTCTGTACAATGGGACAAAATGTGTTTTCAAGTCCTTTGTGAATGATGCCAAATTTCAGAGAGCCCTTGAACAAGGTGTCCTGGTTTATAGACATTTATTGAGGTGGGAACTCCAATCAAATTAACTCACTCCCCTTTTATTCCCCACCAGTACAAGGAGACAAAATACAAAGAGGTATAAGTGAAAAAAATAACAGTTTACTGTTGGGGAAGAAGAAAACAACTGGCAGAAATACCAGGCTTGGAGACAGATCTATAACCCCTGAGATGACTAATCTACACCGGAATGGACACTAATACACTGGAAAAGACGTTTATTTACCAGATGTGACTACCATTGGACTGACAGTTTTTCCCCAGTTTTCCCCAGTTTATTGTTGTACTGTTCTAGTGTTGTATGAACCCCAGCTTGTTGTTTTAAAAATCATATCCTCCATATTGTCTCCTTCTTCCCTCACAGTTTTCCCGCCAAACCCTGTTGTTCTGCCCTGTTTTCCCGCTCCTCTGCCTGCTATTGGCTGCTGTTTGGTGCAGTGCAGAGGTAGCTCCTATTGGCCCATTCTCCTGGTGACACCCAGACTCCGCCCATCTCTACCCTGTTGCCCTATCCCAAGAGCCCCTGAGTTGTCAACCCTTTACTCCTCCCCTATCCTGAGTCCAGCCCCTGTTCCAACCCTCTGTAAGTCCCTGCTTGTCCTAATAAAGTTGGCATTGCTTCACGAGACCTCAGCTGTGTCAAGACCCTGATTTGCAATGCCCGGTCCCATTTTCCTTTCCCCCGCGGGCCGTGGCAGTTCACTGATGAGAAATAGAGCAGCAAAACCAGCAATAGCAACAGAACAGTTCAAAGAACAGCAGAGAGAGAAATTGCTTCCTCTCTGCCCCCCTGCCCCAACTCCCTTTTGTAAACAGATCAAAACAGGGATCAACACGTGCCTACCTTCCCCCTTTTCCCCCTGAATGAACAAAGAACAAAAAACAAACCAAGGAAAGAGGGGGCAAAGCCAAATCTGGGCAAATCTCTGGTCTGAGATCAGTGGTGCTGCCCAAGAACACGCTGACTCCAGAGGTGTCCAAGCGGGGCAGAGCCGGCGACACCGGTCCCTGCGGCGGCGGGGGGGAGGCAGCGGCTCTGCTTGATTCCATGGAGTTCTGGGGAGGCACAGGGGGTGCCATGAGACTCTTCAGTGTCACTCTGGCCCCTTGGTTCCATGAGATTCCACAGTGTCCCTGCATTCCCTTGGTTCCATGAGGCCCTGCAGTGTCACAGGGCCACTTGATTCCGTGACATTACAAAGAATCAGAACGGCCCCTTGATTTCAGGCCAACTGCACATGGGGCTGCCTTGGGGGGAGTGTTGCGCCAACATGGTCCCAGCTGCCCTCAGGACGCTCCCAGTCACTCCCAGTATGACCCCAGCCGCCTTCACTGTGAGCCCAGTTGCTCCCAAAAGGATCCCAGTTGTGCCCAGCATGGTCCCAGTTGCTCCCAATGGCTCCCAGTGGGATCTCAGTAGCTCCCAGTTGCCCCAAGCGTAGAACCACTTGCTGCCAGTATGATCCTAGTCTGATCCCAGTATGATCCCAGTACATATGATCCCGCTGGATCCAGTCTGGGTCTCGGTGTATCCCGGTGTCCCCCCTGTCCCCCCACCCCGGTGTCACCCCCTTTTCTCTCCCCACAGAGCTCCTGAGCCGGTGGCGGCCGCAGCCCCTCCCCAGAGCCTCGGGCCCAGCCTGGACCCACCCCGTCCCTGCGAGGATTTTGGGGGGTTGTGTGTCCCCCCATCCCCTGCTGTCACTCTGCCTCCACCCGGTTGCTCCCAGTGATCCCAGTAAAGCTTCCCAGTTCTCCCCAGTCCTGGTTATTGGGGGGCAGTGGGGGAGGGGCTTGGAGGGTCTCTGTGAGGTGGAGACGAGTTTGGGGGGGGCAGAACCGACCCCGGGATGGATCGGGAATGGGGACCCCCCCGGTGTTTCCCCAGTGTCAGCCCGTTCTGGGGGGGCTTTGGGAGGGCACCTGCCCTTCAGTAAAGCACCCAGCTCACCCCAAAACGTGCTGGGAACTTCCCAAAAACCTCCCCACAACGCCTCAAGGACCCCCAAACACACTCAGAGCCCACCCAGGACCCCACCCAACCCCTTTTCTGGGGGACTTCTCTGGGCACTGGTGGTGCTGGGAGCCCCCCCGGCTGCGGGCGAGGAGCTCTCGGGTGAGTGGGTTGTGGGAAGAGGGCAGTTGGTGGGAAAAGGGGGGTCAAAGGGGATAAAGGGGTGGTGGGACCCCAAACTGAGTGGGAGGGGAGTGGGATCCCCCAAAAGTGGAGGGGGAAGAGCACTGAGGTTTGGGGGGTGATGAGAAATGGGTGGGAGAGGTCAGAAGAGTGGGGAAAAGGGGAGGGTGAGACCCCCAAACTGATCATGAGGGGGCTGGGGAGTCTCCAGGTGCCAATGCAGTTCTCAAAGCACAGCCTGGAATGGAGGAACTCCCAGCACAGGTTGAGGAGAGGCTGGAGAGAGGGGGGAGCTGCAAAAGCCCTGAGAGCCTGGAGAGGGCCGCGTGGAGAAGGGGAAGCCTGGACAGTGGGGACATCTGGGATCCCAAGGACAACAAAGTGGAGAACCTGGATAGGGGGAATGTCTGGGAATGTGGCACCTCGAAGGCAAGAATCAGAGAATTTGGAGATGGATGGAACCATCAGGGGTTCATTTGGGGTGGAAGGAGCGGCCAAAGCTCTTCCTGCAGGTGGGGCACTGGTAGGGCTTCACTTACTGGTGGGTCTCTTGGTGTCTGGTCAAGTTAGAGCTCTGGGTGAAGCTCTTTCCACACTCCCCACACTTGTAGGGCATCTCCCCAGTGTGGATGTGCTGGTGTCGGAGCAGGTGCGAGCTCTTCCTGAAGCTCTTTCCACACTCCAAGCACCTGAAGGGCTTCTCCCTTCTGGGAGGCTGCTCAGGCTCCACCAGGTCCGAGCTCTGGCTCAAACTCTGGCCGCCTTCCCGGCACAGGCTGAGTCTTTCCTCCTCACAGCACCCTGGGCTGGCTTTGGAGCCCCTCCTGCGGGGAGATCTCCGACCCTTTTCCTCCCCGCTGCCTTCCTGTGCCGGGGAGCCCTTCAAAACGGCCTCTCCCACCAAGGTCTGCCGGGGGATTTGTCCTCCGGGCTCTCCGTCCTCAGCTCGGGGCCTGGGGCAGGAAGCAAGAAGATTTGAAGCAAGAAGATTTGAAGCAAGATTTGAAGCAAGAGGATTTGAAGTAAGATGTGAAGCAAGAAGATTTGAAAAAGGAGATAAAGCCTCTGGCTGGGGACAGGGAGCACCAGGGTGAACGGCCCTCATGCTTCCACAGGAATCACAAAATCACAAAATGGCCTGGGTTGGAGGGGACCTTAAGGATTATCCCATTCCAACCCATGCCATGGGTAGGAACTCCTTCCACTAGACCAGGTTGCTCCAAGCCCCATCCAACTTGGTCTTGGACACTTCCAGAGATGGGGCAGTCACAGCTTCTCTGGGCAACCTGTGCCAGGACCTCACCACCCTCACAGGGAGGAAGTTTTTCCAACTATCTAATTTAAACCTCTGTCAGTGTGACGCCATTACCCCTTGTCCTGTCACTCCAGGCCCTTGTAAATAAATCCTTGTGTTTCCAGTACTAACCTGAAGTAGGTACTGCAACAAGAGAGTATGAGCTTGTGAGCTTTGAATTCCACTCCATCAACTGTTACGATCACATCACAGGGTCTCTCTTCAAGGCGGAGCTCGTTGGCGATGCTCCACTTGCTTTTGCTCATCTCTGTCTCCATGTTGGAGGATGACATGGGTTAGTGGTGGCCTTGGCAGTGCTGGGGGACGGTTCTCTGCGGGCATTTCCCGCACAGGGTTCCGCGACTCCGCGTCCCCGGCGCTGCGGGGCGGTTCAGTGCCGGGCCCTGCCGGCGGCTTCTTTATTGGAATCTTTCCTTTCTGTTTCGCCCTCCCCGCTCGCTGCGGCAGTGCGGGGCGGCCCCGGCGGTGCCATGGCGGGGTTCCCCTCAGGTGTGGGCAGCCACAGCCCAGCTCTGCGGGGCGGCCCCGGCGGTGCCATGGTGGGGTTCCCCTCAGGTGTGGGCAGCCGCAGCCCGGCTGTGCGGGGCGGCCCCGGCGGTGCCATGGCGGGGTTCCCCTCAGGTGTGGGCAGCCGCAGCCCGGCTGTGCGGGGCGGCCCCGGCGGTGCCATGGTGGGGTTCCCCTCAGGTGTGGGCAGCCACAGCCCGGCTGTGTGGGGCGGCCCCGGCGGTGCCATGGCGGGGTTCCCCTCAGGGCGGCCCCCACTGCCCGTGCACGGTGGTGTTACCAGGGCAGCCTCTTCCCCAGGCACATCTGTAGGCTGTGACCCAGCGGCGATCCCTTCCCGCTCTAAGAGCCCGCAGGAATGGCTGCCTGGCTCCAAACTGCCCGCCGGGAGCGCGCTGGGATCACAGGGGGAGCTCTGCCCAGGGCAGCCCCCGCATTCAGTCGCCCCGAGCCTTCCCGCCCTCCCCGCACATGGCCGGCACTTTGGGAACAGCCGCGGTCGGCGCTGGAGTGGCGGCGCTTGGGCACGAGGGAGCGCCGCGAGCCCGGGAAAAGAGTCAGGAACATTCTGGCACTGAGGGGAGCGCGGGCGCGGAACTTGGGCACAGAAATGATCGTGGGCCCGAGCGGGGGAGGGTCCTGGGCAACGGAGCGCAGGAGAGGAGGACGGCGAGCGATGAGTGCTGCAGGTTGGGCTTCGCTGCCCTGGAGGCAAAAACTGCACTGTGCACCATCCAGAGATTTCCCATCGACCTTTCCCAAAACCTGCCAAGTGGGACAGGACATCAGACCTGTGCCCTGCCCAGACCCCAGGAAAGCTCCCCAGGCAGCCACCCCAGGCCCCACCATGGCAGGGAGGGCGTTTGGAGCAGTCACCCCACATTGTGAGTCCCAGGCCAGGCCAGGCCACTGCTTTCCACACAGCCCCAGCCCCCATTTGCCGACAGGGCTGCCCCTCACACCGCCCTGCTCACCATCTCAGCTCTCTGCGACAGCCTGGCGAGCCCTTCCAGCAGTAGCCTGGACATCCCCACATTTGGACAGCCCTGATGGCTCTCGATGTCGGACTCGTCAGCCAATTCCTCTGACTCAGCCTTCCTGGAGGACGACTGCAGGAGCAAACAGAGCCGTGAGGGGCCGGCAGAGCCTGCAGGGCTGGCGGGAGGGGACCAGGGCCTTTAGTGGTCACTCACAGCCATGGGCTGGGTGTGGGGGCCTTCTGCAGAGCAGTGGAAGCACTGTCTACTGCAGCAGGTTGGTAAAGTCCTCCAAGATCTTGGCCAGAGTGGCCCACGGTGGGCCAGTGTCCGTCAGGACGGCGACCGGACAGGACAGGAGTGCACCTACCCCCAGCAACAGGTCCCAGGGAGCCACCACGCAGGCAGGAACAGGCAGGGTGTCCCTGGGGACACAGGCCTGCCTCAGCCCTGGGCGCCCAGCTGCCCTCAGGGTGTCTCCAGGCCCTACTTTGCTCTCGTGTCTCCTCGGGACATCCCGAGGAACCCCATGTTCAGACAGCCCTGCGTGCCCCCAGGACACCCCTTTTCTGTCCCCACACCGCAGAGCCTGACCTGTGAGCCCTTCAGTCACATTAAATGCATAACATTTGCTCAAGCTTAAGAGAAACCATGGCTTTTGTTGCCTCTTCTCTTTCTCCCACTGACCAGCAAGAGCTTTTCCCCACTCAACAGCTCTTCCAGCACCTTCTCCCAAGGCCTTTGCCGCGCCCCAGGCCCCTGTGCGGCACCCCGAGCTGCCCCAGGGGTGGCTGAGTGGCCCTGCCAGGCTGGCGGAGTCTTGAGAGGGGCTTAGGGCTGAAGGGGGGAGGATGGCACCCAGGGGGATTCCTTGGATTCACCAAGGAAGGCCTAGACTAAACTACCCCAGGGATCCGCTGGATCCAGTCTGGGTCTCGGTGTATCCCGGTGTCCCCCCTGTCCCCCCACCCCGGTGTCACCCCCTTTTCTCTCCCCACAGAGCTCCTGAGCCGGTGGCGGCCGCAGCCCCTCCCCAGAGCCTCGGGCCCAGCCTGGACCCCCCCCGTCCCTGTGAGGATTTTGGGGGGTCGTGTGTCCCCCCTCCCCTGCTGTCACTCTGCCTCCACCCGGCTGCTCCCAGTGATCCCAGTAAAGCTTCCCAGTTCTCCCCAGTCCCAGTTATTGGGGGCAGTGGGGGAGGGGCATGGAGGGTCTCTGTGACTGGAGCTGAGTTTGGGAAGGACAGAATCGAGTCCGGGATGGATCAAGAATGGGGACCCCCCTGTGTCCCCCCTGTGTCAACCCGTTCTGGGGGGGCTTTGGGAGGGCACCTGCCCCTCAATAATACACCCAGCTCACCCCAAAACGTGCTGGGAACTTCCCAAAAAGCTTTCCCAGAGCTCCCCAAGGACCCCCAAACACACTCAGAGCCCACCCAGGACCCCACCCAACCCTTTTTCTGGGGGGACTTCTCTGGGCACTGGTGGTGCTGGGAGCCCCCCCGGCTGCGGGCGAGGAGCTCTCGGGTGAGTGGGGGGTGGGAAGGGGGCGGTCGGTGTGAAAAGGGGGTTCAGAGGGGATAAAGGGGTGGTGGGACCCCAAACTGAGTGGGAGGGGAGTGGGACACAAGAGCAAGAATTCCTAATTAGAGATGGATGGAACCATCAGGGGGTTCATTTGGGGTGGAATGAGTGGCCAAAGCTCTTCCTGCAGGTGGGGCGCTGGTAGGGCTTCACTTACTGGTGGGTCTCTTGGTGTCTCGTCCAGTTAGAGCTCTGGGTGAAGCTCTTTCCACACTCCCCAATCTTGTAGGGCATCTCCCCAGTGCGGATGCGGGTGGGTGACGAGGTGGGAGTTCTGTTGGAAGCCCTTCCTGCAGTCGGTGCAGCGGAAGGGCCTCTCATCGCTGTGAATCCGCTCATGCAGGAGGAGATTGGAGCTGGTGTGAAACCTCCTCCCACATTCTCCACACTGGTTGGGACATTCCCCGGTATGGATGAGCTGGTGTTTGCGGAGGTGGGAGCTTTGCCTGAAGCTTTTCCCACATTCCTCACACATGTTGGGCCGTTCCCCAGTGTGGATGCGCTGGTGGGTGCGGAGGTGGGAGCTGTCCCTGAAGCTCTTTTCGCATTCCCCACACTTGTAGGGCATCTCCCCAGTGTGGATGTGCTGGTGTCGGAGCAGGTGCGAGCTCTTCCTGAAGCTCTTTCCACACTCCAAGCACCTGAAGGGCTTCTCCCTTCTGGGAGGCTGCTCAGGCTCCACCAGGTCCGAGCTCTGGCTCAAACTCTGGCCGCCTTCCCGGCACAGGCTGAGTCTTTCCTCCTCACAGCACCCTGGGCTGGCTTTGGAGCCCCTCCTGCGGGGAGATCTCCGGCCCTTTTCCTCCCCGCTGCCTTCCTGTGCCGGGGAGCCCTTCAAAACGGCCTCTCCCACCAGGGTCTGCCGGGGGATTTGTCCTCCGGGCTCTCCGTCCTCAGCTCGGGGCCTGGGGCAGGAAGCAAGAAGATTTGAAGCAAGAAGATTTGAAGCAAGATTTGAAGCAAGAAGATTTGAAAAAGGAGATAAAGCCTCTGGCTGGGGACAGGGAGCACCAGGGTGAACGGCCCTCATGCTTCCACAGGAATCACAAAATCACAAAATGGCCTGGGTTGGAGGGGACCTTAAGGATTATCCCATTCCAACCCATGCCATGGGTAGGAACTCCTTCCACTAGACCAGGTTGCTCCAAGCCCCATCCAACTTGGTCTTGGACACTTCCAGAGATGGGGCAGTCACAGCTTCTCTGGGCAACCTGTGCCAGGACCTCACCACCCTCACAGGGAGGAAGTTTTTCCAACTATCTAATTTAAACCTCTGTCAGTGTGACGCCATTACCCCTTGTCCTGTCACTCCAGGCCCTTGTAAATAAATCCTTGTGTTTCCAGTACTAACCTGAAGTAGGTACTGCAACAAGAGAGTATGAGCTTGTGAGCTTTGAATTCCACTCCATCAACTGTTACGATCACATCACAGGGTCTCTCTTCAAGGCGGAGCTCGTTGGCGATGCTCCACTTGCTTTTGCTCATCTCTGTCTCCATGTTGGAGGATGACATGGGTTAGTGGTGGCCTTGGCAGTGCTGGGGGACGGTTCTCTGCGGGCATTTCCTGCACAGGGTTCCGCGACTCCGCGTCCCCGGCGCTGCGGGGCGGTTCAGTGCCGGGCCCTGCCGGCGGCTTCTTTATTGGAATCTTTCCTTTCTGTTTCGCCCTCCCCGCTCGCTGCGGCAGTGCGGGGCGGCCCCGGCGGTGCCATGGCGGGGTTCCCCTCAGGTGTGGGCAGCCACAGCCCAGCTCTGCGGGGCGGCCCCGGCGGTGCCATGGTGGGGTTCCCCTCAGGTGTGGGCAGCCGCAGCCCGGCAGTGCGGGGCGGCCCCGGCGGTGCCATGGTGGGGTTCCCCTCAGGTGTGGGCAGCCGCAGCCCGGCTGTGCGGGGCGGCCCCGGCGGTGCCATGGTGGGGTTCCCCTCAGGTGTGGGCAGCCGCAGCCCGGCTGTGTAGGGCGGCCCCGGCGGTGCCATGGCGGGGTTCCCCTCAGGGCGGCCCCCACTGCCCGTGCACGGTGGTGTTACCAGGGCAGCCTCTTCCCCAGGCACATCTGTGGGCTGTGACCCAGCGGCGATCCCTTCCCGCTCTAAGAGCCCGCAGGAATGGCTGCCTGGCTCCAAACTGCCCGCCGGGAGCGCCCTGGGATCACAGGGGGAGCTCTGCCCAGGGCAGCCCCCGCACTCAGTCGCCCCGAGCCTTCCTGCTCTCCCCGCACATGGCCGGCACTTTGGGAACAGCCGCGGTCGGCGCTGGAGTGGCGGCGCTTGGGCACGAGGAAGCGCCGCGAGCCCGGGAAAAGAGTCAGGAACATTCTGGCACTGAGGGGAGCGCGGGCGCGGAACTTGGGCACAGAAATGATCGTGGGCCCGAGCGGGGGAGGGTCCCGGGCAACGGAGCGCAGGAGAGGACGGCGAGCGATGAGTGCTGCAGGTTGGGCTTCGCTGCCCTGGAGGCAAAAACTGCACTGTGCACCATCCAGAGATTTCCCATCGACCTTTCCAAAACCTGCCAATTGGGACAGGACATCAGACCTGTGCCCTGCCCAGACCCCAGGAAAGCTCCCCAGGCAGCCACCCCAGGCCCCACCATGGCAGGGAGGGCGTTTGGAGCAGTCACCCCACATTGTGAGTCCCAGGCCAGGCCAGGCCACTGCTTTCCACACAGCCCCAGCCCCCGTTTGCCGACAGGGCTGCCCCTCACACCGCCCTGCTCACCATCTCAGCTCTCTGCGACAGCCCAGCGAGCCCTTCCAGCAGTAGCCTGGACATCCCCACATTTGGACAGCCCTGATGGCTCTCGATGTCGGGCTCGTCAGCCAATTCCTCTGACTCAGCCTTCCTGGAGGACGACTGCAGGAGCAAACAGAGCCGTGAGGGGCCGGTAGAGCCTGCAGGGCTGGCAGGAGGGGACCAGGGCCTTTAGTGGTCACTCACAGACATGGGCTGGGTGTGGGGGCCTTCTGCAGAGCAGTGGAAGCACTGTCTACTGCAGCAGGTTGGCAAAGTCCTCCAAGATCTTGGCCAGAGTGGCCCACGGTGGGCCAGTGTCCATCAGGACGGCGACCGGACAGGACAGGAGTGCACCTACCCCCAGCAACAGGTCCCAGGGAGCCACCACGCAGGCAGGAACAGGCAGGGTGTCCCTGGGGACACAGGCCTGCCTCAGCCCTGGGCGCCCAGCTGCCCTCAGGGTGTCTCCAGGCCCTACTTTGCTCTCGTGTCTCCTCGGGACATCCCGAGGAGCCCCATGTTCAGACAGCCCTGCGTGCCCCCAGGACACCCCTTTTCTGTCCCCACACCGCAGAGCCTGACCTGTGAGCCCTTCAGTCACATTAAATGCATAACATTTGCTCAAGCTTAAGAGAAACCATGGCTTTTGTTGCCTCTTCTCTTTCTCCCACTGACCAGCAAGAGCTTTTCCCCACTCAACAGCTCTTCCAGCACCTTCTCCCAAGGCCTTTGCCGCGCCCCAGGCCCCAGTGCGACACCCCGAGCTGCCCCAGGGGTGACTGAGTGGCCCTGCCAGGCTGGCGGAGTCTTGAGAGGGGCTTAGGGCTGAAGGGGGGAGGATGGCACCCAGGGGGATTCCTTGGATTCACCAAGGAAGGCCTAGACTAAACTACCCCAGGGATCCGCTGGATCCAGTCTGGGTCTCGGTGTATCCCGGTGTCCCCCCTGTCCCCCCACCCCGGTGTCACCCCCTTTTCTCTCCCCACAGAGCTCCTGAGCTGGTGGCAGCCACAGCCCCTCCCCAGAGCTTCGGGCCCAACCTGGACCCACCCCGTCCCTGCGAGGATTTTGGGGGGTTGTGTGTCCCCCCCTCCCCTGCTGTCACTCTGCCTCCGCCCGGCTGCTCCCAGTGACCCCAGTAAAGCTTCCCAGTTCTTTCCAGTCCTGGTTATTGGGGGCAGTGGGGGAGGGGCTGGGAGGGTCTCTGTGAGGTGGAGCCGAGTTTGAGGGGGGCAGAACAGGCCCAGGATGGATTGGGAATGGGGACCCTCCTGTGTCCCCCCTGTGTCAACCCGCTCTGGGGGGGCTTTGAGAGGGCACCTGCATCCTATGCAGGATGTGCTGCACAGCTGTTTCTCTTTGCCTTTTTCATGTCAGCAGAGTTTTCCCTCCTCACCATCATGTGCTACGACCGCTATGTTCCCATCTGCAAACCCCTGCACTACAGGACCCTCCTGGGCAGCAGAGCTTGTGCCCACATGGCAGCAGCTGCCTGGGCCACTGGTTTCTCTATTCTCTGCTGCACACAGCCAATACATTTTCCCTGCCCCTGGGCCAGGGCAATGCCCTGGGCCAGTTCTTCTGTGAAATCTCACAGTTCCTCAAACTCTCCTGCTCACACTCCTACATCAGGGAACTGGGCCTTATTGGGGTTAGTGCTTGTTTTTGTTTTGGTGGGTTTGTTTTCATTATTTTCTCTTATGTGCAGATCTTCAGGGCTGTGCTGAGGATCGCCTCTCAGCAGGGACATCACAAAGCCTTTTCCACCTGCCTCCCTCACCTGGCCGTGGTCTCCCTCTTTGTCAGCACTGGCCCATTTGCCTACCTGAAGCCCCCCTCCATCTCCTCCCCACCCCTGGATCTGGCACTATCAGTTCTGTACTCGGTGGTGCCTCCAGCACTGAACCCCTTCATCTACAGTCTGAGGAACAAAGAGCTCAAGAACACCCTGAGAAAAATGATGACTGGATGCTTTTCAGGAGCAATAAAGTGCCTGTTTTCTGGTGCATAGCATTCAGAGTGGGACTCCTTCATGGCCCAGCCTTCCTGCTCAGGTTTTTCGTGAAGGTCATCAGATTGTTCTCACAATAATCTTCTGTGCAATGAAATATTATTTTGCATCTGCCTTCTAATTTAGCATCTACCCATTGAATTGGACCCAGAGATGTATAAATGGTGAATTGTGCTCTCTGACTATTTAAACAAAATAAAGGACCCTGCAATGCCTTCTTTATCCAAGACCCTTCTTCTTAGCTGTTCCCAAAGGACAGCACACTGCAGGACAGGGTGTATTTGCAAACGGGACGGGGACAATAATCCCAGCCCAGCAGCACTGCCAGGGAGCAGCAGTGCTTGGTCTTTGCAGAGCTGCTCTCTTGCCACTCCCACACTGTCCTCCTGAGCCCCTTTCTCGCTGTAAGGCCTGAGGGCTCTCTGAGCACAGTCCTGGGGGCTGGAAGCCCTTGGAGCACAGGCAGGGTCAGGCCCTGGGAACTTGTGAAGCAGAGCTGGGCTCCCTTCCAGCATCTCCAGGATGCTGTGGGATCTTCTGAGGCCACTGCATGGACTGGGTCACTTCTTCTGTCACCTTGCTCCAGGGCTGGAACTCTCCTGCAGTGTCACCATGATACTGCTGCTCTCTGCTTTCCAGGTTCCATTTTCAGATCCAGTCTTCCCCTCCTGTTCACAGGGACATCCTGGGAGTGCTTCAGAGCTGCCATCCTGGGGCAGCTCCTGCCCAGCGTGGGCAGGCACAAGGTCTCTCCAGCTGCTCCTCTCCCCTCCCCAGTGCCACTGTTTTCTGCAGCCTCCTCATCCTTGCCCAGCACAGCCCTCCTGGCACAGTTGGACACAGCCCTTGTTCTACCCCCTCCTCAGGCACCTGCCCAAGCCCCTCAGCTCCAGCCTGATGGCCACAAACCTTCAGGGCAGGGAGGCACCGGGCAAAATACTGAGGAAACCTTTCAGCTGCACTCAAATCCAGTTGGAGGGGTTGGCCTCGAGGAAGAAATCAATTCTCATTTTCCAGAACCAGCAGGATAACCTGTGTTGTGTCCTGGACACTCCGCTGGAAGTGTGGGCTATGGAAAAGGTTTTGGTGTCAGGGCTGTTGAGAAGGCTGGGCAGTGTCACTGGGAGACCTCTCCCAAACCCTTGGAAAGGCCAGAGCCATCCCAGAGCTTCCTGGGGCCTTGGCAAAGGCAGACATGGAAGCAGTCTGCAAACAGGGCAGCAAGGAGGGTTGGCAGAGTTCCACACTGCTCAGGCTCAGCAGGGAAGGGGAGAGGGCAAGTCCTCCTGCAGCCATTGCCAGGCATGGGAAGGACAAGGCAGGGATTGCAGAACGCCTGTGGGAGGGAATAGAAGGGGATGTTTTGTGCCCAGACTTTATCGAGGCCCTTGACATGGTTTCCTGTGGTCTCCTTATGGCCAGACTGGCGAGAGCTGGACTGAAGAAGTGGAAGATGTGGTGGGTGGGAAGTTGGCTGAATGAAGAGTGTCAAATAAAATCCATGGTACAAAGTCCTCTTGGCAGCAACTTCCTGGTGAAATCCCTCAGTGACCATCTCTTGAACACCACTAGAGAACATCTTTATTATCTCTCTGTACAATGGGACAAAATGTGTTTTCAAGTCCTTTGTGAATGATGCCAAATTTCAGAGAGCCCTTGAGCAATGTGTCCTGGTTTAAAGACATTTATTGAGGTGGGAACTCCAATCAAATTAACTCACTCCCCTTTTATTCCCCACCAGTACAAGGAGACAAAATACAAAGAGGTATAAGTGAAAAAAATAACAGTTTACTGTTGGGGAAGAAGAAAACGACTGGCAGAAATACCAGGCTTGGAGACAGATCTATAACCCCTGAGATGACTAATCTACACCGGAATGGACACTAATACACTGGAAAAGACGTTTATTTACCAGATGTGACTACCATTGCACTCACAGTTTTTCCCCAGTTTTCCCCAGTTTATTGTTGTACTGTTCTAGTGTTGTATGTACCCCAGCTTGTTGTTTTAAAAATCATATCCTCCATATTGTCTCCTTCTTCCCTCACAGTTTTCCCGCCAAACCCTGTTGTTCTGCCCTGTTTTCCCGCTCCTCTGCCTGCTATTGGCTGCTGTTTGGTGCAGTGCAGAGGTAGCTCCTATTGGCCCATTCTCCTGGTGACACCCAGACTCCGCCCATCTCTACCCTGTTGCCCTATCCCAAGAGTCCCTGAGTTGTCAATCCTTTACTCCTCCCCTATCCTGAGTCCAGCCCCTGTTTCAACCCTCTGTAAGTCCCTGCTTGTCCTAATAAAGTTGGCATTGCTTCACGAGACCTCAGCTGTGTCAAGACCCTGATTTGCAGTGCCCGGTCCCATTTTCCTTTCCCCCGCGGGCCGTGGCAGTTCACTGATGAGAAATAGAGCAGCAAAACCAGCAATACCAACAGAACAGTTCAAAGAACAGCAGAGAGAGAAATTGCTTCCTCTCTGCCCCCCTGCCCCAACTGCCTTTTGTAAACAAATCAAAACAGGGATCAACACGTGCCTGCCTTCCCCCTTTTCCCCCTGAATGAACAAAGAACAAAAAACAAACCAAGGAAAGAGGGGGCAAAGCCAAATCTGGGCAAATCTCTGGTCTGAGATCAGTGGTGCTGCCCAAGAACACGCTGACTCCAGAGGTGTCCAAGCGGGGCAGAGCCGGCGACACCGGTCCCTGCGGCGGCGGGGGGGAGGCAGCGGCTCTGCTTGATTCCATGGAGTTCTGGGGAGGCACAGGGGGTGCCCTGAGACTCTTCAGTGTCACTCTGGCCCCTTGGTTCCATGAGATTCCACAGTGTCTCTGCATTCCCTTGGTTCCATGAGGCCCTGCAGTGTCACGGTGCCACTTGATTCCGTGACATTACAAAGAATCAGAACGGCCCCTTGATTTCAGGCCAACTGCACGTGGGGCTGCCTTGGGGGGAGTGTGGGCTTCCAGACAAGGGAGTTGTCACCCCCTTGGACTCAGCACATCTGGACTGGTCTGTCTGTCTGTGAGGTTCCCTATTCTAGAGGAATGAGGAAGAACTGGAGAGGGTCTAGAGGAGATGTGACAGGATGGAGCTTTTCTTGGTGCGGGAATGAAAAGAAACTCGTAAAGTGCAGCTTGGAAGGTTCAAACTGGATGTGAGGAAGAAGTGTCACTCAAAGAGGAGCTGCAGGACTTTTGCATTAGACCTCTGATGGCCCATCAAAGCCCATCCCCCCTCGACCAATCTTGAAAGGCAGGAAAAACCCTTTTCCCAGGCCCCTCACGGGAACTCTGCGCAGGCCCAGGAGATGTTGGGGGTTTGTGGCACGGCCCGGGACACTGTCCATGGATATAATAACTCATAACTTCTTGGAGTGTGGGGGCTTCCCTCCCCCACCCCAATGGATCAAGGCCACCACTTCAACTGACAGCCATTGGAGCTGCAACTGCCAAGTTCCATCTCTGGACCCCGTGGGCAGTGACTATAGACAGCTTTCTACTCTCAGCTTTGCTTTCTCTTACTCTCCCTTACCCTTATCCTGCCTTTCCCTTATGCATTTTCCCTAAAGGTTCTCTCTATGCCATATTGCTGTAGATGAGAGATAGAGATGATAACACCCAAAATGGCAACATACCTGTTTACCTTTGAAACAACATTGTTCTAAAATAAACCCTACATATATGTTTTCAAACACCGATTATTTAGTTTCATTTCACTCTAATCCACCCCAAGGGATTTTTTAATAAGAACCTGGGTTACCCTCCCCCTTTCTGGGGTGGGTGGTAACAGACCCTCTGTTGTTGCAGTACCTACTTCAGGTCCTCCAACATGGAGAGGGAGATGAGCGACACGTCTACAGAAATTCCAAGAGGGCCGGGCTGGGCGGGTGCAGGGGAAGGGAAGGGAGGGAAAGCGAAGGGAAGGGGCGTCCCAGGCAGGGAAGGGGCGTCCCGGACCCCCCTTCTCCGCCTTCCCCCCGCCGGGCCCTTCTGCCGCCACAGCCCCAGTGTCATGGCCATGGCCCCGGGCAGCCACTGCCTCGTCCTCCTCCTCCTCCTCCTCCTGGGCATCCTGGGGGCCCCGGCGCTGGGAAGACGTGGTGATAGACAGATACTATATCCCCAAAATCTGCCTGCGGGAGGCGCAGATGGGGGATTTCATTCGCTAGCACTACAATGGGACCTTTAAAGATGGCAAAGAGTTTGACTCCAGGTATCGCCCGCGGCTCTGTGCCGGCTGCATGCGGGGGGCAGCTGCGGCGGGACCCTGCATGTCTCCTCCAGCCCCCACCTGCATCCCGGGGCGGGCGGGCAGCTGCGGGGACCCCGCATGCATCCCCCAGCCCCGGGACAGGGGCAGCCAGGCCAGGGCAGGCAGCTGCCCGCTCCAGACAGTGCCCAGATCCCCCCCAAGAAAGGCTTTTGATGGATGCTGGGGTGAGCACATGGACCCGGGGAGCCCTGTACACGTGTCAGCCTGGGGGGGCCTCAAGCAAAGCCTCAACCCAGGCTGCAGCCCCTTCCCCCAGCCCCTGCCCGGCTGCCCTGTCGTGTCCCCCAGCTCCCCCCAGCCCCTCGGGGAGCCTGGCATGCCCTCAGCTCTACAGTGCCGTGTGGGAGCCTGTCCCGGGCACAGGCAGGATTTGGCCCTAAGTGGGACGTTCTGCACTCAGGAACATGTATCTGCTTGTGCTGCACAGGCAGGAAAACACTTAAAGCACTTTGAGACGTGGCAGTGGAGAAACCTTTCATTACCCCAGAGGCTTTGCTCCACTCAGTGTCCCTTGGCCCCGCATCCCTCCTGCTCTGCCCACACTGGCTGGGACCCGAGCCTGGGGCAGCCCCTGGTTTGCAGCACCGTGAGCAGGGGGAGAACCGGGGACACAGAAACAAGGGGATTAAGGACTTCAATTTACCTGAGATGTCTCCACTTACTTCTTAGAGTTTTTCGAGATCTAAAAATAAAAACAAATCTGCAGTTTAAAAATGAGGCCGGGACGTTGTCTTTCCTCCTTGCTGCACAAAGCTCCAATGTGCCATATGCAAAATGGTTTGGAAGCAGCAGGAAGGCTGGGAGCTGCTGACCTCCAGCCCAGCTCTGTGGGTGAGACCTGGGGAGGCAGCTGATGGGTTCTGGAGGTGCAGGGTCAAGCTGGAGCCCTGACCAGTGCTGCAGGGGGCAGCTGCCCCCCAACAGCGCAGGATTGAGCCCATCAGGATGCGTGTTTTTGAGCTGTGGATTCTGCCTGCAGCACAGAGGCTCATGGGCTGTGGTGGGCTACCTGCACCTCGGGGAGGGGGCAGCCCTGTGCCCCCACTCTGCCCCCCCCCAGCAGCTTTGGGAGCTTCATCCTTTTTACACCTCTGATGGGCCTGTCCCTTCGCCCCAGCCATGACCGAGGGGCCACAGTGGCCGGCGTGGTGGGCGTGGGGCGGCTGATCACCGGCATGGACGGGGGCTGCAGGGCATGTGCGTGAACGAGCGGCGTCACCTGGGCCCCACCTGGGCTACGGCAGCATCGGCGTGGGTAAGGGGCCACGGCACGGAGGGATGGAGGGGGCAACCCCCCTGGGGCTGCTGTCAGCAGGGACGGGGCTCCAGTGCCCACCTGGCAGCTCCACGACCAGGGCAAGTGGTGCTGAAGCAGGGCTTCCCTGCAGCTTGGCCAACGAGCTCCGCTTTGAAGGGAAACTCTGTGATGCGGTCATAAGAGTTGATGGAGTGGAATTCAAAGCTCACAAGCTCATCCTCTCAAGAGGGGAATTAGGGAGACCAAGAGGGTCTTGGGGACACCAGGGGGGTTTCAGGATTCACCTGCTCGTGGTGCAGCCCCTCCTCTCCCCCCCCAGGCCCCATTAACCCCCCCAAATGTCCCCTAACCCCCATTTTCCCTTTAATCCCCTCCCCACACATATCCCTTTGACCCCCCAATGTCGCAGTCCGAATGGGGGAGGGGAATGGGGCCGCGACACAACACGGATCCCAGACACAAAGGTGGGGTGCAGGTAGAATGTTTAATCCAGCGCGCACGCGGGGTTTTTATCCAGAGGGAAAGGGCCAGAACATAGGGTGGAGCAGGAGACAGACAGGCAGGGGGACAAACCAGGATTGGGTCGTGGGAAAAAGGGAGGAAAGGGCAAATGGGGGCTGTCTCCTGCCGCAGCTTCTCCAGCCAATCGGCAGAGAAGATAGAGGAGCGGGGAGGTGAGCAAGCCTGGGCATGGCTGGAAGATTCAAATTCGGGAGAAACACACAATGTGTAAAGTCCATTCAATCGCTGTACATATTTTTCCATTTCCGGAATTGTTCCCATTCCGATTCCTGGTCCTCGACATCTCGCCCTCTGTTGTTTGAATGAGGCACGGCTAAAAAGATATTTTTTGTGATGGTTTTCCTGCAGCATGCTGTGACACAAGAAATAGTTAGTAACAAAACAAACAGAGAAAGCAAAATTTCAAAACAAGTGGACAGCTGCATTTGCTGAGTGACTCCCCCCCTAAAATTGTTTCCAGCCCGAGATGCCACTGCTCCATGGTGTCTAAAAGCTTAGTGATAGTGGTCTTCTGTGGACTACGAGATCCTGGAAAGTAAGCAGAACATGTTAGAAGGGAGAATTTAGGATTGGGATCACATGATAAGGGAACTGCAGGGATTGCTGTGGTTTCTTGGCATTTGCTGAAGGGATGGGCTACGCAGGATGGAACGCAGTTGAGGGGGTGCTGCCTTGTTTCTTGACAGCTCACAGGTGCACTGTTTAAGATCTGGCATTGAATTAAAAGTCACTTTTCTTCTTAAGTCTGGTGACCTTTTCGGGGGTAGCAGTTGTCCATAAATGTTAGTAAGAGAGCGGCAATCTTTAGTCCAGTGTCTGCCCTTTCCACATCGTTTGCACGGCGTCTTGGGAAGCTCAGTCTTTGTAGTTAATCGTGCGCAGTTCTTTTTAATATGTCTTGTCTCCCCACAGTGAAAACAGGTTTGTGGTCCAGCTAAAGCTTCAGCTATTAGTCTTGCTTTATGAGAATTAGACCCCACATTCTTACAGGCCTCTATCATCTCCAGGAGTGTAGGATCCTTTAGCATTTTTAAGGCTTGTTGGCAATCTTCGTTAGCCTTTTCAATCACAAGTTTATTAAACAGAATGTCTTGGCTTTCCTTTTGCTGGACTTGCCGTGCTATAGCTTCTTTTAGCCGAGTTATAAAGTCCACAAAAGGTTCTGTTGAGCCCTGATGAATTAGGGTGAAGGAGGGTGTTTGGACATATGCATCAGCAACCTTTTTAAAGGCCTCCATTGCCAGATCTTTTGTAATATCTAAGTATTTTAAATCCACAAGAGCCTGGTCTTGTCGGTTGGCATAGTTGCCTTCTCCATACAGCATATCAATAGCATTTTTTACAGGAATACCACGCCTCTCCATTTTCTCATTAACATATTTAACTATAAGGCGTTTCCATTCCGCTTCAAAAACGGATGCCTGCACGGTGGATAACAGCCCATTAATTACCGCTTTGATATCATAAGGTATTAACCGGCAGGCGAGAAAAAACGATTCAAAAAGTCCAACAGTATAAGGTGACCCCAAACCGTACTCTACAATTGCTTTTTTGATGTCTTTTAACATAGGATAAGACACCGGACGCCACTCAGGAGCTCGACCTTCCTCTAAATATATTGGAAAGGCTTTTAAAAACTCGGCATCATTAGCCTGTGCGGCTTCTGTCCGGAAAGCTTTCCAAATATCGTTGCATGGAAGAGAGTTATTTGTCCTCCTGCAACTACCGGGAGCCTCGGTAACAGAGGCTTCATGGGCGCGGCTATCTTCCCCGGTGTTGTCGTCGGAAGAGGCCGTGGCCCTGCTCCTTAGTTTTCGTCTATCCCGGGAGGGTGATGACGTGGGGGTAGAGGCGGCGCTGGAGGGAGAGGGCGTTCTGGTGGGAGGGTCTGTGGTCGTGCCGGGGGCGTAGGGGGGCGGACGCGAAGGCGGGCTGGTGGGCGGTGCCGGCCGAGCTTCCCCGGGCGGGCTGGGGGGCGGTGCCGGCGGGAGACGCGCGAAATCTTTGCACGCCGTTTCTCCACGCTGCTCCCTGCTCTCCTGGGTTTCAGCCACGAGGCTGCTCAGCTCGCCTACGCCATGATGTCGGTATTCTGTGCTTTGTTTCCCCCTCCCGCCGTCCGCGCTCTCCCCCGCCCCCCCGCCGCTCCGGGACCCTCGGGGCTTGTCCATTTTTTGGGGTGGGGGCTTGGATTTTTGTTCAGATTCTTGGAGATTTTCATTGGGACTGGTTATTTGATGTTGTAGCACCATCAAAATCAATCTCCAAGCAATTAACGCTTCAGTAGCCTCTCTGTCTCCCCTCTCTTTCGCTCTCCAGATATTGTATCCAATTTTCTCCCAGTCTTTCAGGGACATGCTGTCGGAGACTGCTTCCCCTCTGTTTTCAAGCCATTTAGCAAGGGATTTTGAGGATTTTTTGTCTAAAGGGTGTCCATTTTCCAAAATAAAGTCTTTAAGCTTGCGGTACACGAATTTTTGAGAGGTAGATAGCGAGAGGCCCATTGCGAAATTATTTTGTGAGGGTGGGAGATGGGATTAGAGGTTTTTCCCGGAGCTCACCTTTCTCGGTGCGGCGGCTATCCTGCCGTAATCTGGGGTTCTACCGGGAAGGACCAGCGAGACGAAAACGCTTCTCTCAGCGCTGTCTGAGCCCTTTGTGGCGTGGGAGAGGTTTTCTTAAGGTAAAAACCTTTTCTGCCCGACGGTGAGCGCCATCTGTCGCAGTCCGAATGGGGGAGGGGAATGGGGCCGCGACACAACACGGATCCCAGACACAAAGGTGGGGTGCAGGTAGAATGTTTAATCCAGCGCGCACGCGGGGTTTTTATCCAGAGGGAAAGGGCCAGAACATAGGGTGGAGCAGGAGACAGACAGGCAGGGGGACAAACCAGGATTGGGCCGTGGGAAAAAGGGAGGAAAGGGCAAATGGGGGCTGTCTCCTGCCGCAGCTTCTCCAGCCAATCGGCAGAGAAGATAGAGGAGCGGGGAGGTGAGCAGGCCTGGGCATGGCTGGAAGATTCAAATTCAGGGGAAACACACAATGTGTAAAGTCCATTCAATCGCTGTACATATTTTTCCATTTCCGGAATTGTTCCCATTCCGATTCCTGGTCCTCGACACCCCAATGCCCCCAAGACCTCTTTTAACTTCCCTAAATGCACCCAAAGCCTCCCTAAACCCCCTTAAATCCCCATCCCACCCCTGTAGATCCCCCCAAATCTCCCCCAGCTCCCCCCTCAAATCCCTTCCAACCCCCCCAAGAGGGATCGCCCGGCACCCTGGGACAGGAACACAGTGGGCTGTACTGGGGGCACTGGGCTGTACTGGGAGGGCACTGGGGGGGGCTCAGGTGTCCCATGACAACATGGCCCAGCTCCAGGAGAGATCTGGGGAGCAGTGAGGAGCTACTGGTCTGTCCTGGTCTGTACTGGTCTGTCCTGGTTTGTACCCCCAATCCCCAAAGCCCCTCCCCAGCTCCCCCAGGACCCTCCCGCACCCCAAAGCTCCCCAGGGCCCCCCAGGCCCCTGACTTGGTCCTGCTGCCCCTTGAGCATCTGCAGCTGCTGCAGAACCAGGCATTTCATCAGCAAATGTGCAGCTGACACCAAGCTGGGGGTGTGTTGATGTGCTGGAAGGCAGGAGGGCTCTGCAGAGGGACCTGGCCAAGCTGGATCCATGGGCTGATTGCAAGGGGATGAGGGTCAAGCAGGCCAAGGGCCGGGTCCTGCCCTTTGGCCACAAGAAGCCCCGGCTGCCCCCGGCCCTGGGCAGCTCTGCTGCCACAGGCTGTGCCCTCACCGTGGCCCTGCAATGGCCCTGCCTGTCCCTCCCCCGTGGCCCTGCCCGTGGTCCTGTCCCTTGGCTCTCTCTCTGCCAGCTCAGTGTGGGGCACACGGGCTGGGGGTCCCTCCCGTGCCCCCCGGGCAGCCGGCGTTGGCTGGAAGGATGTGAGGGCTGGGCCTGCTCAGCACAGCCCCGGCCTCGTGCCCAGCACCTCTTTCCTGCCCCACACAAGAGCTTCCCGGCCCCCCCAGGGCTCCCCTGCTGCTGCCTCTGCTCCTGGCCCTGCCTTTGCTGCTCCCTTGGCTGGGGCAGCGGCTGCAGGGGGGGGATGGCAGCAGCTTCAGCTCCACGGCACTTCCTGGGGGGAGCTCAGCCCGGGGGGGACGGGCAGGGACCTGATGGGGATGGACAGGGGCCCAGCAGGGACAGCCAGGGCCTGCAGGGGAAGGCACAGGGACAACCTGGCCCCCCACACTGCCAGGGCTGTCTCTGCTCCTCCTTGCAGGCTCCGTGGCCAGGCACAGTTGGTGTTCCTGGGTGCCCACCATCTCAGCACTTGGAGCTGCTCAAATCAGCGCCCGCAGCTCTGCAGCAAAGCCCCAGCTCACCTGGCACACAGGGGATGGAGACAGAACCTTCTCGGGGATGGGCACTCCCAGCTTTGTCTCTTCCCCACCACGGGGCTCTCCTTCCTCAGCAGCACCTCTGCCTTGCACTTATTCTCAGTGTCATCTCTGGGCTTCCTCTCAAGGACATGAACCTGCAGGGAGGGGACATGATGTGCAAGCTGAGGGCTGCCTGCTTGCACTGGCCTCTGGGCTTCACCTCGAGTGACAAATCGGGGGAAGTGGGTGTGACTTCAGCACTGACAGGAGCTGGGCTGTGCCTCAGCTTCCTCCTGGGTGAGGTGGCACAAGGCACTTCAGCAGCAGTCAGTGCCCACCTTTCGGGACTTTTACACTCTGGCAAAATAATACTGAGGATTATTTATTATTATTCATTATTCTTATGCTGGGGGATCACACAGACGATTTTGCTCCCAGCAACCATTAACATTGTGCAGGCCCGGGGTTCAGCAGAACCTGGGCCGAGGGGAAGTGAAGGCGCCGGGCAACCAGGGAATGTTGGGCCTGGGTCACCCCTGT
This sequence comes from Pseudopipra pipra, assembly GCF_036250125.1. Taxonomy (NCBI): domain Eukaryota; kingdom Metazoa; phylum Chordata; class Aves; order Passeriformes; family Pipridae; genus Pseudopipra; species Pseudopipra pipra. Next base: position 12,605,563 of record NC_087580.1, on the reverse strand, counting down.
GGTTGTGATGTCATCACGGGTCACAATCCAGAGCCAGCGAGTGGGTGCAGCGCTGGATGTTTCCAGGCAACATCAGAGTGTTCCACACGCGTCAGCGAGGTCCGCTCTGCCTCTGACTGCAACGTGGGGGATAGCTGAGCACCCACCAGACAGTCGTCCTCCAACATGGAGAGGGAGATGAGCGAAGGGAACTGGAGCATCGCCAATGAGCTCCGCCTTGAAGGGAAACTCTGTGATGTGATCATAAGAGTTGATGGGGTGGAATTCAAGGCGCACAAGCTCATCCTCTGTTGTTACAGTACCTACTTCAGGTCCTCCAACATGGAGAGGGAGATGAGCGACACGTCTACAGAAATTCCAAGAGGGCCGGGCTGGGCGGGTGCAGGGGAAGGGAAGGGAGGGAAAGCGAAGGGAAGGGGCGTCCCGGGCAGGGAAGGGGCGTCCCGGACCCCCCTTCTCTGCCTTCCCGCGCTGGGCCCTTCTGCCGCCACAGCCCCAGCACCATGGCCATGGCCCCGGGCAGCCACTGCCTCGTCCTCCTCCTCCTCCTCCTCCTGGGCATCCTGGGGGCCCCGGCGCTGGGAAGACGTGGTGATAGACAGATACTATATCCCCAAAATCTGCCTGCGGGAGGCGCAGATGGGGGATTTCATTCGCTAGCACTACAATGGGACCTTTAAAGATGGCAAAAAGTTTGACTCCAGGTATCGCCCGCGGCTCTGTGCCGGCTGCATGCGGGGGGCAGCTGCGGCGGGACCCTGCATGTCTCCTCCAGCCCCCACCCGCATCCCGGGGCGGGCGGGCAGCTGCGGGGACCCCGCATGCATCCCCCAGCCCCAGGACAGGGGCAGCCAGGCCAGGGCAGGCAGCTGCCCGCTCCAGACAGTGCCCAGATCCCCCCCAAGAAGGGTTTTTGGTGGTTGCTGGGGTGAGCACATGGACCCGGGGAGCCCTGTACACGTGTCAGCCTGGGGGGGCCTCAAGCAAAACCTCAACCCAGGCTGCAGCCCCTTCCCCCAGCCCCTGCCCAGCTGCCCTGCTGTGTCCCCCATCTCCCCCTGCCCCTCGGGGAGCCTGGCATGCCCTCAGCTCTACAGTGCCGTGTGGGAGCCTGTCCCGGGCACAGGCAGGATTTGGCCCTAAGTGGGACGTTCTGCACTCAGGAACATGTATCTGCTTGTGCTGCACAGGCAGGAAAACACTTAAAGCACTTTGAGACGTGGCAGTCGAGAAACCTGCCATTACCCCAGAGGCTTTGCTCCACTTGGCCCTGCATCCCTCCTGCTCTGCCCACACTGGCTGGGACCCGAGCCTGGGGCAGCCCCTGGTTTGCAGCACCGTGAGCAGGGGGAGAACCGGGGACACAGAAACAAGGGGATTAAGGACTTCGATTTACCTGAGATGTCTCCACTTACTTCTTAGAGTTTTTCGAGATCTAAAAATAAAAACAAATCTGCAGTTTAAAAATGAGGCTGGGACGTTGTCTTTCCTCCTTGCTGCACAAAGCTCCAATGTGCCATATGCAAAATGGTTTGGAAGCAGCAGGAAGGCTGGGAGCTGCTGACCTCCAGCCCAGCTCTGTGGGTGAGACCTGGGGAGGCAGCTGATGGGTTCTGGAGGTGCAGGGTCAAGCTGGAGCCCTGAGCAGTGCTGCAGGGGGCAGCTGCCCCCCAACAGCGCAGGATTGAGCCCATCAGGATGCGTGTTTTTGAGCTGTGGATTCTGCCTGCAGCACAGAGGCTCATGGGCTGTGGTGGGCTACCTGCACCTCGGGGAGGGGGCAGCCCTGTGTCCCCACTCTGCCCCCCCCCAGCAGCTTTGCGAGCTTCATCCTTTTTTGCACCTCTGACGGGCCTGTCCCTTCGCCCCAGCCATGACCGAGGGGCCACAGTGGCCGGCGTGGTGGGCGTGGGGCGGCTGATCACCGGCATGGACGGGGTCTGCAGGGCATGTGCGTGAACGAGCGGCGTCACCTGGGCCCCACCTGGGCTACGGCAGCATCGGCGTGGGTAAGGGGCCACGGCACGGAGGGATGGAGGGGGCAACCCCCCTGGGGCTGCTGTCAGCAGGGACAGGGCTCCAGTGCCCACCTGGCAGCTCCACGGCCAGGGCAAGTGGTGCTGAAGCAGGGCTTCCCTGCAGCTTGGCCAACGAGCTCCGCTTTGAAGGGAAACTCTGTGATGCGGTCATAAGAGTTGATGGAGTGGAATTCAAAGCTCACAAGCTCATCCTCTCAAGAGGGGAATTAGGGAGACCAAGAGGGTCTTGGGGACACCAGGGGGGTTTCAGGATTCACCTGCTCGTGGTGCAGCCCCTCCTCTCCTCCCCCAGGCCCCATTAACCACCCCCAAATGTCCCCTAACCCCCATTTTCCCTTTAATCCCCTCCCCACACATATCCCTTTGACCCCCCAATGCCCCCAAGACCTCTTTTAACTTCCCTAAATGCACCCAAAGCCTCCCTAAACCCCCTTAAATCCCCATCCCACCCCTGTAGATCCCCCCAAGTCTCCCGCAGCCCCCCCCTCAAATCCCTTCCAACCCCCCCAAGAGGGATCGCCCGGCACCCTGGGACAGGAACACAGTGGGCTGTACTGGGGGCACTGGGCTGTACTGGGAGGGCACTGGGGGGGGCTCAGGTGTCCCATGACAACATGGCCCAGCTCCAGGAGAGATCTGGGGAGCAGTGAGGAGCTACTGGTCTGTCCTGGTCTGTCCTGGTTTGTACCCCCAATCCCCAAAGCCCCTCCCCAGCTCCCCCAGGACCCTCCCGCACCCCAAAGCTCCCCAGGACCCCCAGGCCCCTGACTTGGTCCTGCTGCCCCTTGAGCATCTGCAGCTGCTGCAGAACCAGGCATTCCATCAGCAAATGTGCAGCTGACACCAAGCTGGGGGTGTGTTGATGTGCTGGAAGGCAGGAGGGCTCTGCAGAGGGACCTGGCCAAGCTGGATCCATGGGCTGATTGCAAGGGGATGAGGGTCAAGCAGGCCAAGGGCCGGGTCCTGCCCTTTGGCCACAAGAAGCCCCGTCAGCCCCCCGGGCTGGGGCCAGAGTGGCTGGAGAGCAGGCAGGCAGAAAGGGAGCTGGGAGTGGGGATGGACAGGAAGCTGAAGAGGAGGCAGAGTGTGGCCAGGTGGCCAAGAGGGCCAATGGATGGTGGCCTGTGTGAGGAAGAGTGTGGCAGCAGGAGCAGGGAAGGGATTGTTGGGCTGGAGTGAGCGCTGGTGAGGCCACCCCTGGAGTGCTGTGTCCAGCTCTGGGCCCCTGAGTTGAGGAAGGCCCTGGAGGGGCTGGAGCAGGAGCAGAGAAGAGCAGCGAGGCTGGGGAAGGGAGTGGAGCACAAGTGGTGTGAGGAGAGGCTGAGGGAGCTGGGGGTGTTGAGGCTGGAGAAGAGGAGGCTCAGGGGAGACCTCCTGACTCTCTGCAAGTCCCTGCCAGGAGGGTGTAGCCAGGTGGGGTTGGGGCTGTTCTGCCAGGAAGCAACAGTAGGACAAGAAGGCTGGGTCTGGAGCTGTGCCAGGGGAGGTTTAGGTTGGATATTAAGAAGGAATTTTTTCCCAAGAGAGTAATCAGGCCTTGGAATGGGCTGGGCAGGGAGGGGGTGGAGTCCCTGTCCCTGGAGGTGTTGAAGGTGAGAGTGGATGTGGCATCAGTGCCATGGTCTGGGAAGCACGGCGGGGTTGGATCCAGGGTTGGACTCAATGATCTCGGAGATCTTTTCCAACCTGGCTGATTCTGTGATTCTCTGATTGCCATTCCTATGGCAGCACATGCTTGAGGCTCCATCCCCAGTGTGATGGAGATGTCTGTCCATATCTATCTCCAAGGTTAGTCTGTAAATGTGTGGTGTTAGAAAAGCAGGACAAGTTCTGGGATGGTTCTAGAAGGAGAAGGAAGCCCAGAGGCCAGTGCAAGCAGGCAGCCCTCAGCTTGCACATCATGTCCCCTCCCTGCAGGTTCCTGTCCTTGAGAGGAGGCCCAGAGATGACACTGAGAATAAGTGCAAGGCAGAGGTGCTGCTGAGGAACGAGAACCCCGTGGTGGGGAAGAGACAAAGCTGTGAGTGCCCATCCCCGGGCAGGTGCTGTGTCCATCCCCTCTGTGCCAGGTGAGCTGGGGCTTTGCTGCAGAGCTGCGGGCGCTGATTTGAGCGGCTCCAAGTGCTGAGATGGTGGGCACCCAGGAACACCAACTGTGCCTGGCCACGGAGCCTGCAAGGAGGAGCAGAGACAGCCCTGGCAGTGTGGGGGGCCAGGTTGTCCCTGTGCCTTCCCCTGCAGGCCCTGGCTGTCCCTGCTGGGCCCCTGTCCATCCCCATCAGGTCCCTGCCCGTGCCCCCCGGGCTGAGCTCCCCCCAGGAAGTGCCGTGGAGCTGAAGCTGCTGCCATCCCCCCCCTGCAGCCGCTGCCCCAGCCAAGGGAGCAGCAAAGGCAGGGCCAGGAGCAGAGGCAGCAGCAGGGGAGCCCTGGGGGGGCCGGGAAGCTCTTGTGTGGGGCAGGAAAGAGGCGCTGGGCACGAGGCCGGGGCTGTGCTGAGCAGGCCCAGCCCTCACATCCCCCCAGCCAACGCCGGCTGCCCGGGGGGCGCGGGAGGGACCCCCAGCCCGTGTGCCCCACACTGAGCTGGCAGAGAGAGAGCCAAGGGACAGGGCCACGGGCAGGGCCACGGGGGAGGGACAGGCAGGGCCATTGCAGGGCCACGGTGAGGGCACAGCCTGTGGCAGCAGAGCTGCCCAGGGCCGGGGGCAGCCGGGGCTGTTGGGACCAGCCAGTGCTGGGGCCGAGCAGAGCACGAGGCCTCTTGCAGAGCCCTGGAGCAGCCTCCCACTTGCCAGCCCTGCCCTGGTGGGGTGACACTGTCCCCTCCCTCCAGGACACTCCCCCTGAAATCTTTGGGGGGACCTTTTGTGTCTATTCCTGGTTCCTGATTCCTGCTGGGGACCTGAGGGAGCCTCTGCAATCCCATCCATGGGGCACCATCTCCTCTCCAGAGCTTGACTCAGTGCAGACTTTGCCGGGGAATCTGTGCTGGCAACCCGAGTATGTCCTGACCCCCCATGCTCCCCCCAGAATATTTGGGATGAGTTCCCCCTTCCCAGGCACGCACAGGATGGGGGGGCAGTTGTTTTCCTGCTGTTCCTGTTCCTGCTCAGCCCTGGGTGGCTCCTGGGGGTGGGCGGGAGGTGTTTTCTGAGGGTGCCGGGCTGGGTTGGGGGCAGAGCCCCAGCGGTGGGTGGGGGATGCGGGTCCCCCCCATGGTGGGGGTTGGTGTTGCTGGGTCAGGCCCCGCTGGCTCCATTGTCAGCCCGGTGCCGGCGGGGGGGACACAGCGGGTTTGGGGCCCCTCCAGGAGTGCTGGGGGTGGTTGTGGAGCCCGGAAGCTGCCGAGTGTGGAGGGTGGAGCGGGGCGATGCCGGAGCTGGGGGACCCCTGGCAGCCTGGAGGGGGGAGCACGGAGAGGGAGGAGCCCCGAGACCCCCGGGAACCTGAAACGGGGGGCGTGGAGAAGGGGAAGCCTGGACAGTGGGGACCCCTGGGATCCCCGGGACAATGAAGTGGAAAACCTGGAGAGAGGGAATATCCGGGAATGTGGCACCCTGAAGGCGAGAGTCAGAGGAGAAGGGACCCTTGAGACCCAACACTCCCAAGTATCCCTAAGTGGGACCCCAAGCATCCCAGACAGGGGAGACTCTCTGAACCCCAGAGGGGAGAGACAAGAGAGGGGGAATTTCTGGGAGAGATTTTTTGGGCTAATCTTCATATTTTGGAGTATATTTTAGCTGAATCCCAGCTTTTTGCAGTTTTTGGGGGTGATGGTTTTCTTGCTATTTCTGAGGGGTTTTTTTCCTGAATCACTGTGTTTTGGGTTTTTCTGGGCTGAATCTTGGTGTTTTGGAGGTTTTTATGGTCACAGGATGCCCGGTGAGTTCTAGAGATGGACTTGGGCAGGAGGAACCCCCAAGCCAACGCGCTCAGCCCTTGTTCCCCCCCCATCAGGATTTGTCCTTCCCAAAGCTTGGGCGGATGGAGGAGGAGGCTGCGAGGAAGAGGAAGATGCCTTGGGCCCCCCAGGCAGGTGAGGAGGCAGTCAGTGTCCCTTTGGGCGGGTGTTGTGCTGGCTCTGTCAGCCGAGCATGGCCCCGGCTGCAGGACAACCCCGCTGGCGCCGCCGTCCTGCCGGGGCCGGAGTTGGGGGGATGTCCTTGGCCTTCCCTGTGGGCCGGAGGCAAATCCCCTCCCTGTCCTTGTTGCTTCCTGCCCCAGGCCCCGAGCTGAGGACGGAGAGCCCGGAGGACAAATCCCCCCGGCAGAGCCTGGTGGGAGAGGCCGTTTTGAAGGGCTCCCCGGCGCAGGGAGGCAGCGGGAAGGAAAAGGGCCGGAGATCCCCCCGCAGGAGGGGCTCCAAAGCCAGCCCAGGGTGCTCTGAGGAGGAAAGAGCCAGCCTGTACCAGGAAGGCAGCCGGAGCTTGAGCCGGAGCTCTGGGCTGGTGGAGCCTGAGCAGCCTCCCAGCAGGGAGAAGCGCTTCAGGTGCTTGGAGTGTGGGAAGAGCTTCAGTCACAGCTCCAACTTGATCTGACACCAGCACATCCACACTGGAGAATGGCCCTTCAGGTGTGGGGAATGTGGGAAGAGGTTTCAGACCAGCTCAGGGCAGAGAGGCCCTTCCACTGCATCGACTGCAGGAAGGGCTTCAACCAGAACTCTGCCCTCAAATGAACCCCGTGATGGGGAGGCAACCCCTGGAGTCCAGTGACTGTCAGTCCATCCCTTTCGACCAGAAAGGGACAGTCCCTTTTCACACAGGCAGGTTCTTCCAGCAGAACCTTTCTGTGTGTGTGTGTAGATTCCTGCCTTGGCTGGGGACCCCCCAAGGTCACTCCTGGAGGTTGAGAGCAGAGATCTCCACACCAGCATTGGTCTGGGGGAGTTCCATACAACTCTTTTTAAGAATTCTTGCTTTTGTGCCAGCTGTAGTAGAATTGCTTCAACAACTGCTTTCGTGTAGAGCCCTGTCCTATCTTATCCTGTACTCCTAGTAGTTTTAGTGTCTCTATTTTGCAGTAAATAATTCTGATGAAGATCTTCTGTCTGATCATTTGCATCTCTAAATAATTTATTTTTATCAATAGATCTGTTTTGCCATCATTAAAATCACGGGGATCAAAGTGATTCAGTCACACTTCTGTAATTCCTCTAAAGTGGTGGCATAATCCAGGGCTGATTGGATCCAGCAGCCCCCAGCACCCCAAAGGAAGTGTGGAGCTCAGGGGGCCAACCCCCTTGTGCTCAAAGACCCCCATGGGACCATCAGACTCGCCAGACCAGCCTCCCTTTTCCACCCTTCTCCCTGTTCCTCCCACTTTCCCACTGTCCCCTCAATCCCCAATTTCTACCGTGAACAGTTTTGGGTCCCAACCCCCGCTGTTTGCCCCCTCTCCTGTGGGTGCTGAAGGAGAAAATGAGGCTGCACACACAGAGTTCCATTGTGGGCCTTGTCCGCCCGTCTTTCCCCGTCCCCCTTTCATTGGGGTTCCTTTGGAAACAGCGCCTGGGGTTGTGGCCGGCAGGAGTTCCGGAGCACACGCAGACAGTCAGTATGATCAGGCAATGTTCAATTTATTATTCAATGAGTTAACTTTTATACAGTTTAGTTTTTTCTGGGTACGTACTTACAACAATGTGATTGGGTACCTCAGTCTGTGCACGCGTACCACGCCGTCGGTCCGCTGGTTCTGGTGCTCTGTCCACGCGGCCTGACATCATAGGGCCACCCAAAGTCCCTCCTATTGATCCGCCCTTAGGGACTTTCTGATATCTTGCAGGTGTTCCTTTATCTCCAGTTTTCCCAAACTTTCCACCATAAACCCAGGATTTTCTCATACCTACGACTATAAACATATAGCTAACAAGAATAAACATTGCATAGTTTCACAGAGTTTGTGAGTATAAACACAGAGCTTTCACACAGTTTGCAACCTCCAAAGTCGTGTCAAGCAAGGCCTAGTGCTTCTTAAAAACCATCATACATTCCCATTGCGATGGTCAGTTACCACGGCAACCGTCATACATTCCCACTGCTACGGTTGGTTACCATGGCAACCATCATACAGTCCCATTGTTTCTACAGTCAGTTACCATGGCAACCATCATACATTCCCATTGCTATGTTCAGTTACCATGGCAACCATCATACATTCCCATTGCTACGGTCAGTTACCATGGCAACCAGTGTAAATTCTTATTGCTACAGTCGGTTACCATAGCAACTGTCATATATTCATGTTGTTATGGTCAGTTACTATGGTAACTGTCATACATTCTTATTGCTACTGTCGGTTACCATGGCAACCATCATACATCCACGTTGGGAAATGAACTGCTCTGAAAGAGTGGGAAGAAACCAGGAACAAAGGCTGAGTTCAAGTGCTCCAGAGTAAACAACTCCTTCCTCACAAAAAGGTCTGAGCTCCCCTTAACTCATCTCTAGCCATCCATGGAAATAAAACAGCCTGACCTTGAACCCAAGGGAAACAAAGACAAATTCCACGGCTTTAGCTGGAGCAAGGTTGGGGGGGGATTTGTGTCACTCCCCTCTGACATCACATGCTCCCCGTGACATCACATCCTTCCTGTGACATCACACTTCCCCTATGACATTACATCTCCCCTATGACGTCACGTCCACCATAGGACATCACATCTCTCCTGTGATACCATATAATCCCTGTGATGTCACATCCCCCCGTGTGACATCATAGCTCTCCTGTGACATCACATCCTTCCCTTGACATCGCACCTCCCCTATGACATCACATCTCTCCTATGATATCATATCATCCCCGTGACATCACATCCTCACTATGACATCACAGCTTCCCATGACATCACACATTCCCTGTGACATCACATCCTCTCCGTGAATTCACATCCTCCCTGTGACATCACAGCTCTCCTATGATGTCATGTCCTGCCCTGTAACATCACATCCTCCCCTATGACATCTCAACCATCATGTGACATCACATCCTTCCTGTGACATCACATCTCCCCTATGACATCCCAGCTCCCCATGACATCACATCCTTCCTGTGACATCACATCTCTTCTGCGATATCATATCATTCCTGTGACATCCCGTGCTCGCCTGTGACATCACATCCTCCTTATGACATCACATCTCCCCATGACGTCACAGCTCCCATGTGACATCACATCTTTTCTGTGACATCACACCTCTCCTGTGACATCACAGCTCCCCTATGACATCACATCTCCCTTATGATGTCACACCCTCCCCTTGACATCACAGCTCCCTTATGACATCACATCTCCCCTATGACGTCACATCCATCATATGACATCACACCTCTCCTGTGATCTCATATCATCCCTGTGACGTCAGGTCCTCCCCATGACATCACAACTGCCCTATGACATCACACCTCCACCGTGACATCACATCTCCCCTATGACATCACAACCATCATATGACATCACACCTTTTCTGTGATATCACATCATCCCTGTGATGTCACATCCTCCCCTGAGACATCACAACTCCCCCATGACATCACATCCTTCCCGTGACATCACACCTCTCCTGTGACATCACACCTGCCCTGTGACATCACATTTCCCCTATGCTGTCGCATCCATCATATGACATCACAACTCTCCTGTGATATCATATCATCCCTGTGACATCATGTCCTCCCCTGTGACATCATATAATCCCTGTGACATCACATCTCCCCTATGACATCGCACCCATAATGTGACATCATATCCTTCCTGTGACATCACATCTTCCATATGACATCACATCCTCCCCGTGACATCCAAGATCCCCTAGGACATCACATTGTCCCTGTGACATCACATTCTCCTCTGTGACATCACACCTGCCCTGTGACATCACATCCTTTCTGTGACATAACATCTCCCCTATGATGTCACATCCGCTATTTGACGTTACAGCTCCTCTATGATGTCACATCCTTCCTGTGACATCACATCTCCCCTATAACGTCATGTCCATCAGATGACATCACACCTCTCCTGTGATCTTATATCATCCCTGTGACATCACGTCCTCCCCTTGACATCACAGCTTCCCTATGACATCACATCCTTCCGGTGACATCATGTCCTTCCTGTGATATCATATCGTCCCTGTGACATCACGTGCTCCCCTATGACATCACATACTTCTTGTGACATCACAGCTCCCTTGTGACATCACATCTTGACTGTGAGATCACATCTTTCCTGTGACATCACATCTCCCCATGACGTCATATCCATCATATGACGTCCCGTTATTCCTGTGATATCGCATCATCTCTGTGATGTCACATCCTCCCCTGTGACATCACATCCTCCCCGTGATGTCACATCCTCCCCTGTGACATCACATCCTCCTTGTGACATCACATCTCCCCTATGACATCACACATCACCATGACATCACAGCTCCCCTGTGACATCACATCCTTCCTGTGACATCACACCTCTCCTGTGATCTCATATCATCCCTGTGACATCACGTCCTCCTTGTGACATCACAGTTTCCCTATGACATCACATCCTTCCTGTGACATCACATCTCTCCTGTGATATCATATCATCCCTGTGACATCCCGTGCTCGCCTGTGAAATCACATCCTCCCTGGGACACCACACCTCCTCTGTGACATCACATCCTTGTTATGACATCACATGTCCCTTGTGATGTCACATCCTTGTTGTGACATTAAGGCTCCTCGTTGATGTCACATCCTTCCTATGACATCACATCTCCCCTGTGACATCACAACCAGTGACATCCAGATCCATCCCAAGGGTGGGAGTGTGTGTCAGACAGGCAGAACCACAAATGCCTGCACAGCCCAGAGCAGTCAGTGTGGGGCTGTGCTTGCTGCTACAGAGACCCCCAGGGAACAAACCCAGGCAGGAGTTTGGGGGGGTGTCCCTAAGGAGGGCACTTGCCTTGTTATTGCTCATTATTTGTAATATCCTATAGATCTATCATACAACACCTAAGGATGGATTCTATAGAATATGTGCCAGAGATATTTGGGTTGGGTCTGGCTGAGCTGCAGGTCAGTTCCCCACAGCAGCCCTCCCAGGGCTGGGCTTGGCATTGGCAGCTGGAAGGGGGTTGAGAACACCCCAGTGTTTTGGCCACTGCTGAGCACAGCACCAACACTGGGACATTCCTTCCTTAGCTGAGGGCAAGAGCCTGGCAGGGGACCCAAGTAGGCCAGTTGAGCCCAACTGACCCAAGGGACATTGCAGCCCACGGGAGGTCAGCTCAGCTCTAAAAGCTGAGGCAGGGAGCAGGAGGGGGGCATTCATTGTCTGATGGCTGCCTGCTGAGGAACCGTCCCGCGTCCCCAAGCCCTGCTCCTCGGGAGTGGCCCACCATGGCTGCTCATGGGAAGCAGAGAACAAACCCTGCTGTCTTTCCCTTTAAATAAACTGCCTTATCTCAACCCACCAGTTGTTTTTTTTATCACCTTACTCTTTCCCCTGTCCTGCTGGGAAGGGGAGTGATAGAGTGGCTGGGTGGGAACTGGAGTCCAGCCAAGGTCAACCCATCACACACCTGAACACTCCCAGAGACTCCACCACCTCCCTGGGCTACTTGTTCCAGTGCCTGAACACTCTCTCAGTGGAAAAAGGTTTCTTTAATATCTAATATGAACCTTGCCCAATGCAATTTAAGGCCATTCCCTCACAACCTTTCACTATAGCCTTGGCAGAAAACACCAACCCTGACCCCACTAAAACCTCCTTTCAGGTCATTGTAGAGAGCAATGAGGTCCCCCCTGAGCCTCCCCTTCTCCAGACTCAACCAGCCCAGTTCCCTCAGCAGACATGTTTTCCAGAGCCTTCCCCAGCTCCGTTCCCTTCTCTGGATACGCTCCAGTCCCTCAAGGGCCTTTTTGCACTGGGGGGCCAGAACTGGACACAGCACTCCAGGTGGGGCCTCCGCAGTGCCCAGCACAGAGGGGCAATCAGTTCTCTGCTCCTGCTGGCCACACTCTTCTCCACAAAGGCCACGATGCCCTTGGCCTTCTTGCCCCCCTGGGCACACTCTGGCTCATATCCAGCCACTGCCAAGCAGCACCTCCAAGTCCCTTCCTGCTCTCCAGCCCCTCTGCCCCCAGCCTGGAGCCTTCCAGGGGGTTGTTGTTACCCAAGTGCAGGCCCTGACACTTGGCCTTATTGATCCATTTTGTCCTTCAGGACTGACTCGCAAGGGCCTCCATCAATCATTCTCCCAAACAGGCCAAATCTGCTCACCAGCAGTCCAAGGTGTCAGTTCTGCTGCCCTCTCCTTCCCCCACAATGGAAAACTCCCTCATTTTGTGTCCCTGTGCCCCAGACGGCTCCGACCACCACCTCACCCACCAGTCCCACAATCAAGGAATGCTTTGGTTTGGGAGAGGCCTTCAGGAGCATCTCAGCACCCTCAGAGTCAAGAATTCCTTCCCACTATCTCCTCCAACCCTTCCCTCTCTCCGTGTGAAGCCACTGCCCCTTGTCCTGTCACTCCAGGCCCTTGTCCAAAGTCTCTCTCCATCTTTCTTGTTGGCTCCCTTCAGGCACTGCAAGGTCACAATTAGGTCACCCCTGAGCCTTCTCTTCTCCAACCTGAACAATCCCAGTTCTCTCAGCCTTTCCTCACAGCACAGCTGCTCCATCCCTCTGATCCTCTTGCTGCTCCCCTCTGCACTCGCTCCAGCAGGTCCATGTCCTTGCTGTGCTGGAGCCCAGAGCTGGAGGCAGCTCTGCAGGTGGGGCAGCATTACAGCCACACATGTTCCAGCAAGGACATCCTGGAACCTCATGGAACCAAGGACCACTGAGACACTGCAGGGCCTTCTGGAGCCAAAGGAGCCCTGGGACACTGGGGAACCTCATGGAATCAAGGCAGGACTGTCACCCTGGGAAAACTCCTGGAATTCAGGGCCCATTGTGACACTCAGGTCCCCATGGAACAAAAGGAACCCTGGGATGCTGCAGAAACTCATGGAACCAAGGGACCATTGTGACATTGAGGGGGCTCATGGAATCAGGAGGCCATTGGGACAATCCAGGGCCTCATGAAATCAAAGGAATTCTGGGACACTGTCGAACCTGCTGGAACCAAGGGTTTCTGGTGACATGTGTGTCCTCCTGGAAACAAGGGAGCCCTGAGATATTTCTGAACCTGCCAGAATCCAGGGGCCACTGTGACCCTGCAGAACCTCCTGGATTCCAGTGGTCCTTGTGAAACTGCAGGCTCTCCTGGAACCCAAGGATTCCTGGAACACTGCAGAGCTGACGGAACCAAGGGGCCACTGTCCCACTGCAGCTGCTTCTGAAGCACAAGGGACCCTGGGACAATGGGAAATCTCCTGGAATCCAAAGGGCATTTTGGGACTGCAGGGCCTCGTGGAACTAAAGGAACCTTTGGAGACCGTGGAAGCTCATGGGATCAAAGGGCCATTGTGACACTGTGGGGGCTCCTGGAAGCAAAGGAACCCCGAGAATTTTTGTGGGAACAAGTTAAGGCAGCAGCAGCTGCATTCAGTTAATCAGGATCCAAAAGGAGTGTTTTGGCCTTGGCTGGTGTTTTCCATCAAGAGAGTGCTGTTTGCCAAAACCAGTGGAAAACCACTTGGAACACTGTGCACGGCAGCCTGTGTTTTCCTCTGGTGGCTGAACACAGCCAGCATGAGGCGAGGGGAATGTGTGGGATCAGGGCACTGCTTTGGATTATCTGTTGTCTTAAGATATGTACACGGAGATTGTTTTGATATGTGTTTAAATCTTCCTTGAAAATACAACTGATAGAAAACAATGTAAAAGAAAACAAAAAGGAAAAAAAAAAAGAAAAACAGGAAGAAAAAAGAGAAAAACGAAAAAAGGAGAAGAAAAGAAAAAAGAAAAAAGAGAAAAAATAAAAAGAAAGAAAAGAGAATAAAAAAGCAGACAGAAAACAAAAAAAAACATAAATGTGGTAATGTGGTCTTATCACTTGTGCCTATCCCAGGTGCAAGAAAGGTGTATTCTGTATTAAAACTGTACTTTTAAAACAAAAAAGGGAGAATGTGGCACCCCAAGTAGACAAAGCTGTATTTACCCTTAGTTTTTTGAATTTAGATCAATGAGTACTGAATAAAAACCCACAAGACACCTAATGACAAGGTCCTATCAAGTGGTCAGTGTGGGGAAGGGCTGTGCTTGTGTTCTTCTCCCACAAGACCTTGCTGGCTTCCAGTCCCTCTGATGGAACCTTATCCCGAGTGGACCCGGCCCGCAATCCGACCCTGCAGATGCAGAGGCTGTCCCTCAAGAATTCCAGGAGGAGGCAGGGAATGCTGACCAGAGCAAGCCCTGCCCGGATGTCCCATCGGGAAGACACTGTTCTAAGGGGAATTCACTGTGTCTACCAACTCTTACTGACTGGCTTAATGACTCAGCCATGGCATGTCCCTGTCACTCAGACCCCTTCTTGGCCACACCTGACATTGTGATTTGTGTGACTGACAATACCTTTAACACCCCTGTAAGTAATCCTTGTTATTTTAGTTGTACCACAGATCAAAACGTACCTACCCTCCATTTATCATTAAAAATTCCCATGGGCAGAAGAGCCAAACTGTGGCTCCCAGGGAAGCAGAAGCTGGGAGGATGATGCAGGATACAGTGAATTAAGGAAACTGTGAAATGCAGAAATCCTCAGTGGAGGGCTGATTGCTTGGATCATCTCTGCAGCAATCCCGGCAGCTGCCGCAGCCACGGCTCCTGCTGCACTGGCCATTCAGTGCAGGCCATGCCTGCAGGGCCAGTGTATGGGCACTGTGGCAGCACCAGGAGCAGGGGTTTCAGAATCTGCCTGGTTTCAGTATTCCAAGTCCTCTGGAAGTGCATGGGACAAGCCCCAAGACAAGGAGCCCGGGTCCTGGCCCTCTTGGCCGTGAACTCTGCGTGTCCAAACAAAACAGGGGCACAGGTGGGACCAAGCGGAGTCACTCTGCACCTGCCCTGAGTTTATGGGAATGCAAAGGGAGGAGAGACCTTGGCTGAGTGCTTGGAGAGAGAAGGTTGTTTCTCCAAGTGGAAATGCACTTTAACCAGTCTGCATGACCAGCCTGTTTTTCTCTGGTGGCTGAACACAGCCAGCACATGAGGGGAGGGGAATGTGTGGGATCAGGACACTGCTTGGGGAATTCCGGTGGACTAAAAGACAAACAGTGGGTGCTGCTCACGAGAGAGGAGGAATAAAAGGGGACACCGAAAAATGTTGACAGACAAGTGCCCAAATGGAACTCTGTGTGTGCAGTCTCATTTTCTCCTTCAGCGCCCACAGGAGAGGGGGCAAAAAGTAGGGGTTGGGACTCCAAAACTGTTTAGAGGGAAACTGGGGATTGAGGGGAATATGGGAAAGTGGGAGGAACAGGGAGAAGGGTGGAAAAGGGGAGGTGGTCTGGCGGGATGGACAGTCCCATGGGGGTCTTTGGGCACAGGGGAGTTCGCAGAGGGGGTGACCCCCCTGAGGTCAAGGGTCACCAGAGCTCCAGCTGGTTCTGTGGAGCAGCGATCCCCCGGCCCCTGCCAGTGCGGGCACCTCACCAGGGCTGTTACTCGAGCTTATCTGTCCCCCTGCCAGTCCAGGGCTGTTTCTCCAAACCACCAAACCAAGTGTGCCAAACGCCATGGATGGTCAGTGCCAGCTGGGGGAGCGGGCACTTGGTGAGGGGATGAGAAAACTGCACCCAGGGCTGGGCTGAAAGAGGCTTCAGCACCACTTCTGATGCCCCAGGGGCAGCATCTGGCTTCTCCCAAACACAGAGATGGCACTTGTTCCTCTGCAGGGAGTCAAGGGCAGCAGGTAGGTCACCCTCCTGCATGGATGGAATGGCAGAGGATTCCTTGGGTGCCCAGGATGGATCAGCACTCGGGGATACAAACTGCCCTCGGGCTCAGGATGCAGCTGCCAGCACAGATTTCCCTGCAAAGTCTGCAGGGAGTCAAGCTCTGGGGAGGAGATTGTGCCCCATGGATGGGATTGCAGAGGCTCCCTCAGGTCCCCAGTATCAATCAGCAACCAGGAATATACAAAAAAAGGTCCACCCTGAAGAGTTCTGGGGGAGTGTTCTGGAGGGAGGGGACAGTGTCACCCCAGCAGGGCGGGGCTGGCAAGTGGGAGGCTGCTCCAGGGCTCTGCAAGAGGCCTCGTGCTCTGCTCGGCCCCAGCACTGGCTGGTCCCAACAGCCCCGGCTGCCCCCGGCCCTGGGCAGCTCTGCTGCCACAGGCTGTGCCCTCACCGTGGCCCTGCAATGGCCCTGCCTGTCCCTCCCCCGTGGCCCTGCCCGTGGCCCTGTCCCTTGGCTCTCTCTCTGCCAGCTCAGTGTGGGGCACACGGGCTGGGGGTCCCTCCCAAGCCCCCCGGGCAGCCGGCGTTGGCTGGGGGGATGTGAGGGCTGGGCCTGCTCAGCACAGCCCCGGCCTCGTGCCCAGCGCCTCTTTCCTGCCCCACACAAGAGCTTTCTGGCCCCCCCAGGGCTCCCCTGCTGCTGCCTCCAGATCCCCCCAAATCTCCCCCAGCTCCCCCCTCAAATCCCTTCCAACCCCCCCCAAGAGGGATCACCCAGCACCCTGGGACAGTAGCACAGTGGGCTGTACTGGGGACACTGGGCTGTACTGGGGGCACTGGGCTGTACTGGGAGGGCACTGGGGGGGGCTCACGTGTCCCACGACAAAGTGGCCCAGCTCCAGGAGAGATCTGGGGAGCAGTGAGGCGAATGGGGGGAAGTCAGTTAACACGTGGGAACAATGTCTGGGCGAGGCACTTCAAGTGGGAAGCTTGAATAATATTCAGCCGTGCCCAAACGAATTCAGCCAAAGCCAGTCCCCTCAGCTTCAGCCCCTGTATGGGGCTACAGAGAAACTGAGGCCTTCGGTAAGAGAATCTGGTATGTCCTTAACCAATACTCTCAAGTATTTGGAGACATTGAGTTCCATCTATTTTTTCACCCCACATGACTGGAAGGAGCTAATGAATTAGTTCTTAATGACACCCAATATACAGTCTGGCTATCTGGCTTTCGGGAAAGTTGTGCCAAACCCACAGCAGCTAACACCCAAGCAAGCGTGACAGCACATCAGTTGACCGGGGATGCAAATTATAGTTCAATAGATACACAATATAAATACCATAGAGAGATATGCGGCGTAGTGGCCAGGCAAGCCAGAAAAGCCATGAAAAACATTCTCACTACAAACCAAGATGATTACCTGTCCCCCACAAAAGTGTTACAAGGTAGTACTGAACCAAATTTGAGATGTTTAGACCAGCTGCAGTCTGCTTTAAACAAGCAAGGTTAATACAATGAAGCCAGAGAGATGCTGTATAAGCAATTGGCTCTTGAAGAGGGGAATACAAGCTGTGAAAGAGCTTTGCAAGTCCTTCCTGCAGGGGAAGGCTGCAGCATTACTGAGCTGGTTCAACCCTACCAAAGAGTTAGCTCTGAGAAGCACCAGTCTGCCTCTTTAACTGCGGCCTTAAAAGCCCAGCTAGGAGTACAAAAAGAAGCCAGACATAAGGAAAGTTGTGTTAGATGTGGAGACACTGATCACTCTCAAAGGGATTGCCCTTGGAGACCCTTAGTAGCAACATCTCACGAATACCCTAACAGCAGGGAATGGACTGAGTTGTACCAAGGGTGCCATAAGCAAGGCAAAGGATATGCCACAAGCATCACACTGCTTGTGGGGGTACTGCTCGCTGTCCTCCTCTGTGCCACCACCTTTCATGTGCAAGAGGAAGCAGCTTGGGGCGAGCCACAATGTGCCATCAACCAGCCCCCAAAACACCCCTATACTCTGCACCCCCCAGAAAGGTGACAGGGGGAGAACGCTGCGACATGTAAAAGCAGGAAATGCAGTCATAAAGCTTACAGGAGCACTGCAGAACAGACTGCCTTCATCCATCATGCCTCCAGCAAATTGGCCACTAGTGGTAACTGATACAAAGGACTATTTCTTTACCACCCTTCTGCACCCTGATAATGAGCCAAGGTTTACATTTCCCATCATGGCCCTGAACAATGCACAGCCTATGCAAAGTTATTGCTGGGCTGTCCTTCCTCAGGGGATGCAAAATAACCCGACAAGATCTCAAACAGCCATGATACATCATTATGTAGATGACACATTAATAACCACGGCCACAAGAAATGAACTGCCATTCGTTATTACTGCTCTAACCAAAACTGTCCAAGATGCAGGACTTCAGATTGTTTCAGAGAAGATCCAACAATCACAACTCTGGACTTGCCTTGGACGGGAACTAATGCAGCAAAAAGGTTCTCCACAGCTGCTGCAGCTCGAGGTAAAAAACACTTTACACAAATTGCAGAAGCCTCAGGGGGCTGTCAACTGGTTAAGGCCTGTTTTAACCATAACCACAGGGGACCTACACCCTCTGTTTGAGCTGCTAAAGGGGGACTCCAGCCTAAGGTCTGACAAGTCTCTGGCTGCAGAGGCAAACCAGGTGTTAGACATTTGTGTCAAGGCGATACAAAGCAGACAAAACGAGAAATCCTGAACGGCAAATCTGCCTAGTCCTTGTTTCCAGCAGGGATGAACCATTGCAGTTTTGTTTCAGTGGGATCAGACAGGCAAGACCCGCTGCAAATTCTAAGTGGCTGTTTTTGCCACACACACACCACCTAAAAACTGTGTAGGCTGTTAATGAGATGTTTGCAAAGCTTGTCATTAAAGGCAGAGCACGACTACCGGAACTGGACGGAAGGGATCCAGCTATCATTTACCTTCCAGCCACGAAGGACAATTTGGATAGGATGCCAGCTGAAGACACAGGATTCCAAGCTGCCCTGGCAAGTTTTGACAGTGACATTTAAATTCATCTCCCTAAGCACAGGTTGTGGGCAAAAATCGGTAATTTACCTTTAAAAGCCACACCAGATGCAAACCTGAACCAGTGAAAAGCCTCAGGGCCTTCACAGATGCATCCAGGAAAAACACAAAATACTGCAGTGACTTGAATAAATCCTGCCACAGAACAGTGGGAACGAGAACTACAGACCGTGAACCAAGGCTCTGTGCAGGTTCTGGAACTGACTGCCATTCATGTTGCCTTGGGAAAAATTTCTGAACAATCCTCTAATGTTGTAACTATGTTTATTATACTATAAGGTTCATACCCCGTCTTGAAACTTAGTTTCTTTGAGATATTGTTAACCCTCACCTGTTGTTTGAAATGCGTTCTGTTTGGTTCCTGTGATTCACAGAAGGTATGATTTCTATACAATACACACAAATCACATGCTGACAGGACAGGGCCAATAACTGACAGAAACTAAGAAGCTGCTAAAGCAGCAATGTTTAACACCATACCCAGAGTTCTAAAGCAAACAAAATTGTCTCATTCATTTTTCCATCAGAATGCACGTTCTCTAAAGAGACAATTCAAAACAACGATTAATAAAGCTCAGACATTATCAGGGCATGCCCACACTGTCAAGAAATCACACCCATGCCATCTCAGGAAAGCGTTAACTCTAGAGAGTTAATGGCAAATGAAGTCTAGCAAACAAATATATACATCTCTGAATTGGACATATTGAAATATGTACATGCACATAGATACACATCCACAAAACATAACTGCCACAGCATCCACTGGACAAAGCACAAGAGTGTAAAACACAATGATTTAGTTGCTTAGCAACCTTGGTACTCTAAAATAGATTAACAATAATAATAATAATACAGCTTTACTTCCTATCAAATAGGAAAATTCTCACGTCACAAGCATTCCACACTAACCCATAAGACAAGCACATCACACATTGAAACACATACTAGATAAAAACAAAAAGGGGGAGAATCTGTGTAGCCTGCAAGAACATCTGTAAAAAGCTATGTATGTTATCAGTTTTTTAAATTGTGACAGCACTGAAAAGCGTAAGTATGAAAAGCAACATAAACCCCAGGCTTGTGCCTCTCCTGAACCACCGGTCATGGTAAGGAACTTGATTTCAGGACAGTGGACGAGATCCCTAGATTTTGTGACGGGGGAGGGAGCTATGCCTGTGTAGCTACAAGAAAAGAACTTAAGCAGATTTCTTCCAGGTGTGTAAAATCCTATTCAGGTACATGACCACAGCAGCAGGAACCAGAGTAACGCAGAAGTTTAAAAAGAGTTATGTTTATGTTTCAGGTTTACATTAAGGAATGACCAATGTGGTAAGAAGCAGCCTGTAAAATGTGTGTGTATGTGTGTGTGTGAGTGAAGGTGGCCACCGATGAATGAAAATGAATGAAAGGAGTGAATGAATGAAAAGAGTTGTTTGACTAGTCAAATACTAAAACACAAAACACCTCACAAAATAACATTACCTCAGCCACAAGGTCACTTTTAAGAAAATTTAGTTTTGCTAAGATTATCCTGTTTTTTAAATAAAGTTGAATTCCCTAGTTATAAAACCCCTCAGATTAATAAAGGTTGTAAGTTTATACACGGTTGGCCTAAGGCCCCTAAGTTAATAAAGTTATTTCTCCAAGTTGCACTACCCTTTAGGAATATAAGAAAGTTTTAAAAGATTTGCCATAGAAGTATAAGAAACCAAGCAAGCGATGTGCTGGGTCATTGCAAACCTTGGTAGTTTACAACGTACTGTTCTGAATGTTTGCACTGTTGTTGTTTTGCACTGTTTTCGTGACTTCTTTAGATAATTAAGAGCAGGGTGATGTGGGAGGTGTGTCCAGGGCACAGAGGACGTGCCGGGGCAGAGGAGCCCAGGGGACCATGTGCCGACATAGGTAACCTCATTGGCTAAAGAAGTCACATGCTGTAAAAGGATAAAACCGCACCAAATTTGAAATAAAGCTCTCTTTGTCTCAGCACCGCACGAGGAGCAGTTATTCCTTGTTATACAAGGATTTTGCGTCCCCTACAGGGTGAGTGGGTTGGCGTCGGCTGAGGAGCTCTGGCCGTACGAGTTCAGGTTGATATAGTCAAGAGACTCGAGAAATTTAGGGTTGCAAGGAAATAAAGAATTTATTGAAGAACAAATAAGCAAAACGGTGAGCCGGGCGATCGGAGGAAGCCCCTTGTTCCTGCCACAGTCCGCAAAAGGGAACAACAGGGCAGCACTTCTTATACCCTTTCACAACCACCTCCCCCCAATGTCACGTCATCTGTCCATTGGCTCCAGTTTCGCGGGTTAGATTCTGTTTGGTTCCCCTTTCGCGGGCTGTAGTGGTTTGAACCAGATTTTCCCCCAGAGGTTAAGAAAGTGGTAACCCCCGAGGGGTGGTGGCACTTGAGCTTGGAACCAATCTGCGCTCCTGCAAAATGTAAACATACCACAAGCAAACGGAAGAGAAGAGTTGTAGTTTTGTTGTTGTAGGAGAGGCAGCCATGTTGTGAGCCACGAGGAAGGGGCTCGGAGCCCCTTGGAGGGCTCTGGCCCCCTCCCAGCCCCCGGTTGGGGGGACTGCAGAGACTTGGAACAGTGTTAGACTGTTTGTAGTTAAGCTGGGAGATGTTTTCTCCACTGTGAGTGAGCAGAGACAGCAGCGGCAGACGCAGCGTCCAGAGACTCTGGTAGAGAGCCAGGACAGATAAGAACTGAACCGGAGAAGCAGCAGAGACATGCAGCTGAGTAAGGGAGACACCGAGTTGTCCCGGAGAGCCGAGAAGGAGAGTCAGCAGCAGAGCTACAGAGTTTTGGGGGTAAGAACTGAACCAAACCCCCCAAACTCCTTTGAGACCTCCGGGAAAGGAGGGACATGGACTCCTATTTTGGAGAGTAGTTTTGGATGTGCAGCACCGGAGGGAGAGGAGCTGAGAAGCTCAAAGATGTCCTGAAGCTGGATCGGGACAGAAAAGGAATGTGGGGGGAGTTGACCTTGGCCCCCCCGCTGCTGCTGACAAGCCTGGCAGCCTGGAACAGAGCACAGGAGCTCTGGTAGAACTCTTGAGGCAAAGGCTTGCAACTGAATGCTGCCCAAGATGTTCTGACTCAGGGGTGAATCCCCCGAGGAAGGGACTTTCACGAAGATGCCCCTGCATTTCGTGATATGCCTGTGGTGAAGCGAGCCTTGTCCCTGCTGGCAGTCCACAGATGAGGCCTTTGCTTGGAGTCGAAGGAGAGCCAAGAGGGGTGAAAGGAGACCCCCTGTGTCTTGAAGACCCTCGTTTTGGAGACGACGGGCCAAGGGGCTTGGAGATCCTCTTGTGTGTATTGAAAAGAGATCCAGCTATCAGCTGCTGCATGTGAAGAGGACTGCTGCCGTAGAGAAACTGCTCAGAGACAAGAAGGGATCTGTCTTTCTTCCCTCCTGGACTTTTATTTGGAGGGGGGAAGAGATCTGATCCATTGTAAATACTTATGTCATGGTAGAGATAGCTAAGATTGTATATAATGTATTGTAGTATTTATTTGTATAGTCATTGTAATATATTCCCTTTCCCCCATTTGGAGTCTGGTGTGTTTTGTCTGGAAAAAAAAAAACCCATCTCACATTAGATTGAGATGTGACAGGGGGCTAGGACTAGGGAATTTAGATTTTGGGGATTTCAAACCATGACACGGGCCGACTCCTGTTTGGTTCCTCTTTTCGTGGGCTAATCCTGTTGCTGGGAGACATCAGCCAATAGACCAGTAGTCAATAGTCTCTATGGGCCGTGATGCTGGAATTTTCCATTGCAGGTAGTGGTTTTTAAATCCAGACCTCGTGGTCTACCCCTCCCCCTGCTTTCTCCATTTTGATTCCTACAAATATGCTTAGAACAAGTACTTTTAAGAACAAGGCATAATGTGACAATTCATCTCTGCGTTGTGGTTTGTTAGTCAGCAACTCAACAGATCTTGTGCTTAGTTATTACACAACTCTCAAACTTGTGCTTTTAACAAAACGCTAAATATAACATTATAACATTATTGAGTTGTCTCTTACTTCGATCTGCAAATTTATTCTTTAATAATCTATAAAAAAGTCATAGATTTCTGACAGGGCCCTGATGATGAGATCTTTGCCCTCAGCACTGTCCTTCACGTACTCGTGAGCTTCGACGTTGTTCAGACTGTAGGAGTGCCAGTCGAACCTGGAACATGCAAGGAGGAGGTTAGAATACTAATGCTGATGGTTTCCCCCTCGGCAGCCTTTGGGGACAGCTTCAAAGCTGTGCTGCACCCACCTTGTCCAGCAAGCAGGCGATGTACTGCCTCCTGTTCTGCGGGTCGTGAGTGATCCACCTCAGCACAGCCTCGAGCATGGCTTCTTCTCGCCTCACGTTGAGCTCGTCCTTCTCGATGATATGTGCCAGCTCCTCAGCAGAGAGGTCTAGGAACTCCTCGGACACCTGGGACACCTCCTCGAAGTGATGCAGGATGTACGCGCAGGCGGCTGCGCGCAGGTCGGGGCAGTAGTAATAGCTAGTTAATCTCCAGATGCCAATGCAGTTCTCAAAGCAGAGCCTGGAATGGAGGAACTCGCAGCACAGGTTGACAATGCCCATGACATTGAACTGGTCGGCTGCAGCCAGCAAACTCTCAACGTTGTCCTCCGTGATCGGTACTGTTCCAGTGTAGGCGTAATCAATGATGAGACCCATCATTTCAGCTGAAACACCAGGGATTTGATAGACCATCATGTCCGAGTTGGTAAACAGTATCCTGAAAACACAGCACTGCTGCATGAAATCCTGTCCTTGGGTCCCCTGTGTTTCCCGAACTCCCAGGGCAACAGTTTAGGCACTGACAGGAGCCCTGCTGGGAGGCCCCATAGTTTATTAATTAATGTTTTACTTGCTGGTTGTTTGAAAAAGGAGAGAAAGCCTCTGGCTGGGGACAGGGAGCACCAGGGTGAACGACCCCCATGCTTCCACAGGAATCACAAAATCACAAAATGGCCTGGGTTGGAGGGGACCTTAAGGATTATCCCATTCCAACCCCTGCCATGGGTAGGAACTCCTTCCACTAGACCAGGTTGCTCCAAGCCCCATCCAACCTGGCCTTGGACACTTCCAGAGATGGGGCAGTCACAGCTTCTCTGGGCAACCTGTGCCAGGACCTCACCACCCTCACAGGGAGGAAGTTTTTCCAACTATCTAATATAAACCTCTGTCAGTGTGACACCATTACCCCTTGTCCTGTCACTCCAGGCCCTTGTAAATAAATTCTTGTGTTTCCAGTACTGACCCAAAGTAGACACTGCAACAGGAGAGGATTTGCTTGTTAGCTTTGAATTGCACTCCATCAATTGTTATGATCACATCACAGGGCGGAGCTTCAAGGCGGAGCTCGTTGGTGATGCTCCAATTCCTTCCGCTCATCTCCCTCTCTGTGCTGGAGGATGACTTTCTGGTGCTATCTCCCACGCTGCAGTCAGAGGCAGAGTGGACCTCACTGACGTGTGCGGAACACTGGTGTTGCCTGGAAACATCCAGCGCTGAACCCACTCGCTGGCTCTGGATTGTGACCCGTGATGACATCACAACCACAGGGGTGACCCAGGCCCAACATTCCCTGGTTGCCCGGCGCCTTCACTTCCCCTCGGCCCAGGTTCTGCTGAACCCCGGGCCTGCACAATGTTAATGGTTGCTGGGAGCAAAATCGTCTGTGTGATCCCCCAGCATAAGAATAATGAATAATAATAATAATAAATAATCCTCAGTATTATTTTGCCAGAGTGTAAAAGTCCCGAAAGGTGGGCACTGACTGCTGCTGAAGTGCCTTGTGCCACCTCACCCAGGAGGAAGCTGAGGCACAGCCCAGCTCCTGTCAGTGCTGAAGTCGCACACGCTGCCCCTGATTTGTCATTTGAGGTGTGCCAGGGGAGATTTAGGTTGGCTCATGGGAAAGTTTTTTCCCCAAAAGGGCTGTCCAGCCCTGGCACAGCTGCCCAGGGCAGCAGCGGTGGCGTCCTCATCCCTGTCCAGGTTTAAAAGCCGTGTGGCTCTTGGGGACATGGGTTAGTGGTGGCCTTGGCAGTGCTGGGGGACGGTTCTCTGCGGGCATTTCCTGCACAGGGTTCCGCGACTCCGCGTCCCCGGCGCTGCGGGGCGGTTCAGTGCCGGGCGCCCTTGCCCGCGGCTTCTTTATTGGAATCTTTCCTTTCTGCTTCGCCCTCCCCGCTCGCTGCGGCAGAAACGAAACCGCCGGTCCCGCCCCGCGCTGCTGCGGGCGCCGGGCGGAGGCGCAGCCGGGGCACGGGGGGTCCCCCCGCACCCCCTACCCCGAGCACGCCCCGAGTCCCCCCCGGCCCCGCGGCCGCGTTCCGGTCCCGCCCCCCCGGCCCCGCCCCGCGGCTGCGCGGCCCGGCGGGAGCGGAGCGGGAGCGATGGTGAGCGGGGTCCGCGGGCCGGGAGCCCGGGCTGGGGCAGCGGCGGCCCCGGGGCTGGGCGGGGGAGCGCGGCCAGGAGGGCGCTGGAGGCTCCTCGGTCCCACCAGGGCGGCACCGAGCGGGGTCTCTGCTCTGCCCGCAGGTGCCCGAGCTGGAGAAAGCCATGGTCCGGATCCGGCAGCCCGAGCGCGTGCGGGGGATCCTCCGGACCCTCCGGGAGCAGGGGGTGGCCAAGCTGCAGGGAAGCCCTGCTTCAGCACCACTTGCCCTGGCCGTGGAGCTGCCAGGTGGGCACTGGAGCCCTGTCCCTGCTGACAGCGGCCCCAGGGGGGTTGCCCCCTCCATCCCTCCGTGCCGTGGCCCCTTACCCACGCCGATGCTGCCGTAGCCCAGGTGGGGCCCAGGTGACGCCGCTCGTTCACGCACATGCCCTGCAGACCCCGTCCATGCCGGTGATCAGCCGCCCCACGCCCACCACGCCGGCCACTGTGGCCCCTCGGTCATGGCTGGGGCGAAGGGACAGGCCCGTCAGAGGTGCAAAAAAGGATGAAGCTCCCAAAGCTGCTGGGAGGGGGCAGAGTGGGGGCACAGGGCTGCCCCCTCCCCGAGGTGCAGGTAGCCCACCACAGCCCATGAGCCTCTGTGCTGCAGGCAGAATCCACAGCTCAAAAACACGCATCCTGATGGGCTCAATCCTGCGCTGTTGGGGGGCAGCTGCCCCCTGCAGCACTGCTCAGGGCTCCAGCTTGACCCTGCACCTCCAGAACCCATCAGCTGCCTCCCCAGGTCTCACCCACAGAGCTGGGCTGGAGGCCAGCAGCTCGCAGGCTTCCTGCTGCTTCCAAACCATTTTGCATATGGCACATTGGAGCTTTGTGCAGCAAGGAGGAAAGACAACGTCCTGGCCCCTGCATCCGCCCAGCCCGGCCCTCTTGGAATTTCTGTAGACGTGTCGCTCATCTCCCTCTCCATGTTGGAGGACCTGAAGTAAGTACTGCAACAACAGAGGATGAGCTTGTGAGCCTTGAATTCCACTCCATGAACTCTTATAACCACATCACAGAATGTCCCTTCAAGGCGGAACTCGTTGGCGATGCTCCACTTGCTTGCACTCATCTTCCTCTCCATGTTGGAGGATGACTGTCTGGTGGGTGCTCAGATATCCCCCACGTTGCAGTCAGAGGCAGAGTGGACCTCACTGACGCGTGTGGAACACTCTGGTGTTGCCTGCAAACATCCAGCGCTGAACCCACTCGCTGGCTCTCTTAAGGGTGGGTCCGTTGGTGTTTGGACAAGTGTCCACTCTGGGCAAAGCTCTTCCCACACTTCCCACACCTGTAGGGCCGTTCCTCAGAGTGGATGTCCTGGTGGGTGAGGAGGCTGGGGCTCTTCCTGAAGCTCTTCTCACACTCCAAGCACTTGAAGGGCTTCTACCTGCTGGGAGGCTGCTCAGGGACCACCAGCTCAGAGCTCACCCTCAAGCTCCGGCCTTCCCGGCACAGGCTGGCTCTTTCCTCCTCAGAGCACCCTGGGATGGCTTTGGAGCCTCTCCTGCAGGGGGATCTCCAGCCCTTTTCCTCCCCACTGCCTTCCTGCACCGGGGAGCCCTTCAAAACGGCCTCTCCCACCAGGGTCTCAAGGGGGGATTTGTCCTCCGGGCTCTCCGTCCTCAGCTCGGGGCCTGGGGCAGGAAGCAACAAGGACAGGGAGGGGATTTGCCTCCGGCCCACAGGGAAGGCCAAGGACATCCCCCCAACTCCGGCCCCGGCAGGACGGCGGCGCCAGCGGGGTTGTCCTGCAGCCGGGGCCATGCTCGGCTGACAGAGCCAGCACAACACCCGCCCAAATAGACACTGACTGCCTCCTCACCCGCCTGGGGGGCCCAAGGCATCTTCCTCTTCCTCGCAGCCTCCTCCTCCATCCGCCCAAGCTTTGGGAAGGACAAATCCTGATGGGGGGGAAACAAGGGCTGAGCACGTTGGCTTGGGGGTTCCTCCTGCCCAAGTCCATCTCTAGAACTTATCGGGCATCCCGTGACCATAAAAACCTCCAAAACACCAAGATTCAGCCCAGAAAAACCCAAACCACAGTGATTCAGGAAAAAAAACCCTCAAATAGCAAGAAAACCCTCGTCCCCACAAACTGCAAAAAGTTGGGATTCAGCTAAAATATACTCCAAAATATGAAGATTAGCCCAAAAAATCTCTCCCAGAAATTCCCCCTCTCTAGTCTCTGCCCTCTGGGGTTCAGAGAGTCTCCCCTGTCTGGGATGCTTGGGGTCCCACTTAGGGATACTTGGGAGTGTTGGGTCTCAAGGGTCCCTTCTCCTCTGACTCTCGCCTTCAGGGTGCCACATTCCCGGATATTCCCTCTCTCCAGGTTTTCCACTTCATCGTCCCGGGGATCCCAGGGGTCCCCACTGTCCAGGCTTCCCCTTCTCCACGCCCCCCGTTTCAGGCTCCCGGGGGTCTCGGGGCTCCTTCCTCTCCGTGCTCCCCCCTCCAGGCTGCCGGGGTCCCCCAGCTCCGGCATCGCCCCGCTCCACCCTCCACACTTGGCAGCTCCCGGGCTCCAGAACCACCCCCAGCACTCCTGGAGGGGCCCCAAACCCGCTGTGTCCCCCCCGCCGGCACCGGGCTGACAATGGAGCCGGCGGGGCCTGACCCAGCAACACCAACCCCCACCATGGGGGGGACCCGCATCCCCCACCCACCGCTGGGGCTCTGCCCCCAACCCAGCCCGGCACCCTCAGAAAACACCTCCCGCCCACCCCCAGGAGCCACCCAGGGCTGAGCAGGAACAGGAACAGCAGGAAAACAACTGCCCCCCCATCCTGTGCGTGCCTGGGAAGGGGGAACTCATCCCAAATATTCTGGGGGGAGCATAGGGGGTCAGGACATACTCGGGCTGCCAGCACAGGTTTCCCTGCAAAGCCTGCACTGAGTAAAGCTCTGGAGAGGAGATGGTGCCCCATGGAGGGGATTGCAGAGGCTCCCTCAGGTCCCCAGCAGGAATCAGGAACCAGGAATAGACACAAAAGGTCCCCCCAAAGATTTCAGGGGGAGTGTCCTGGAGGGAGGGGACAGTGTCACCCCACCAGGCCGGGGCTGGCAAGTGGGAGGCTGCTCCAGGGCTCTGCGAGAGGCCTCGTGCTCTGCTCGGCCCCAGCACTGGCTGGTCCCAACAGCCCCGGCTGCCCCCGGCCCTGGGCAGCTCTGCTGCCACAGGCTGTGCCCTCACCGTGGTCCTGCAATGGCCCTGCCTGTCCCTCCCCCGTGGCCCTGCCCGTGGCCCTGTCCCTTGGCTCTCTCTCTGCCAGCTCAGTGTGGGGCACACGGGCTGGGGGTCCCTCCCGCGCCCCCCGGGCAGCCGGCGTTGGCTGGGGGGATGTGAGGGCTGGGCCTGCTCAGCACAGCCCCGGCCTCGTGCCCAGCGCCTCTTTCCTGCCCCACACAAGAGCTTCCCGGCCCCCCCAGGGCTCCCCTGCTGCTGCCTCTGCTCCTGGCCCTGCCTTTGCTGCTCCCTTGCCTGGGGCAGCGGCTGCAGGGGGGGGATGGCAGCAGCTTCAGCTCCACGGCACTTCCTGGGGGGAGCTCAGCCCGGGGGGCACGGGCAGGGACCTGATGGGGATGGACAGGGGCCCTGCAGGGGAAGGCACAGGGACAACCTGTACAACGCCCACAGCATGGGCATCACCCGCAGCGCTGTCAGCTGCTGCGTGGTACCAGGGCTCTCCAGCGTCATGGACTACATCGCCAGGCCACACTACTACCGGCACAACAACTCCATGGGCATCTCATTCAGCACTTCAACTCGGAGCGTGCCGTTGTAAATAGTTCCCCCTTCTAAGTCTTGTGATCAGCCATCACTGGATGCTGGGATGGAAGGGTTTGACGGGTACATAGAGCTCAACACAGCAGAGCTCCCCACACTTGTAAGGCCTCTCCCCGGTGTGGACGCGCCGGTGGGTGATGAGGTGGGAGTTCTGGTTCTGTTGGAAGCCCTTCCCGCAGTCGGTGCAGTGGAAGGGCCTCTCATCCCTGTGAATCCGCTCATGCAGGAGGAGATCTAAACTGGTGTGAAACTGAGTGTTGAGGAGATCTGAGCTGGTGTGATCTGAGCTGGAGATGCGCTGGTGTCGGATCAGGCTGGAGATCTGCCTGAAGCTCTTTTCACATTCCCCACATGGGTAGGACCGTTTCCCACTGTGGATGTGCTGGTGTTGGAGCAGGTGGGTGCTCTTCCTGAAGCTCTTTTCACACTCCAAGCGCCGGACGGGCTTCTCCCTGCTGGGAGGCTGCTCAGGCTCCACCAGGTCCGAGATCTGGCTCAAGTTCCGGCCACCTTCCCCACACAGGCTGCATCTTTCCTCCTCACAGCACCCTGGGCTGACTTTGGAGCCCCTCCTGCGGGAGGATCTCCGGCCCTTTTCCTCCCCGCTGCCTTCCTGCGCCGGGGAGCCCTTCAAAACGGCCTCTCCCACCAGGCTCTGCCAGGGGGATTTGTCCTCCGGGCTCTCCGTCCTCAGCTCGGGGCCTGGGGCAGGAAGCAACAAGGACAGGGAGGGGATTTGCCTCCGGCCCACAGGGAAGGCCAAGGACATCCCCCCAACTCCGGCCCCGGCAGGACGGCGGCGCCAGCGGGGTTGTCCTGCAGCCGGGGCCATGCTCGGCTGACAGAGCCAGCACAACACCCGCCCAAAGGGACACTGACTGCCTCCTCACCTGCCTGGGGGGCCCAAGGCATCTTCCTCTTCCTCGCAGCCTCCTCCTCCATCCGCCCAAGCTTTGGGAAGGACAAATCCTGATGGGGGGGAAAACAAGAGCTGAGCATGTTGGCTTGGGGGTTCCTCCTGCCCAAGTCCATCTCTAGAACTCATCGGGCATCATAAAAACCTCCAAAACAGCAAGAATCAGCCCAGAAAAACTGAAACCACCAAGATTCAGGCAAAAATCCCTTTCAGAAATAGCAAGCAGTGCAGGAGGAGCCTCCCAAGCAGCAGTTGCAGGGCAGCAGGGACCGACCTGAGCTGCCTTTGGTGCCCAGGAACTCCCCCCACACAGCCCCTCTCCTGCCCCGAGGGACCAGCAGAACAGGGGGAGCCCAAAGGACTGGACTGGAGGAATTGAACAGACATTTTGGGGCCATTTGATGGACATTTTGCAGGGGTGGTGCACAGACTAAGGGAAGGAGACCTGTGTGTTCTAGCAAAGAATGGGAAGGGGCTGGTGGGGGGTGAAGTTGTATTGAGTCGTGTGGGGCCTGGGCATGATGGGACTGGTGTGGAATAAGGGCCAGAATGTGCTGCTTTGGGCCGGGGTGGAGTTAATTTTCTTTGCAGGGGCTGCTGTGGGGCTGGGGTTGGGCTTGTGCTGAGCACAGGCTTGAGAACACAGAGGTGGTTTGGTTAGTGCTGAGCCTCCCCAGAGCCAAGGCCTTTCCTGCCCCTGGCACAGACACACTGGGGAGGGGCTGGGGGTGTGGGGGAGGTTGGGAGGGGACACAGCTGGGACAGGTTTAGAGGGATGGAGATTGTTTTCCCAAGTCCCCATTCCACGGGATAGGGCCCTGCTCTCCTGGAGGTGCTGAACACCTGCCCAACCGTGGGAAGCAGGGAATGAATCCCCTGTTTTGTTTTGCTCCTGCGTGCAGCTTCTGCTTGTCCTTATTAAAGTGTCTTTCTCTCCACCCACGAGTTTTCCAGCTTTTCCCCTCCCAGTTCTCTCCAGGGTCCTGCTGGTGGGGGAGTGAGGAGCGGCCGGGAGGGGCTTGGGGGCTGCATGGGGTGAAACCACAACAGCCTTTGTTGGTGTCCAGGGTGGGGCTGGGAGTGTTGGAGATAGCCACAGATGTGTCTGGGATGTGCTGCTGAAATTTGCAGCTGCTGGGGCTGTCTGGGGCTCCTGGCTGTGTGTCAGAGTCTGGGGCTCCTTGGTGGCTGCAACTCCGTGTGAACTCGAGCTGAAGGGCCTGTGACCTGTGGGTGAGTCCAGGCTGGAGCAGAGACCCCCCTGCAGCCCGGGGAGGAGCCCACACTGGAGCAGATTTGCTGGCAGGACTTGTGACGTCGTGGGGGATCCACACTGGAACAGCCTGTTCCTGAGGGACTGACCCCATGGAAGGGACCCACACTGGAACAGCCTGTTCCTGAGGGACTGATCCCATGGAAGGGACCCACACTGGAACAGCCTGTTCCTGAGGGACTGACCCCATGGAAGGGACCCACACTGGAACAGCCTGTTCCTGAGGGACTGATCCCATGGAAGGACCCACACTGGAACAGCCTGTTCCTGAGGGACTGACCCCATGGAAGGGACCCACACTGGAACAGCCTGTTCCTGAGGGACTGATCCCATGGAAGGGACTGACATTTGAACAGCCTGTTCCTGAGGGACTGACCCCATGGAAAGACCCACACTGGAACAGCCTGTTCCTGAGGGACTGACCCCATGGAAGGACTCAGGTTGAAGAAGTCCATGGAGGACTGTCTCCCGTGGGAGGGAGCCAGGCTGGATGGAGCAGGGGAAGGACTCCTCTCCCTGAGGTTGAAGCAGCAGCACAAACATGGGATGAACTGACCATAACCCCCACTCCCATCTCCCTGGGCCCCCGGGGTGGGGGGGGAAAGGGAGGAAATCAGGGATGAAGTGAAGCCCGATGGTTTTGTAGGATTTGTAGGGAGAGGAGGAGGAAGAACCTGGTGCCGAGTAAAGGGGAGAGGAGGAGGGATGAGGCTGGAGCTGTGGAAGGCGCTGGAGGCGGCCGGGGGGCAGCCGGGACTTGGCTTTCCACATCTGTGCGGGGAAAGGAAGCCAGTCCCTGGTTTCTGGGGCTGTCCCCCCTCGCAGTTTGTTGGGTTTAACACCAAAGTGCAGCAAAGCCCCGCCCCAGGGCACGGCCGGTCCCGGACACAGCCCCGGCGGGCGGGCGGGCGGAAGCCATGATGGCGGAAGGTGCGGCTGCGCTGGGGGAGATTGCGGGGCCTGCGGGAGAGCGGGGCTCTGGGGATCCCCTCGGGGGCTGCGGGGAGCGCGGCTGCGGGTGGAAAGGCTGGAGGGCTCGGGAGGGTTTAGCCAAGGGGTTCGGGGGTTCCCGAGGGTCAGAGCGCAGGCCTGGAACCAGCGAGCGGAGGGGGGAACTTTGCTAACGCCCTGGCTGCACTGCGCAGGCGCCGGCGGAGTCCTCAAGAGGGAACATCAACTCCCATGAGGCTCTGCGCGACCCGCCATTACCCCTCCCGCCACAGCGCCCCCTGCCGGCCCGGCGGACCGACCCCAGGGAAAGGGGATCTTAATGCCCCCTCGAACCCCAGAGACCCCCAACACTCAGCACACAGAGACCTCACAGGGAAGGGGCCCCGGGGTCCCCTAAAGCCCAGCAGTGGGGTTCAGGGGATCTCCCAGCCCTCAGGGGAGAGGTCCTGGGGGTGCCCCCAAAAGTGCGGGGGGGTGACGGACCACATTCGGGTAAGGGGATCCCAGTGCCCCCAGTATATCCCAGTGACCCTCAGTACGGCCCAGTAACCCCCTCAGTGACCAGCCAGTGTGTCCAAGTGACCTCCCACTGACCCCAGTATGGCCCAGTGATCCTGCAGTGAGCACCCAGTAACCCCCAGTATGGCCCAGAAACCTCCCAGTGCCCCCCCGGGTGTCCTGGTAATGCCCCAGTAAGCCCCCAGTCCCTCCCAGTGCCCCCTGCTTCCCCCCAGTGTGTCCCAGTATCCCCCAGTAATCCCCCAGTGCCCTGCAAAGCCCCCCAACTGTCCCCAAGGTGTCCCCAGACGCCCTTGGCCTTTCTGTGAGTGTGGGGGGGAGAGGGGACGTTTTTGAGCTCAGAGGGTCCAGGGGGGGCTCCTGGGGTGAGATGGAGGGTTGGGGACATCAGGGATGGAGTTTGGGGACAGTGGGGAGGAGTTTGGGGACAGTGGAATTGGGGGTGTCAAGGGGGGAATTGGGGCCATGGGGAGGCCCTGGGGAAAATGGAGACACCGGGGGGGTCTTGGGGTGTTGAGGAGGGAACTGGGGACACAAAGAGGGTCTTGGGGACACCAGGGGGGTCTCAGGACTCCCCTACTGGTGGTGCTGCCCATCCTCTCCCCTCCCCAGGCCCGTTTAACCCCCTCAAATGTCCTTCAACCCCCCTTTTCCATTTAATCCTCTCCCCCTACAGATCCATTTGACCCCCCAATGCCCTCAAGACCTTTAGTCCATTAAAAGAAATAGCTTATACCTTTTTTAATGTGCATTATTTATTTTTTGCCCAGCGCTCTAAAATGTGTGCCAGTTCAAAGTGTGTTCTATTTTTTTTGTTTCTTTCCCTGGTAACGAGCATTTACTAGAGTATTCTGAACCTGTGGGAATGTGTGAATTGTCACGAGGTAAATTGGCTCCATTCTCCTACCAGTGTATTTATACTTTTATTCTAAAAGTATAAAAGCTAGTTCTTCAGTCACAGACCTAGAAGAGAAAGTTATGGCATATTGTCCAAACAATTTCACATATTGTTTCTCATCCTGAAACAGGAGCACTTCTGCAAGAAGCACCTCTGGAGGTGTTCTGTGCCCTGCTCTTTCACAACGTGGGGCAGGTGTGCTTGCACTTCCGGCATATTTTGCTATTTTGTTAAAGCCGATCTCACTGCAAACACAAGTCTCACAAAGCCAAAGTCTGTGATAATCCAAAATTAATGTATAGCTCTGAACAAGCCAGTTAGTGTAAACACAAAATATAGTTAAGCTTTGAAGTTTTGTGTGGGGGAGAGTTAAGTTGCTGTAGGAAAATACTGTTGACTAATAGTGCCTTATGTCATCTTCTAGAAAGGTCTGGCGTATGCTTTCAGCTTGTCTGGATTGTGACGTAAAACACCCTGTGCATGTTATAAGGAGCATGGTTTGTCCTCCCATTGGTCTGGCTGGGAGCACCCAGAATGGTTAAAAGAGGTTCATTTCCTTAAAAACAAGAGAAAAAAGACCAGTCAGAAGTGTACACTGCATAAAATATCTGCTTCTTTCGCTTACCCTCTCCACACTCTGTCTGTGTATATCTACAACAAATTTCATTTTCCTTTAATTCCTTTAATAACAGGCTGCATTAAAACCAGCCTATGGTTCAGTCAAAAGTGTTCCTTCCTCTTTGGTGGTACTTTGAAATTCTACAGCTATTTTCCCTTGTATAATTTTGTTTTCAAGTAGATCTAATTCCAAAACAAAAGTGAGATGTATCATCAGCCTTTACTGGGCTGGTTTCAAAACCAAACCAAGCCATGTATCTTGCAAGCTTCCACTGTAACATTGCAAGTCAACCAGGGCGGCAGGCCATAAATTACTCTTCAGTGATAAAAATGACATAAAAAACCAAAGAAATACAAGAAACAACGCTTGGATAACACTGTAGTGACTGGAGAACCCCACTTACTAATCTAATTTTCAAAGGGACATGCACATACCGGGTGGTATCTCCCAGCTCTAAGATGGAGGATTCAGTTTGTTCTCTAAAGGAGAAAAGAATAAGATAGTCCTAAATAAGTGCAAGTATGATATATTTTATATTAGTGAAGAGCTTTCACCTTGGAGAATTCAGTGAAATTTTCTTGGGATTTATGAGGTGATAAAGTTAAATTATACTTACTGTATCTTATTAAGGAAGGCAAACAAGCTGCCATAAACTATTATGTGTGATCTGGCATCTCCAGGAAATTGTCAGTGTTATGGCTTTGGGAGTCCTGGATGGTGGGTTTATCTCATGCCTCTCAGACGTGGCATTGAGGACTGAAGGCTTTGGCCAGGCCTGAGAGGCTTGTGACATCTGCGGAGGCTGCTGTTGCTCCATGCAGCCTTGCTGCTAAAATGACAGGTCTTGGACTTGAATTTCTCAGTACAGGATCTGTTTCCCAGAAACGTGTTTTCAGGTGTCCGATCTGAAGGTTTTTTTCCCCCTAGTGTTTTCTGATGATTTCCACACCACTTCCCATTCCCTCAAGTCAAATTGGTGCTGGGTATAGAGAGATTTTCCTGTATTGCTTTTACTTGAGTCTGTTCTTTCAGCAGGAGTTTGTTGGGGCATTCGAATTGTAAAAGGTTAAAAACCACTGAACTTAAGTAATTTCCCACATTTTCCGTGGGTGTTCCCTGACCAGGGACACACCCTAAATGTTAATACAACTATTTATATTTAACCATTGTTTTTTCCAATGGTAGAATTGGAATATTTTTTTCGAAATATGTATACTTCTAGATTGCAAGATGGTAGGTGGGTTTTTTTAAAGTCTTCAGTAAAAATAAATCAAAAATACCTCATCACTACAATTTTAAAAGACAAAAATTTTTCAATTTGTATGTGCCCATTAAATATTGAAAACTGTCTACACTAAGAAACAGTTTAGGAATTCATTTAATTTTTCTCCCTCAGAGTTTTGCTAAACTTCTTCCCAACAGAGAGATGCTTTTATGTGTTAATTTCTAGGAATAGTTGGCTCTCCAACACCCAGAGAAGATTTCCCTAATCAGAAGATAGACCTAAATACATAGACATTTTTCATCACTAATACATTTCATCACTAATGAATTAATTAGCGCTATTCTCCAGAGGGGGAACATTTTCCAAGTTTTAATGTGGATTTCTTTGAAATCCCACAACTCAATCATAGAATCATTTGGATTGGAAAAGACCTTTAAGATGATCAAGTCCAACCATTAACCCAGCGCTACCGAGTCTCTTCCTACCCTCAAGCAGATCAACATTCCCTCCTGATTTGGTGCCATCTCCAAACTTGCTGAGGGCACACTCAATATCCCTTCATCCAGGTCATCAATAAAGATGTTAAACAGGACTGGCCCCAATACTGAGAGATTTTTTTGTACTGAAGAGTACATTAATTATATGTTATTGTTATAAAATGGAGTTTAGTATAAGATTTTAGCAGGTTCAGTTGATTTTACAGGGATCTGACTAAAAAACAGCTGACTGTTATAAAACATGATGAAGATCAGCTTCATGGAATGTATGTTCATTTGCCAGAATTTAGTTTGTTTATGTATCTGGTCCAGTGAACTAAAATCTTGTATCAGACATTTGGAAGAGACGTCAGAAACTGCTAAATTTGTTGTTTTTTTTTTTTTTTACTCTTACTCAGTGGTACAGTTTAGCTGAACACTGCTCTATCACTGAAGAGGCCTGGATAAAGAGTGTTTGCTTTTGCTATTTTTAAAGATAATAAAAAATTGGAAAAAAAAGGTGTAACAGATGGCTTAGCTCCTACAGGCAAGTGAAAACGCAAATAATTTGAAATTATATTAAGTTGTGGTTAGTGGTTACTCATCAGCTGAGGTAGTTTATGTCGGTACAAAAGTAACTAATTTATTTCCCTTAGGAGACAAATTTTCCCAATGCAATCATTATAAAATAAAGTTCCTCTTAGTGAAATAATTCCAACATTAAAATAAATAACAAAGCCCCTTTCCAAAGAAAGAGTAATTAGTATTTCAATTTATTTACTAGACCAAGCAGCTACTACAACTCCTACAAAGTGTTCATTGAGTGCATTTTTAGGATCAGATAATGCTTTTCCAAATTATATACACTGACAATATCAACAAAACTGCTTTATTTGCCCTGTTTTGGCCCTGTGGTATCATTGAAACTACCATTTGTCTACAGCTTGACTCTGTTAATGGAAGATGGCGATCTAATTTTTAGTTATTATAGGTTATCTATAACTCTCAGATGATATCTAAGTGTCTTGCATGATTTATTGAAAATTCACACCTGCAACTTACACTAGAAAAGAATATACTTCTTTAGATATTTTTTTTTCCTGGTTTATTATGTTTTAGTCAGAAGAAAATAGAATTGTTTTAATTCTAGCTGCTAAAGCTTGCTTTCCCACTTCAGGACTTCAGTAAGTTATTCATATGTTAAGTTGGAAGCGCAAGCCCCCCCGAGGGTTGTACATGAAGGAAAGACAGTAACAAATTCTCTGATGGAGAGACAAAGCTTTGTAGCCAAACTCCACTTTGCAGTGGATCTTTTTTTCTTTTCAGAGCCTTTCTGAGCTGGTGATAGAGGGTCTGTAATGGCAAAGCTGACGTTAAGCAGGATGATGTGAACGGGGCTTTGTGGTGAAACGCTCCATGGCTGTGAACTAAAATGTAGGCTACACATCTGGTCAGAGGCGCGTGTCGCTGACAGAGTATGAACCTTGGTGACTTCTTAAATTACATTAAAATTCATGCTATACTTCATCACTTTTCTTCTGCTGCCCTGCCACATGGTTTTCCATATTTTACAGTGCACACATCATTTGAGTTCTGAAGAAAATTTGCTTAGTCAAAAAGTCAGCTGTATTCAAATTATTCATAAGGGAAATTGCATCTTAGGCAATTAAAATGTGTGCTGGGTAAAAGAAAATGTTTCTTCCTGAAAGGAAAGAGCGCATGCTTCATCTGTGAGAAGTCTTATTACAAATTCTTTTCTGTTACTAAGCACCTAATATTAAAAAGAAGTTTGTTCTAATCAGAGATGAACCATACAAGGATATCAGTTTAGATTGATGCGTTTGGTTTTTTTTCACTCATGATATAACTATTCCACATCTAATTCCCTCCTCCTCCCAGAATTGCTGCTACTTTTATAAAGGATTGTACATTAGTTTTATTTTCATTGAATTTTATATGCTAACTGTGATCTGTTCTGCACAAATTAATGTTCCTTTGAGCTGCAGTTATATGGATGATGGGAGAGCAAGGGTGATGTGATTGGGTTTGGACAATTTACTAGGAAGGAAATGAGTTTGGCCATGTTTAAAGTTAGTCTGAGAGGTTAAGGTAGTACACTATGTATCTTTTGCCCCCTTAGAATATAAATCACCCCACTTGATCCATTAAAAAAATTGGATACTGCTAGATTCATGTCTAGTCACTGATCTGCAATTTATGACCGTTACAGCGAAATTGTATTATTTGTGTTGTCTTTTCCTTATAAATGGGCAACACTTGGAAGCATTTTCTTCAAGGTCTTTTACTGAAGTTTGCAAACCTGCATTATAAAAGTGGATAAAATGAAAATATCCCTCTCCATCCATAATCTGTGTCTGAAGGGGTTAAAATCTGTCTTCATTACTGTCAATTCTCTAATCAATGCCACTCTTTTGTGCTAAGAACAAAAGAGATATTGTGTGTGTGTCTCTCCCTGTGTTTATTTTTTGCATAGAAACTAGCAGGGGCTGGCTTGTGGCATCTCTGGATGTCCAGGTGAAGGGGCAGAGATGGGATGATAGAAAGCTGATCCTTCTTTCAGAGGGTTGTGCTTGGGGCATGGGGATGCCTGCAAGCTGTGTGGACACTATTTGAGTTTCGCTTACTCAAACCATGCTCCCTTGGAGAGGCAGGAGAAAACCTACTTCACCTTTTACATGCATTCATTGGGTGAAAGAAATTTTTTTTTTTTTTTGGTCTGTTTGAAGCCTAGCTGCTGGTGTTGTTTTCACCTTTTTAACCTTTTCAGTCTGTCTCTGCAGCCGAGTAATGGAATACTGAAGGCCAGATCATACCATTGATTTCCAAGCAGAGTCCTATTGGATTCTGTGGGGAGTTCTGTTTTAAAAATCAATGGCATAATATGATTTAAAGTAATAAAAAGAGAGCAAAGGGACATGGAATTTAGTTCATTTGTGACCCATGATATTGAAAAACACATTAGTTGCACCACGCAGAGCATGTACTGGGGAGTGCTGCCTTGTTCTCAGGCAGAATGCCTGAATTTTAACACAGCCTATTTACTTAATCAGAGAAGATCTACATCTGAGGAATGGAGTTCATGACCTACCTTGTAGTTACAGTTTACCGAAGTTTATAAATTAACTCTATAAATTATAGGCATTTTTCACTGCAATGTGGTATTTTAGTTTGTTATTAAAAGTTAAGATTTTCTAATTTAAGATTATCTAATAATTGCATTTTTTCATACAGCTGTATCAAAAGAATATACCCACAATCATGAATCTTAAAATAATTGCTCTTAGGGATAATGTGTTTCTGTGCTTGGAAGCATTACTCTAATCTTCTCTAGTGTCAATCTGAAGTACATAATCAAATTGAAACCACAGAAGCAAAGTCAGAGCTATTGTGCATTTTAAGAAGCTTTTATGAATCTGATGTTGTAAGCATGGTTTTATTAATTTTATAATTTCTTTGGAGAGCTTTATTGTTCCTGAATGACATAGCTATAGCAACAACAAAATGTTGAAAGAGATACCTCTCTCCTATTTATATTCCTCAAAATTTAAGGCCTCCATTTAGCTCTGACTTTGTGATCTTCCAGCTTCGTAAATCAAACACCCTTCCAGTAAATTTTTTTTTTAAATAAATTCCATTCTTTGCTTTTGATTCTTAATATTTTTCCTCTTTCATATCAATTCCTGAGCCTACTCACTCCTACTTTGAAGAATCGTAAGGAGGAATCTGTTTTTGAATCTGGAGCTCTGTAACTTCTTTGTTACAGATCGTCTGATGAAAGACTTTGGTATCCATGATTAGTGGAAAATGAGCACAGTTAAATATTATATGTGAGCTAAATAGTTATAAAGAGGAATATAAATGGGATGTTTTAATATCTTTTTTGAGTAATCTTTTGGCTGTTATTGTATTATGTTATTCTGTGCTATCAAAACATGCACATCTATTATATAAGTAAGCATTTTAAATAAGTACCACATGCAGCCACTGAGTGATTATTAAAATGTTTGTAACCTACTTTGTACATGCAGCCGGCTTTCCAACAAGGCAGGAGTTAATTAGGCTTGTGGGGGTAAGTGCAAAAATAAAACAAAATAATAATGAAAACACTTCAAACCAACGACCCTGTTTTATCGTCCAAATGGGACAATAAATCAGACAAACTCAAGCAAAGCGCAATAAAGATGAGAGGGGGAGAAAGAGAAGCAAAATAAATAGTTCAAGATCTAACCACCTTTTGAGACACAATTTCCCTTTCTAGATTCTTTATTTAAAAGCATTTTGAATGCAACTGTATGACAGCTCTTGAGTCTTTCCTTAATTTGTTGAGCTTTTTCTTCCAATTGCCATGTCATAGGACTCTGTTTAAGAGATATTTTCCTCGGGTTTGGGTCCTGTCACGCTTGGAAATAGTAAACATGGTCAATACTGTGTTGTTTGAGAGAGGGGAAAACTGTTCTTTCTCCTGCTGCATCTTCCTTCCTCTGCCCCCAAATATACACAGAGACTCTCCTCTGAGGAAGCCCTTTTCTCGGGGTTTGTTGTACGCTTTTGTGACCTCAGAATGCAAAGTAGCCTGGGGAGCCAAAGACTGGTGGGATAGTGCTGCAATCAACCTGTCTGCTTGATTCTGGGGCATATATTGAAAAGACCCTGAAAGTCTTCAAAAAGACTTTTTGCAAGAACCACTTCAGTGCATTTATTTTCATATTTCTTAATCTAACTGGAAGAAGCAGAGTTCCAGTGATCTTATGCTTTATGTGATTGTTACATAACACAGAACTTTCAAAATATGTTTTTGGGATCTGAGGTTTAGAATGTTACGCCTTCGGAAGGAAGGTACTGGTAAGAGAGGCAGTGGATATATTTTAAGGATTGCATAAAAAAATATCCTTCTGGATATTAGAAAGCACTTACAGGAGAGCAATGAAGGGAGTGACAAGAAATGGTTACAAACAGGAAAAAAGCTAATAAAACACAAGACTACTGATCTCTAAACTGATAAGCTGCAAGATCTCATAGAGCAGGTTACGCTCTTACATGTTCAAGTGAACAAAAGTGCTGAGAAAATCTTTGTGACTTTCCTCCTTATTCTGTAAACAAGCAAAAATCTGGAATCTGTAGATCAGTGTGGGAGTCCAGCTGTGCTTGCTGCTGCCTGAAGATAAACAAATATCAAACAAAAATCT
The DNA here is from genome assembly GCF_036250125.1 of Pseudopipra pipra. Lineage (NCBI taxonomy): Eukaryota > Metazoa > Chordata > Aves > Passeriformes > Pipridae > Pseudopipra > Pseudopipra pipra. The sequence goes on along the minus strand of NC_087580.1, from coordinate 12,564,270 downwards.
GTAATCTTGGGTATATAAACTATAAAAAAAACAACATACCTTTGAGAAGAGATGGATGTGGCAGAGTGAAGGCATCTAGATTTGTCAGCAGAGACACACTGGTGATGATTAGAGATGAGAACCCAACAATGAGTCTAATCTGGGGAGTCCTGGTGGACTTTCTGGCATTTTTCCCAACATTTTGTAGGGGAAATAATGGGGCATTTTGGCCCCACGCAGTAACAGGTCAGGCCACCTGCTTTTGCTCATGATTGATGTGAATCATTGAGCAGACAGACACCAAGTGCAGCTGCAAATGTGAAATACTGTGGTATTTACATTTAAATATGTCTGAGTTAAACACTGTATTTCTTTTTTCTGTACAAAAGTATAACTTTAAAGCAGACAAGAAAGACAACTTTAGTTTGTGAGATGAAAAATAGATAAACACAAGGAAGGGAAATTGGTTGAGGTTTTTATTATTTTTGGTGGCTTCCTGTGTAAAGCTAGAAAATTATCAAAGGCAGATGATGCATGTGTGGGTTTCAACCTCTTCTATTCCATCTCTATTATTTGGGGATTTTTTTCAACCTTAAAATGGAAAGTTGAAATGTTCCATCTTGAAAACGGTCATGAAATATTTTGAGTTTTCTGAAAGCAATCAAACTAAGTACATCCAAAGGAAACAGACTGTTGGATTTAAGCCAATTAAAAAGAGGCAAAGAAAAAATTTTGTTTTCCAAAAATTAACTGTTTCTTAAAATGCATAATATTAGATTATAAATCACCATTTATTCATCCATTGATATCAGGCCCTTTTTGCATCTAGACACAATATACTTCTGTGAATATTTTTGTGAATGCTTTGGGATTAAATATCCAGTACTCTTAAGGATCTTCTAATGTTCTCTCATGAAAGGTATGTTTACCACAACATGCAATTGTAGGGCAACGTTGCACTGTTCAGTGAGTGCTCTGTAATTTAATATCATCTCTGTGCTGTAAAAATGCCTTCAAAAAGCTGTATGTGTTTAATGCCTGCTGATATTTGATATCACAAGGCAAGAAAGACCCTGAAAATTACTATTTGGATCTTTGTTCCAACTCCTACTGAAGCAAGTAATAGCCTATATCTTCACTTGAGTGGATGATGGATCTGGCACCACATAAGAAGAATATGCCAGATTTCTTGCTGGAGATGTGTACAGTGACACCAGAAGAAAATAAATTTCTGTTATTTCTTTTTTTTTTTTTTTCCCTTTGACCATTTTGGTTTTCCATAGGTGCTGCAAAATGTAAGAGAGATTGGAACTGCTTCATATCACCTTTCAAATGGTCTCTGCACAAAGGTACGACAGAAGAAATTGATTTTCACTTTTCATCAATATTTCTGAATTGTAACACGTATTTTACAGTAAAAGAAGATGCATCACCCTGGACTTTTTTTTTTTTTTGTGTCAGCATTCCTGAAACAAAGTGCATTAAAAGCTACTAGCATGGAAGTTTCAGCTCAGTAATTTACAGCCTAAAAATGGATTTCCTTCTCAGAATGATAAGTCAGTCAGTGAACCATGTATTGTACATAGATGATGAGCAATTCACTCACTGGATGCAGGGGTTTTAATATTTCTCCTCAAAGTTTGGGACATAGAATGGACTTTGACTGGGACTTTCTGGACCTTTCCAAATCTGCACACTTTAAGTATTACCAAATGGGCTCTGGTAAACCATCCAGAGCCCAAACCAAAACTGAGCATCACCTTCATAAGCAATTTTTGTTATTACTGGCAGAATTTGAAGTATTGGTTGGGTCAGCTTTGTACACCTAATAATAGCTCATCTCCAAAATTCCATATACAAAATGTTAATTATTGCTTTTTCTTGCGTTCTCATTCATCATTTTTACCTTGCTGGCAGGTCTTATCATCTGATCCACGACTCTCTGATCCCTCAAACCTGCACTTATAGGGTTAGCTGAGGCAGGAAGAAGGAGCTCTTGGATCTCTCAGGAGGCTGTTATCTAGCAAAAAAAAGATATAGGAGACTGTCGTATATCTTTTCTGGATGAATATGCTTGGCTGTGTTTGTAGGGGCGGGCCAAAGGTGGCACAGAGGAAGTGCCCAGGTACAGAGCCCAAGGAGCATGCCCCAGAGTTAGTAAACTGGTTGGTTAAGAAAGTCACATGATCTGTAAGGATAAAAGGGCGCGCGAGTTCGAATAAAAGCTTTTTGTCTCACCACCGCACGAGGAGCATCACTTATTCCTTGTTATACAAGGGTCACATGCTACATATGGCGCTCGAACGGGACAAATTTAGCTTATATTAAGTGAGATAAATATCCTGGATCAGGAGATTAGCCGGTGACTCCGGGATCGTCTCGATTTTTCGGAGATGGGAGTCTTTACCGCAAAAAACCTTGACGTCAGTAAACCCCGTGGTCTTAGTGGCATCTAAGAGACGGATAGTTAGTTAGCGAGCTCAAAAAAGATTAGGTAGTGCACGGAAGAAGAGAAGAAAGAGTTAAGGAAGAAGCCGAGAGGTCAGAGCAGGCAGCCGGAGAGTGCGGAGAGGGTCCATGCAACATCAAAGGCGGTGAGTCTGTCTGGAGCGAACCCGCACGTCTAAGACTGATCCCTGGGCGAGACGTGGCTGCAGCTCAGAGCCCCGAGCTGCGGAACACCTTAAGATCGTCAGGGAAAAGCCTGTTGATTCCCTAAGTGTCGGTCGTCTGGTAAAAGCGATATCTCGCTACCGACTGTGTGGATCGCGTGCGAGGAGTGGTCTCGCTGCCGCCCGTACCATCCCAGCCCCACCGCGCGACCCCCGCATTGCCTTTCTGCCTAGCGGAAAGCGCAGAACTCCGTGCCCGCTGCACCGCCGGCCGGCACCTAGTGCCTGTTGCCTAGCAACTACTAAACCCGTAGTTTGAAAGTACCCGAGAAGCGGCCGAGCCAAGCACGTGTGCTGGCCGCCCCCTGCGCGTCTTGCGCACCGGAGGAGACTTGGCCAACTCCTGCCGACCCCTGCCTGTTAGTGACGATAGTGTAGACCCTTCAAGTTGAGGAAAAACCTTTCAGAAACCGCGGAAACCCCAAAAGAGCTTTTCGCCGCTTTTCGCCGCCGGCCCCGCGCCTCGCAGCGCCCGCCGAGCCGCGCGCGCCGAGGACGCCCCGTGCGGCCCCGGCCGGCGCTAGGACCGCGCGGCCCCGAGCACGCCGCCGGAGCCGCCCGCGCGGGTCCTGGCCCCCCCGCCGCTGCCGCCGCTGTCCCGAGCCTGCAGTTTGCAGCCGCACCGAGACACCAGCCACCAGCGCCGGAACCCCACGGCCTGCCATCGCCGAACCAGCATCTGCCGAGCCTGCCCCCGCGCCGGGACCTGCCCAGAGCTGCAGCCGCCTCCAGCCGTGTGCAGAACCGCCCACGCCGCCGGAGCAGCACCCCCCTCGCCGCAGCCGACACAGCCCGGACCTCCCAAAGCAGCAGCAAAAAAAGACTGCAGATAGCCCAAACTGCTACAAAGGGACTCAAAACGTGTGCTCCCAGCCGCTCGAAATAAGGTAACATAAGACACCTGTTTCCATAGAAACCTCTGATACATTGAAACAAAACTCAGACTCTAGGGTTTTGCTAAACTTTGCAACATAAAGCAACTTTACTCTGATAAACTCTGCCTGCACGAGGCACCCAGAGAAAGACAAACAACCCACACCACACCCCCCCACACACACTGCTGAAAGCAAGCACAGCACAACATGATAACACAAACTCAGGGATCATACCGGGAGACACGTGAGCCACGCAAAACGAGTCGCTGGGAAGAGACAGACACTGCCATGCGAACTTCTGACTCCCGGGTCCACACAAGGCAGTCCTGTTACAGTGATGGGGAGAGTAACTTAATGTATTCATCCCCTTTCGCTGCAAATGCACCGCGACCTCGTGCACAGCCATGGCCGCAGCCATTTTCCTCCCCCACACAGACTGTACTCCAACCTTTCTTTTCCGGCCGAGAGCCCAGCCCCGCCCCCCACTCGCCACCTGCACTGACCACCATCCCCCCACAAGGAACCGGTTTTGCCGAAACCAAAAGGGGGGAGGGATGGGAGGAATGGGACGAATGGAGGGAGGGAGAGAAGGAAGGGGAGAAGGAGGGGGAGAAAGAGCTAAACATAGTTCCAACGGGAGGGATCAATAGGGCACAGGAGGAGATTTCAGCTAACATGTGGGAACAATGTCTGGACGAGGCAATACGAAAGGAAAACCTGAATATTATTCAGGCTTGCCCAGGCGATATGAGCCTAAGCCAGCCCCCTCAGAGTCAAGCCTTGTATGAGGCCACAGAAATCCTGAGGCAATTGATAAGTGGTTCTGGTCTGTCCTTAACCAATATTTTTAAATATTTGGAGGCATTGAGTTACACCTACCCACTCACTACATCTGACTGGAAAGAACTGATAAAACTAGTTCTCAGTGACACCCAATATACAGTCTGGTTAGCTGATTTCCAGAAAAATTGTTCTATTCATAGGAAATACCTACAGGCAGACACCACGGCACACCAGTCAAGCGGGAAAGCAAATTATAATTTAGATTCACAATCAAAATACCATAAAGAGATAGCCAGGCAAGCCCTAAAAGCTATGAAAAACATTATCACTGCAGATCAAAATGATTATCTATCCAACAGTGAAGGGTTACAAAGTTATACTGAGTTGAATTTAAGATGTTTGGACCAGCTACAGTCGACTTTAAACAAGCAAATTGAATACAATGAAGCCAGAGAGATGCTGTACAAGCATTTGGCTTTTGAAAGAGAAAATGCAAGAGCCTTGCAGAGCTCTCCTGCAAGGGAGAACTGTGACTTTACTGAGCTAGTGCAACCCTATCAAAAGGCTAGCTCTGAGAAGCAGCTACCTGCCTCTCTAGCTGCAGCTTTAGATGCCCAGGTAAGAATACACAAGGAAGTCAGACACACAACTAGTTGTTTTAGTTGTGGAGAAATGAATCACTATCAGGAGAGTTGTCCCTGGAAACCCCTAATTGCAACATTCCATAAACACCCTAGCAGCAGAGAAATGACTCAGTTGTACCAAGGGTGCCATACGCAAAACAAAAGATGTGCTACAAGTATTGTATTGCTTGTAATAGCATTGCTAGCTGTACTCTTTTTTAGCACTACTGTTCATGTGCAAAAGAGAAAACTACTTAAGGCAAGCCACACACCAATAACCAGCCCCCAAAATAACCATGTACCCTGTACCCCAAAGAAAGGTGACAGGTGGAAAACATTGCAGATACTAACAGCAGAACACGCAGTCAAAACACATGCAGAAGCCTTGCAGATTGGACTGCCTCTATTTAAAGGGTTTCTAGCAAATTTGTCACAAGTGGTAACTGATTCAAAAAACAATTCCTTTACCATTCTCTGTCACCCTGAGGATGCCCAGAAACCCCTCTTTCCCATCATGGTTTTAAGCAGTGCACAAACTATTCAAACTCACTGCTGGGCTGTACCTCCTCAGGAAATGCAAAATACCTCGATGAAGTATCAGACAGCCATAATACATCATTATGCAGAGGACACATTAATAGCCAATGCCACAAGAAATGAACTGCTAATTGTTCCTGCTGTTTTAACCAAAACTGCCCAAGGTGCAGATCTTCAGTTTGTTTCAGGAAGAATCCAACGACCACAATTCTGGACTTGCCATGGACAAGACAACACAGCAAAAAAGCTCTACACAAGTGACGCAGCTCGAGGTAAAAAACATTTGTATTTACAGGAGTTGCAGAAACCTCAAAGGGCTACCAGTTGCTTAAAACCGGTTTTAGCCATAAACAGAGGGAACCTACAACCTCTCTTTGTGTTGCTAGGGGAGAACTCCAACTTAAAGTCTGACAAATTGTTGATTACAGAGGCAAACCAAATATTAGAGAATTATACCAAGGTAACAAAGAGCAAACAAATCAGAGGAGATCCTGAAAGGCAAATCTGCCTAGTTTTTGTTTCCAGCAGGTATGAAGCATTGCAGCTTTGTTTCAGTGGGATCAAACTGAGAGAAGCCGCTGTTAGTTCTAAAACAGCTCTTTCAGTCATACCCCACCACCTAAATCTGTGTAAGTTGCTATTGAGTTTGTAAGCTTGTCATTTAGGGCAGAGCACGACTGAGGATCTGGACGGAAGAAATCCTGCCTTTACCAACATTCCAGCTTTGAAAGGACAATTTGGATAGGATGACAGCTGAGGACGCTGGATTTCAAGATGCCCTGGCAAGTTTTGGTGGTAATATTTTAATCCATCTCCTTAAACACAGATTGTGGCAGAAACCAACAGTTTACCTTTAAAGGCCACACCAGATGCAAAACTGAACCAATGAAAGGCCTCAGGGCCTTCACATATGCATCTAGGAAAACACAATATGCTGCAATAGACTTAAAATAAATCCTGCCACGGAACAGTGAGAAAACTACAAGCCATGAACTAAGCTTCTGTATAGTTCTGGACTGATTGTCATTACCTTGGGAAAATTTTAAAACAATCCTTTGATGTTATGATTGTGCTTATTATGCTATGAGGTTGATAATCTGTTTTGAAAGTTAATTTCCTTGAGATATTGTTAACCCTTACCTGTTTTTTGAAATGCGTTCTGATTGGTTCCTGTGAGTTACAAAAGGTATGATTTGTATACAAATGCACGCAAAATCACATCCTGACCTGCCACAGCCAATGACTGACAGAAACTGAAAAGCTGCTAAAGCAGCAATGTTTAACACTATACCCAGAGTTTTAAGGCAAGCAATTGCCTCATTCATTCTCCATCAGAATACAAGTTCTCTAAGAGACCATTCAAAATAACAATCAATAAAGCTACATCATCAAAGTATGCCACACTGTCAGGAAACCACCCTAAAGAGTTAATAGCAAATGAGGCTTGGCGATCAGAGATATACATTTTGAATTGGACATATTGAAAGTGTACATGCAAATAGATATACATTCACAAAACATAACTGCTACTACATTCACTAGACAAAACACAAAGGTGTAAAACACATGAGTTAGTTGCTTAGCAAACCTTTAGTACTCTAAAATGGATTAACATTAAAATTAAGCAGTTACTTCCTATGAAATAGGAAAATTCTCACGTCAAGTATTTCACACTAATCCAAAAAACAGTAAAGACACATATTGAAACACGTGCTAAGTTTAAACAAAAGGGGGGAGAACTGGTGTAACCTGTAAGAACATCTGGAAAAAGCTATGTATGTTATCAATTTTTGAGTTGTGACAGTGCTGAAAGAAGCAGGTCTGAAAAGCAGCACGCACCTCAGGCGTTTGTTTCTCCAAAGTTGCTAATCATAGTAAGATTTGATTTCAGGACGATGGATGAAATACCTAGGTTTGTGACATGGAGAGAAAGCTATGCCTAAAAGTTATAGAAAAGAACTCAAGCAAGTTTCTTCCAGGTGTGTAAAACCCTATTCAAATATGTGACCACAGCAACGGGAACCAAAGCAACGCAGAAGTTTGGAAAAGAGTTATGTTATGTTTTCAAGTTTACATTAGGAAATGACCAATGTGGTGAAAAGCAATCTCTGGAATGTGTGTGTGTGTGTGTTCATGTGTGTGTTCAGTACGGTGGCCACCGATGTATGATATGAGTGTGTGAATGAAAATAGTTGTGTGATTGGTCAAATAATAAAAGACAAACACCTCACAAATAACACTACCTCAGCCACAGGTCGCTTTTAAGAAATTGTAGTTTGCTAAGATTTCCCTGTTCTTAAATAAAGTTTGAAATCCCCAGTTATTAAAAAACCCTCAGATTAAAAAAGTTATAAGTTTATACACAGTTAAGATAAGCCCCCAAGTTAATAAAGTAATTATCCAAGTTGCACTACCCTATAGGAATATAAGAAGGTTTTAAAAAGGTTTACATTAGAGTTAAGCAACTGAGCAAGCAATGTGCCGGATCACTGCGAAGCTTAGTAGTTTTATAATGTTCTGATTGCTAAAATTGTTGTTTGCATTGTTGTTTGCATTTTTGTTCATACTGTTTTTGTGACTTCTTAATATAATTAAAAGAGGGGATGTGTAGGGGCGGGCCAAAGGTGGCACAGAGGAAGTGCCCAGGTACAGAGCCCAAGGAGCATGCCCCAGAGTTAGTAAACTGGTTGGTTAAGAAAGTCACATGATCTGTAAGGATAAAAGGGCGCGCGAGTTCGAATAAAATCTCTTTGTCTCACCACCGCACGAGGAGCATCACTTATTCCTTGTTATACAAGGGTCACATGCTACATCACTGGAAAGGGGGCAAAGTCATACAACAAAGTGACAAGGTGCTGACATCTTATTGGTAATCTGTATTAATTTTAAAGGAATATTTATATGTTAGGAAAAAAGGTCTACTGGAATGGCAGAAAGAAGAAATAAAAAGACCCACTAAACAGGTATAAATAAACAAAATGCAACAAGATTCAACATAAAGCAAATTTAAATGTATTTAATAAGAAATATTCTCTTTTCCTCTTTAGAATCAGAGGATTCTAATTACATAAATCTGAGACCAGTTAGAGACCAGAGTATTTTCATTATAGTTCCAATGAAATAGCAGGCAAACATTGATGGAATCAGGAGACTACCTTGATCAAGAAGTACATATTGATTACGATGAGCTGATTCAGACACATCATATGAGAAAGAGATCTGCATGTAGTCCAAGTGGTGTGACTTACCACGACTTGCAGATCCACTAAACAGAAAAACCCAAACCACCGACATTCAGGTAAAAACCCTCTACGATATAGCAAGATGAACCCCCCCAAACTGCAAAAAGTTAAAGTTTAGCCATAGTAGAAAATACTCCAAAATATGAAGATTCAGTGAAAAAAAATGGTGTTTAATTGGGAGGATGAGGTAAGTGAGATCATTTCATGAACACTTGATTGAGTTGCTATATATTAATCAAAAGCTGTTTTGAAGTAGCATCACTTAAACTCGCCAGGGCTGATACTCGAGGTTTTCTGGCCCCCTGCCAGTCCAGGGCTGTTTCTCCAAACCACCAAACCAAGTGTGCCAAATGCCATGGATGGTCAGTGCCAGCTGGGGGAGCGGGCACTTGGTGAGGGGATGAGAAAACTGCACCTGGGGCTGGGCTGAAAGAGGCTTCAGCACCACTTCTGATGGCCTGGGGGCAGCATCTGGCTTCTCCCAGACAGAGAGATGGCACTTGTTCCTCTGCAGGGAGTCAAGGGCAGCAGGAGTCACCCTCCTGCATGGATGGAATGGCAGAGGATCCCTTGAGTGCCCAGGATGGATCAGCACTCGGGGATACAAACTGCCCTCGGGCTCAGGATGCAGCTGCCAGCACAGATTTCCCTGCAAAGTCTGCAGGGAGTCAAGCTCTGGAGAGGAGATTCTGCCCCATGGATGGGATTGCAGAGGCTCCCTCAGGTCCCCAGTATCAATCAGCAACCAGGAATAGACACAAAAGGCCCACCCTGAAGAGTTCTGGGGCAGTGTCCTGTAGGGAGGGGACAGTGTCACCCCACCAGGGCGGGGCTGGCAAGTGGGAGGCTGCTCCAGGGCTCTGCGAGAGGCCTCGTGCTCTGCTCGGCCCCAGCACTGGCTGGTCCCAACAGCCCCGGCTGCCCCCGGCCCTGGGCAGCTCTGCTGCCACAGGCTGTGCCCTCACCGTGGCCCTGCAATGGCCCTGCCTGTCCCTCCCCCGTGGCCCTGCCCGTGGCCCTGTCCCTTGGCTCTCTCTCTGCCAGCTCAGTGTGGGGCACACGGGCTGGGGGTCCCTCCCGTGCCCCCCGGGCAGCCGGCGTTGGCTGGGGGGATGTGAGGGCTGGGCCTGCTCAGCACAGCCCCGGCCTCGTGCCCAGCGCCTCTTTCCTGCCCCACACAAGAGCTTCCCGGCCCCCCCAGGGCTCCCCTGCTGCTGCCTCTGCTCCTGGCCCTGCCTTTGCTGCTCCCTTGGCCGGGGCAGCGGCTGCAGGGGGGGGATGGCAGCAGCTTCAGCTCCACGGCACTTCCTGGGGGGAGCTCAGCCCGGGGGGCACAGGCAGGGACCTGATGGGGATGGACAGGGGCCCTGCAGGGACAGCCAGGGCCTGCAGGGGAAGGCACAGGGACAACCTGGCCCCCCACACTGCCAGGGCTGTCCCTGCTCCTCCTTGCAGGCTCTGTGGCCAGGCACAGTTTGTGTTCCTGGGTGTCCAGCATAGACCAGTAGCTCCTCACTGCTCCCCAGATCTCTCCTGGAGCTGGGGCCACCTTGTCGTGGGACACCTGAGCCCCCCCAGTGCCCTCCCAGTACAGCCCAGTGCCCCCAGTACAGCCCACTGTGCTCCTGTCCCAGGGTGCCAGGTGATCCCTTCTTTGGAGGGTTGGAAGGGAATTGAGAGGGAGGCTGGGGGAGATTTGGGGGTATTTGGGGGGAGTTGGATGGGGATTTGGGGGGTTTTGGGGTGCTTTGGGTGCATTTAGGGAAGTTAGAAGAGCTCTTGGGGACATTAGGGGGGTTAAAGAGATCTGTGAGGGGAAGGGATTAAAGGGAAAATGGGGGTTGGGGGACATTTGGGGGGGTTAATGGGGCCTGGGGGGGGAGAGGAGGGCTGCAATATGAGCAGGTGAATCCTGAGATCCCCTTGGTGTCCCCAAGACCCTCTTGGTGTGCCTAATTCCCCCTCTTGACACCCCAAGACAACCCTGGTGTCTCCAGTGTCCCCGGGGCCTCCCCATTGCCATTATTCCCCCCTTGACACCCCCAATTCCACTGTACACAAACCTCTCTTCACTGTCCCCAAACCCCATCTCTGATGTCCCCAACCCTCCATCTCCCTCAAGGAGCCCTCCCCGGACCCTCTGACCCAAAAAACACCCCCTCTCTACGCTCACAGAAAGGCCAAGGGCATCTGGGGACACCTTGGGGACAGCTGGGGGGCTTTGCAGGGCACTGGGGGATTACTGGGGGATACTGGGACACACTGGGGGGCACTGGGAGGGACTGGGGGGTTACTGGGGCATTACCAGGACACACGGGGGGACACTGGCAGGTTACTGGGCCATACTGGGGGTTACTGGGTGCTCACTGCAGGATCACTGGGCCATACTGGGGGGCAGTGGGAGGTCACTGGGATGCACTGGCTGGTCACTGAGGGGGTTGCTGGGCCGTACTGAGTGTCGCTGGGAGGTCACTGGGCGATACTGGGGGCACTGGGATTCCCTTACTCAGATCTGCTACATCTCCCCCCGGCACTTTGGGGGGCACCCCCAGGACCTCTCCCCTGGGGGCTGCGAGATCCCCTGAACCCCACTGCTGGGCTTTAGGGGACCCCCGGGACCCCTTCCCTGTGAGGTCTCTGTGTGCTGAGTGTTGGGGGTCTCTGGGGTTCGAGGGGGCATTAAGATCCCCTTTCCCTGGGGTCGGTCCGCCGGGCCGGCAAGGGGCGCTGTGGCGGGAGGGGTAATGGCGGGTCGCGCAGAGCCTCATGGGAGTTGCAGTTCTTTCATACCGGCGCCTGCGCAGTGCAGCCAGGGCGTCGGCAGAGCCCCCCGCGCGGGTTCCAGGCCTCGCGCTCTGACCCTCGGGAACCCCTGAACCCCTCTGCTAAACCCTCCCGAGCCCTCCAGCCTTTCCACCCGCAGCCGCGCTCCCCGCAGCCCCCGAGGGGATCCCCAGAGCCCCGCTCTCCCGCAGACCCCCCCCCCCACCTCTCCTAGCTCAGTCGCACCTTCCGCCATCATGGTTTCCCGGCAGCCAACACGGCGCTCTGTGCGCACAACGCCTTTACTGCCCCCCCGCCGCAGCCAATCAGGGCGTGGCCCCGCCCTCCGCCCGCCGCGCTCCCGTCAGGAATGTTCGCAGGGGCGGGGCCGCAGCGCCCTCAGCCTGAGCTGACTGTGGTTTTACCTCATGAAATCTTTGATCTCTGGTAGCCAAGCCCCACTTTCCTTCCCCAATTGTCTTGTCCCTTTGGGGGGGAGGGATCATAGCGGCCCTTTGCACTTGAGCGGACTGAGGTTTCTACCACAAAGGCCCAGTCCCCTTTCCCAGGGGCAGCTTCTGCCAACAGAACCCTTCCTGGTGGGGTGTGTGGAGATCCCTGCCTTGGCTGGGGATCCCCCAAGGTCACTCGGGGAGGTTGAGAGCAGAGATCTCCCCCCGAACGTTGGTCTGGGGGAGTTCCATACAACTCTTGTTAAGAATTCTTGCTTTTGTGCCAGCTTCAGTAGAATTGCTTCAACAATTGTGTTAGTGTGGAGCCCTGTCCTATCTTATCCTGTATTCCTGGTAGTTTTAATGTTTCTATTGTGCAGCAAAAAAATTCTGATGAATATGTTTTGTCTGATCATTTGTATCCCTAAATAATTCCTTCCTATCAGTAGATCTGATTTGCCATCATTAAAACCTGGGGGACCTAAATGGTTCAGTTGGACCTCTGTAATTCCTTAAACTGGAACTGTTGGCATAATCCAAGGCTGAGATTGGATCCAGCAGCCCCCAGCACCCCACAGGAAGTTGGGAGCTCAGGGAGGCCACCCCCCTTTCCCAGCCTTCCTGTGCCTGAAGACCCCCATGGGACTATCCGACCCACCAGATCACCCCCCCTTTTCTATGCTTCTCCCTTTTCCTTCCACTTTGCCATAGTTCCCTCAATCCCCACTCCACCCCCAGATTATTCTGGGGGTCCCAACCCCCATTTTTCCCTCCTCTCACATCTTCCACACCATCCCCCCAATCCCCAACTTCCTCTAATTCAGTTTGGGGTCCCACCACCCCAAAAAAAGGGGTTAGGTGGGGTCCTAGGTGGGTTCTGAGTATGTTTGGGGGGTTCTCCAGGGCCTGTGGGGAGATTTAGGGGTGTCCTAGCACCTTTTGGGGTGAGCTGGGTGCATTTTAAGGGACAGGTGCCCCACCAAGACCCTCCCAGAGCGTGTTGACACAGGGGGGACACAGGGGGGTCCCCGTTCCCGATCCATCCCGGGGCTGGTTCTGCCCCCCCCAAACTCAGCTCCAGCCCACGGAGACCCTCCAAGCCCCTCCCCCACTGCCCCCAATAACCAGGACTGGGGAGAACTGGGAAGCTTTACTGGGATCACTGGGAGCAGCCGGGCAGAGGCAGAGTGACAGCAGGGGAGGGGGGGACACACGACCCCCCCAAAATCTTCACGGGGATGGGGGGGGGTCCAGGCTGGGCCCGAGGCTCTGGGGAGGGGCTGCGGCCGCCGGCGGCTCAGGAGCTCTGTGGGGAGAGAAAAGGGGGTGACACCGGGGGGGGTGGACAGGGGGGACACTGGGATACACCGAGACCCCAACTGGATCCAGCGGGACCAGAACTGGGGCAATGGGGATCATACTGGGAGCACCTGGCAGCACGTTAGAGGCAACTGGGATATACTGGGAGTGGCTGGGAGTGACTGGAACCATAGTAGGGATGACTGGGAGCAACTGGAACCACGCTGGGGGCAACTGGGATCCTACTGGAAGCAACTGGGCTCTTGCTAGGGTCATACTGGGATCATACTGAGAGTGACTGCAATAATCCTGGGAGTGTGTGAGAGGGACTGCAGCCATACTGGAAATGAGTGGGATCAAACTGGATTTGTACTGGAAATGTCTGGAAGTTACTGGGATCATACTAGGAGTGACTGGACTCATACTGGGATCATAGTGGGAGCAACTGGGACCATGCAGAGGGCAAATGGCATCCTCCAGGGAGTGACTGGGAGTGACTGGGGCCAGACTGGACTCAGACTGGGAGTCCCTCAGAGTGAAAGGAACCATCCTGGGGGTGGCTGGGAGCAACTGGGACCACCTTGGGGGCAACTGGGATCCTATTGGGAGTGACTGGGATCATAGTGGGAGCGACCAGCACCATACTGGAATCATAGTGGGAGTGACTGTAAGGGACCAGGATCAAACTGGGAGTGACTGGAACTATGCAGGGGGGAATTGGGAGCCAGTGGGGCCATGCTGGAAGACAACTGGGAACATCCTTGGAGCAACTGGGATCATGCTGGAAGCAACTGGGAGTAACTGGGAGTGACAGGGTGCATGCTGGGGGCAACTGGCATAAACTGGGAGTGACTGGGAGTGACCGGGATCATCCTGATGGAAACTGGAACCATCCTGGGGCAAGTGGAAGTAACTGGGTGCAGTGGGTTTCTGTGGCTGGGTTTTGGTAGCGGGGGGGCTACAGGGGTGGCTTCTGTTAGAAGCTGCCAGAAGCTTCCCCTGTCCCATGGAGCCAATGCCAGTGGCTCCAGGATGGAATTCCTGCCGCTGGCCAAGGCCGAGCCAGTCAGGAGTGACAGTAACACCTCTGGGATAACATATTTAAGAAAAAGAAATTCCAGCCAGGGAAGAGCGAAGTGAGACCATGGGAATAACAACGTAGACCCCAAGGTCAGCGCAGAAGGAGGGGCAGGAGGTGCTCCAGGCACTGGAGCTGAGGCCCTGCAGCCCGTGGGGCAGAGCAGGGTGGGGCAGCTGTGCCCCTGCAGCCCCTGGGGGAGCATCGGGGTGCAGAGACCCCCCTGCAGCCCGTGGGGGAGCATCGGGGTGCAGAGACCCCCCTGCAGCCCCTGGGGGAGCATCGGGGTGCAGAGACCCCCCTGCAGCCCGTGGAGGAGCATCAGGGTGCAGAGACCCCCCTGCAGCCCCTGGGGGAGCATCGGGGTGCAGAGACCCCCCTGCAGCCCCTGGGGGACAATCGGGGTGCAGAGACCCCCCTGCAGCCCCTGGGGGAGCATCGGGGTGCAGAGACCCCCCTGCAGCCCATGGAGGCTCCCACGCTGGAGCAGGTGGATGCAGGAAGGGGGCTGTGACCCCGTGGCAGGCCCAGGATGGAGCAGGGTCCTGGCAGGGACCTGCAGCCCGTGGAGAGGGAAGCCCAGGCTGCAGCAGGTTTTTCCCAGGTAGGACTCATGGCCCCTGTGGGGGACCCACACTGGTACAGCTCATCCGTGAGGGACTGACCCCATGGAGGAGTGACCCACGGGACAGCAGGTTGGGAAGAGCTGCTGCCCGAGGGATGGACTCACGCCGGAGAGGTCCATCAAGGACTGTCTCCCGTGGGAGGGACCCCATGGGAGCAGGGGAACGACTCCAACTCCTCTCCCTGAGCAGCGGCAGAAACAACAACTGACCGTGACCCCCATTCCCATCCCCTCCCATCTCCCTGCTGGGGGGGAGGAGGGAGAACATGGAAGGAAAGGGGGGGGAAGGTGTTTTTAAGACTGTTTTATTTCTCACTCTTTGGCTCTTATCCTGTTAGTAATAAATATAAGTACTATCCCCACTTGGAGTCTTGTTTTGCCCGTGAAGGTGATCAGTCACTGACCTCTTGAAATAGAAAATGAAATAAAATATTAGATATTTAGCTATGAATGTGTGACTTTGCAAAATATAAAACTGCTTAAAAGTCTCTGACCAAACTGTGGGCAATTGAGATAAAAAGCTTAGAAAATAGGGAAGGCTTTTTAGCACCTAGAGAGGGGTGTGTAACCTGAAACTGTTTGAAGTGATAAAACTTTATGTAACTACTCTGTAATGGTAAGAATAGGAGGTAAAACTAAATGTCTATTTAGATAAGACAGACTGCAAAAAGAGTGTGCGTAAAGATAATTTTGACCTTGCTACTTTCAAACTGTATAAAAGGCTATGTTATTTCTTGGCTCGGCGGAGTGCACTGGGGAGAACACCTGCCCCTTTGCATTCCCCGGCCGTAATAAAAGTGCTTTTCAGATTGGCAGAGGTTTCTTTGAATCAATATGGCACCCAGATGGGACTAATCTCTGCTCGCCGGTGAGGACCCTCCGGAACTGGGGACCCTCTGCGCGCCCCGGGACGTTACTCCGGTGAGGCTCCCCGGGCTCCGCTGGATCACCACGGGAGTAGAGGAAGACCCTGTGCACAGGTATACAAATTTTAAAGCACTCATTTTTTTTTCTTTCTCTTTTTCCCCCTAGGGTTTTGGGAAGGAAACCGTAAGTCGTACGCTGGTTTTTAGGGCTCTGGGCTTGCTAACAGCTAACAAGAGCAACACCCTTTCAATAGTAGGTTCGAGTCCTACTGGGAGGATGCATATGGCTTTGATTGTGAGTTAGAGTCTCACCAAAGCTTTACCAAATTCCTCAAGCTAAGAGGAATTTTGGGCAGAGGGCTGCATCCTTCTGAATATGGGTTAACAGTCCCATTAAAGGGTGGCATAGGTTTTTGATTGTGAATCTCACCGAAGGTATACCAAATTCCTCAGTCTAAGAGGATTTGGAAAGAGGTACAAATGTTTTTGGGTTTACCATTGTGGCTAGATTTGGGACTTGGTTTTGGAATTGCGATTATTATAAGTTTGGTAATATATTATATCTGGGTTTGTTTTAAACCATCTGTCTGTGTTCCATGTGTTTGCTGAATTGTATTGTTTGCTTTTGTCTGTGAGTATTGTCTCTTATGTCATAAAATTACTGTTGTATGTTAAGTAAACAAATATTGGGAAATTATATGTGTTTTCATATATGTTACTGGTTTTCTCCTAACCACGGCAAAAGGACTACCTTCGTGTGTTTACGGGAGATAGTGGTTTTGTGTTTTTGTGGTTTTATGGTTTTAGGCAGAACCTTAACACTCATTGTTTGCAGGAATTAAGCCAGGAAGTTTGCTGGCCGCTTGCAGATACCACAAACCCCAGGGCTGACAACCTCCGAAAGTGCAAAGCCGTATCGTTGCTCAATCTGTAGAAATTGTTCACCTCGTACTTGTAATCTGTGTTAAATGTTGGCAATTTTTGCGTGTTAGGGGCAAGATCGGCATTAAGAGATCTTAGCATTGGAGTAATTAAGTCTAGATACAGTTTTATACAGTATCTAAGAGAGAGTAACAAAATCTACAGGTAAAATAAGGCGAAAAGGAATAAAAGGTGGATCTTTTCTCATTAATACTTAGATTGTGAGATTGTTACCTTGTATCAGTAAGTGTGGAGCGTAGTTATTTCGTAAGCACCTAAGAAAAGAGTTTCTTATTGCCAGACTGAGGATTGCTACCGGACAAGAGATACTTAAACAAGCTAAGAGGGCTGACTCAGAACTTTCCTGCCTCAAAGCTGGTGCTGTGTGCGTATGGTATGTTGAAAGTGTATAACTGAAGTTTGTAGATAACCACAAGTTTGTGCCTTTGTTATCGTGCAAAGGGCACGACTAAAAGCAGGCCAAAGCAAAAGCTAAAAATGGGAAACCAGCAAGGGAAACACGAGGTTGATAAAAGCCCATTAGGATGTGTTTTAACACACTGGAAAGAAATTGGGGAATCTCAGGGTGGGATTACTAACAAGAAAACTTTAATCAAATATTGTTCAGAATGGTGGCCCCTCTATAAACTAGAGGAAGGAGCAAAGTGGCCAAAGCACGGATCATTAGACTATAATACTTTACTGCAGTTAATGTTGTTTTTGCAGAGGCATGGAAGGTGGAACGAGGTCCTTTATGCTGACATGTTCTTTGGCTTGAGGGAACACCCAGAATGGCATAGAGAGTGTGGCATTAATTTAGCCCCACGAGACCTGTTTGTTTTAACACTGGAAAAGAAGAATTTAAAACAAGGTATAGGAGAGCTCAAAAGGTGTTGTTCAGCCTGTTCAATAGGACAGAGGTGTCTGAAATATACCAACAGGGAAATGGAAAGTGGAATTGAGGATTATGTAAGTCCCTTTGGAGAAAGGGCAAATGAAATAGTCGAAGGAGGGGCTTCTGCTCCCCCCTCAGGACCGAACAGTGAATTGTTTGCATCTCCAAGACAGCAGGGGAGGGGTAGGGACAAAGAAAGGGGAAGAAGGGAAATTTCCCACTCCCCATCCTTATCTCCCCTGAGCAGGTGGACACGCAGTAAAATGAGAGCAAAATCTGTCTCCCCACACACAGAGACCAGGCAGACTATACAAGCCCCTTTAAGAGAGGCTGCAGGACCGCAGGGGTCTATAAAACTTAAAGCCAATTTCTCTATGGGAGATTTAGAAAATTGGAAGAATATTGCTCGTAAATATAGAGACGACCCAGTTGGGGTAGCAAAGAAGTTTAAAGCATATGTTAAAGCTTTAGACCCAGACTGGGAAGATGTGGACCTCATGTTGGATGCTTTGACAGAAACTGAAAAAGAGTTAGTCTTAAAAGCAGCAAGGACATATGCACAAACCAAGTTAGCTGCTGGAGATGATTTGAATTTCTATTTCCCACGAGATAAACCAGGTTGGGACTATAACAAACCTGATCATTATCAAATTCTCCAGAGATACTGGGGTTGGGTGGCTTACAGAATAGAAAATGCAGTTCCCAAAGCAGTAAACTGGGGTTCTCTTTATGCAGTAAAACAAAACACTGGAGAAACCCCTACTGAATTTATAGATCGATTAAAGGAAGCAATGTGAACTTACACCACCTTAGACCCATCAGGGGACCAGGGCCAACAGCAGCTAATTTCACTGTTTTGGGGTCAATCTTCAGATGACATCAGGCGCAAACTACAAGAATTAAAAGCTGAAGATCAGAGAAATATCGAAAAATTAATTGAAGAAGCGTGGCGGGTATACAGGAACCGGGAAGGGGTAGAAAGACAAAAATTAGGTAAAACTATCACAAAGGCAGCCATTGCTGCCCTGGATAAAAGAGACCATCGCTCTGGGAGACCTGGACAGCACCCTGGAAGGAGTGACCATCAGAAGTTGAGACCAAACCAATGTGCAATTTGTAAACAAGATGGACACTGGAAAAGAGAATTCCCTCAAAGGAAGCAAAAACCTATTTTAATGGCAGAATTGGACCAGGATTAACGGGGACCGAGGGGTTTGCCCCCAGGGATCCCCTGGTTATAATGGAACTGGGGAAAAACAAACATAAAATAGAATTTTTAGTAGATACTGGAGCAACATTCTCTGTGTTAAATCAGGAATTAAGCATTATGGATGATGTATCTTTGAATGTGATAGGAGCCACTGGTCAAGTTGGAAAAGTATCTTTTATGAAACCACTAAGTTTTAAATTAGGTAAGACTTTGGGTATACATAAATTCCTTTATATGCCTCATGCACCTAAATCACTTTTGGGAAGGGATCTATTAGAAAAATTGAATGCAGAAATTAGGTTCAACAATGGAGATATGCAAATTAAAGTAAAAGAAAATGAATTAATCAAAATTTTAAGTCTTGCTTTAATCCAGCCACAGATATTGGGAGAAGTACCACCAGCAATCTATGACCAAATCTACCCTGGGGTTTGGGCTGACGGGAACCCAGGAAGGGCCAGACGCTCAACCTGTAACAGTAAGATTAAAACCTGGGACACGACCGGTAAGAATTAAACAATGTCCTCTCAAACTAGAAGACAGAAAAGGAATTAAACAAATAGTTGCCACCTCTGCAGCTGAAAGTTGGCAAATATTGTGGTTGTGATTTAGACGACACTACGGGAAGCAAAGGTAGTTACTTAAATATGAGTTACAGGATAAGGAAACGGATGAGTTTGTGTGTTACATGGAAAGCTTTTAAAAACGTTTCTGGGGTGTCAGGTTTGTTTTTAGTGTTCAGTTTATGCGTTTTTCAGAGACCTCACAGTCATTTCTCTTTATGAAGCATTTTTTATCTTCTTTTCGGTGCCTAATAATTTTAGAAGTTGTAGAACACCTATTGCAAGACTTTCTAAAAATGCAAGTTTAAATGGAATGCCTGACGTTTGTTATGTGTTAGCTGGCATTCAGCAATTACCACTGTAAGGGCAAAATTGGAATTCTGAATGTATAAAAAGTCGCTGTGGTAGAGCAAGAGGTAAATATTAATAACTTTAGTTTTAATTGGAGGTTGTGTTTAGCCATATTTGTTGGATTTCTATGGTGTACCCTTGAGCAAAGTTATAAAACTCCATGCAGGTTTTAAACATTGCAGTTGGAGGTAAATCTCCTCTGGGAATGTGAATCTGTCATTGCAACAATATAAGTTTGCCCTTTTTTGGAAATAGAAATACAGGTTTTAGCAACCACTGGACTTCTCCACCTTTATGCACAATGTTCTGTGTCTTTATTTTAGATTTGGATTATGGTGGTTTTCTAACCCAGCCACAGTTCTGCAGTATAGAACAGGTTCTGGCATACACACTTTGCCCTAAAGAAAGTTCTGGCTGTAGGTGGATGTCTGCTGAATTTCTCTTTTCTTAAATAAGTTATGGTGTTTTGTTTTTTTTTTGATAGCTTTGAGTGGTTTCTTTTAACAACTGAAAATAAATAGCAAGTAATTGTCTCAAAAAATAAATTCCTCTTAATTTGTAATGTGTTTTGTTTAACAATTCTACTTTTTTATATTTAAGGTGTAGGAATTGGAATTTATATTTGGATACCTTTTAATTTAGCAAGGAATGTTTTTTTAAAATTGTGTCTTTACTGACTGATTCCAGACTTCTTCTTAAGTATGAAGTAGTGGGGCTGATAAATATAACTGCTGTACAATAAAATACCATTTTTGCCTTCACAAAAGGCAAGAAAAGTTGGCTGGAGGTCGTGCAAATATAGTGTTCCTTTTGTTAAAGACCCTGGTTTGGGATCTGATGTGATGCCAATTTTATGCCCCCAAAAAGGCACGAACGGAAAAACTGCTCAAAGACAAAGTTTTTGAGTCTTTAAGCAGGAGGTATGTTTATTAATTACGATGTCGGGAAGCAGCCAGGTCATCCTGGATAAGACTGCTTCACTCGAGCAACTTACAGCTGAGCTTTTTATACAATTTTTGCCAAGCAATTGCATCACACAATATGAATATTTATTATATTGTAACATCTACTTTTAATATTCATAGCAGGTGGAGTTGAGGCGGAGTTAGAGGTGTGGTCTTCAGTTTGGGGAGAATTTGAGGGGTCGTTCCTGTTCTTCAGCTTCATGAACTCAGTGTCCTTTCATCATCATCCTCATAAACTTTTGAACCTTCCCTAATTTGGATAGTTTCCTTGTGCAATTGGCAGGGATTTCTGGTGTCTGGCAAGAGTACTTGGTTCTTAGCTCATCTCTTTCCTTATCTCCCTCTGTTTTCCTTTCCTATGTCTATTTACGTGTGAGTTAGCGTTTTTAGTTCTTTCTGTTCTCCTATGTGCTTATGCTTATGTTCCTTCATGTCAGCGCATCCTGTACTCCTTAGTGAATTTATTGCCTCTGCTGTTAATACTGAGTTCTCTATGCTTTTGCTTAAAGCCTGCACTTTGAGTTTACCTCTCTAATTCTCGTATTGTTATACTATATTTGCTTTCCAGGTTTTACCTGAAAGCTTTAAAACTGTTTTCTAAAGGGCAAAAAAGATGCATTTTTGGGGAAGATCAAACAAGGTAGGACTTAAAATTCAGAGAAGCTGATGACAGAAGTGTAACAGTTTGTTTGGATACATGTCCGGAATAAAGACAAGTGCCAGAAATATTCAAACACACAAAATATCTTTTATTACAGTGATAATAATAATAATACTTAGCAAAGTGAATCAAGAACTAAAAAGGATACAAAATAACTACCTTATTGTGTAGCCTTAAAACAAATACTACGAACAGCATTTAATACAGTATTAACTAGTGAAAAAAGGGGGGGGTTAAAGGGATACCAAAAAAAAAAAAAAAGAATCTTAACACAATATTATGGATAACTATTAACACGATATTGGTTAGTAAAAAGGGAAAATAAAGGAAAAATACTATGAAATAATAAAAGGGGAATTAAAGGAATGCTAAAAGGATATTAAAAAGTTTGTTCTCTCAGTTGCTTCCTATCAATAACCTGTGCTTACCCACACAGACAGGCCAGGGCTGTCAGGATCTGCA
Organism: Pseudopipra pipra; assembly: GCF_036250125.1. Lineage (NCBI taxonomy): Eukaryota > Metazoa > Chordata > Aves > Passeriformes > Pipridae > Pseudopipra > Pseudopipra pipra. The sequence goes on along the minus strand of NC_087580.1, from coordinate 12,542,448 downwards.
GCAGCTGGTTGGTGCCCGTGCTTAGCGGGCGTCCCCGTGGAGCAACACAGTCTCGGTGGTAGGATGAGGATCGCTTGGCTCAGCAGTCCCGACACCCCATTTTATCAGTTCCACATTACACTACGTAGGGCCAGTACCCAGTATAAGGTGATGCCTGAGTGGCAGCCAAACACCGCCTGATCATCACCTCATGGCAACAGTCTGTGCCTGCCCTACTTGTAGGGCAAGGGGCCAGCGACCCCTGCCCACACCATCTTCCTCCCATCATCATCTTTCTCACCCCTATGTATGACCTCTACCATTGTGTTTCAAGGGTAGATGTATCCATCTTGCAATATGTAGCAAAACTAAGGAAGAACTCAGCTCTGATAATAGGGGATATCAGGCTGACTTGCTAAAAAGCACAATGGACCTTCCAATTAACCTGTGCCATGAAGTTACATTGTACCATACTCTAGCTGGTTTCACATCCTAATATGGTTCCTTTCTCATGCCTCTATGCTCCATTGATCATCTAATTCAAAAGTACCCCCCTTACAAGAAGCCATTTTGAAATAACTTTGCTGTCCCTAAAGGTTTTATTTAATTTTGCATAGCCTGGTTCTAAAGACTTTAATGTGAAAAAAAAGCACAAGGGGTGAGGGGTATTGGGTGATAAGTTACTCAATAAAAAAATGTTAAATTTGCATTTGATCTCTAAGTCTTTCAAAATTAAAGTAATGGAAGACAGAAGAGCAGATTGCAGTTAGTCATGAGAAGCACAGGTCGTGTGTGTTGTGTGTCAGTCACTGTCATCTCCAGTGTGTTTTATTTCAGCCAAGAATGTCCTTTTATTTTTAGAGTTGAGTTGTAAAGATACAGTTACTGCTCTCATAAGTTTTCTTGGCTTAATAATTACCTAAAGATCAATACGTTTCAGGCATGTGACTTGTTCTGCTTTTCTGAAGTAAAATGCTGAAAATTTCCATCTTTTTTTTTTTTTTTTCAGGTAGAATGCCATGAATAATACCTTATTTTCTGAGTGGCTTCAGAGGAATCGTTCATGAGTTATTTTCTCAGGTAAGAGTGGCTGTAACTTGTGGTAGTATGTTCATTTCCTTGTTTTTTTTTTTATCTTGAAATTTGCCTTTTTGCTACAGTGCAGATGGGAAGAAAAAAAATCTGATTTTTTATGTGGAGGGGATACATTTTGTAAAGTATCTGGACTTTTAGAAAGCTTTTTTTTTTGCAGATGCAGGTAGACTGTCTTCAAATAATGTCATGTTTCTGTGCTACTTCTGTATAAATTTGAGTTTACCCAGGCTATCTGTTAAGGGGCTTGTTATTTTTATCATCTGTGTATATAGATCCATGTGCCTTGTATTTGTGGAAAAGGGCAGTATTTTTATAGAAATCCATTTCATTCAATGTCCCATTTCACCAGGGAGAACCTGCATTAAACTTTGACTGTATTTTGTACTTACTGAGTTTGTAGCATTAACAGTTGGGGATATTGTAGAACTCACATTTGCCAACAGGAACAGCAGTAACAGGAGACTTCAGGTGTTTGTAGAGGAGATTTTTGGGGCCTGTTTCTTGGTTTTGGGAACACAAAGGCTGATGCTTGGCAAGGATAGAATATTGTTATTGTAGTGTAGGTCACATTTTTATGAATTGAAAGACACCTTCTGTGTTTTCAGCAAGTTTGTCAGTCAAGAACATTAGGACTGCAGGTGAGATCTGTCTGTACCTTGTTTTCAGACAAATCTGGTTTTGTTTTTTCTTTTTTTTTCTCTAAAGTCTCTCACTGGATATTGTTCTTCCAAAGATGCAGATGACTGGTTGGGTAAAAGTCCTTGAGCGAAATTGTGTACTGTTTGTGCCAGGTATGTTATACTGTGTTGTGGCTTTTTGTTTATGTCTTTTTTTTTAACTTACGCTGGAAATAATTTTTTTCAAAATAAGCCTTAAACATTTAAGGTGCAGTGTTTTTCCTTGTTGAATTTATTTTCTTTCAAGCTCAGTCCATTTGAAAACTGTTAGTAAGTACTGACTGCAGCAATGTTTGTGTCTCCTGCACCTTTGAAGATTTCTGTGGTCACTCACACACAACTTTAACAACCTGCAGTGACCGTGGTGACACGTAGGAAAGCCAGGCTGTGCTCTGAGAATTGCCATCTCCCGAGGACATTGTCTAACCACACTTCAGAAGTGCTTTTCCTTAGTTCAAGGTATTCATTCATTAGCTAGGGACACTCATAAACTTTTCCTTTCCAATCAGTTGTTTGTACAATAAACTTAAACCTTCTCTTTTTGGTGTAAATTTGACTCTAAAGCCCAAAGCGTTACGAGGTATCTTGCTCTCCTCCTTGCAGTACAAACAAATCAGCTTTCTAATGCTTATAATTTGTTTTTGCACTCTAAGATTCTGCATTTAGAGCCAGAGGAACACGTTTCCTTTGAGTCAGGCTTTCCCCACTGTGTAATTCAAAGTCGGAGAGCTCATTTGCCTCTCTGAACTGGTTCCTTTTCGCAGCTTCTCATGCTCAGGTACCTCAGGACCTCAAAGCACAAGGCGTCTTCGTGAAGACACCTGTGTCAGGAATCTCAAAAACACTCTTGATAATTTGCTTTTTGAAATTACATAATTGATGGTAATAGTTAAAGAATACAGTTGTGAACCCCCACCCGAGTGCAGCTGTTTTCTTTGGCTTGGATGAAGCCTTCAGCCCGTTCATGTAAAAAATCATGGGCCAATTTTGCAAAGCTTTATAAAAATGTCTCTCCAGGTTGTACTGAACCTTTACCTGCAGTGAGTCACTGCTGATGTGCAAGGCAGAATTCAGATAATATTTACAGAGAATGGACATGTCCATGATCGTGGATGTCCTGCAGCAAACAGGGCTGATGTGCAAATGTGTGTGTCAGTGTGTTCCGGACTTGGTTGTGTAACTGTCTGATGGGATCTGTGAGAACTAAGAGTTTGGGTTTAGAAATGATCTCATACCTTATGAACAACGGAACTGTGCTGGTTTAAAAGTTAACCAGCAGGGGAAATGAACTCAACTCAAAAGAGAGATTATAAGTCAGAATAACAATTTATTAAAATAATGCAATAAGTACAATTATACAGACAAGCAATTGGTTTTAACCCACAAAACCCAAATGTATAACCCAGCACCCTGGGGCATGAACAAAGTGGTGTTCCTTGGGCCCCCCACCGAGTCCAAAGTAAAGGGAGAGGGGAAAAACCTGCTGGTGGGAGAGCTGTTGCAGTCTGGTCAATAGTGGTGATTGCAGTCCAGTTGAGGGTGGTGGTCTCAGTCTGGTTGAGAGCGGGGAGCTGCAGTCTTCCTCTGGATCCCATGAGTGGTGGTAAGGTTCCAAACCTCCAGGTTTATATATTCTCCAGTTCAGGCAGGAATGCTCAGTCCCTCCCTCAGAGCGGGGAATTCCATAAAAGGGTATGAGGACAGGAACATCCCCCCACCTCGCAGCCCCCCCCCCCCCCCCGACAACAATTTCTGGGAAATGGCAGGAGGGCCATAGAATACACACTTTTGGGCTACACCCATCCAGTGATGAATCAGCCCCAGCTGTTTTAACTAGGACAGCATATCTGAAATCCCATGTGAATTTTCAGTTTAGAGGGTCAAAATCACAGATATTGCACAGTCTGTTACAATGAAGGCAAGACCAGTCTGATGATAATGAGGGGACTGAGCCTGTTGGACCCAGGACTTGTGTTCCTAATGTTAAATCCTGAAATTTCTAAAGCTGCAACTTTTAATTGACCTGCTGTTCAAAAAATAGCAAAATTAAAGATTAAAATTAAACCCTGCAGTGTCAGGAGCAGATCTTGGCTGACCTGCTGTTCCATGCTAAATACAAAATTGAGCACTCCAGCCTTAATGGTCTGCACCTTTCCTGGATTGCCCTGATGCTGTTTGTGCTGAGTAGGTATTAGAATAAAGGCAGTTTTACCTGTCCCTTGTTACTTTTCTGAGCTCTTTGGAGCTCCCTTTTCTTGGAAGAGCAATATCTGTTTATCTAGCACATGGCAGCTTGATCTCTCTGTTAGGTGGACCTCAGTAGGTTAGATGCACACTGCTGGGACTTGAGGGAAGTTTTAACTTTATGGCTGCCCTGCAGCTGCTCATGAGGGTTGGGGGGGGGTTCAGGAGAACCTCTGTGGTTGAGTCCCAATAACCTTTTCAGCAGAGGAAGCTGTTCCTCTGGGGATATGAAGCCATGTGAAGTATTCTTCTAGAATTGCTTTTTGTGGCTTTGACATCTTACATGGAAGAGCACTGGTGTGGTGATACACATCATCTTTGCCAAAATACTGATTAATCCCAAGAGAGAATCTGATATCAGGTAATAGCTTTTGGGGGTGTGACCTCAGCTCTTGCTGTAGAAGGAGATAGACTGTGCTGGTGGTTGGAGCCAGCAGTGCCAGTCTTGGGGTGAAGGAGCTGTGGCCCTTTGATTCAGGGTGTGTTCTGTGTGCCAGAGTGTTACAATCTGCTTAAATATTGCAGAAAGAACTTTCAGATTCAAATATTCCCTTGAGCAAAATTAAAACTCATACAAGTTATCTGTTGATACCAAACCTGTTTTTATTAATTGCTAAGAGATGCAAAGGGAAAGAGGAAAAAATAAGAAAAGGTTGGAAAATGCTAAGATTACTTTTAGAAGCAGAGAAAAATACCACCAAAAAAATACCTTTCCGTCGAGCTGGTCTGTGGGGTGGGGTGGGAGAGAGAAGCAGTTTTCTGCCTTTTTTTTTCTGTCTCTGCGCTTTCTGTGTTATCTCTTTAGCTGCGGGGGGGTCTCTTACAGCTTTAGTTCTCTGGAATGCAGCCAGGATGTGGCTTTGCTGCTCACACCAGACCGTGTCCCAGGCTGTGCAGAGGTCTTGGTCCAGCTGCACCTCTCGGCCCTCAGAAATTTGGTCAGGGTGGAGAACTCACGCGGGTGGCACGGGGGGTCTCAGTCCAAGACAGCAGAGGTCCGGTCTCCGGACGGGCAGGCAGCATAGGGTGGCAGAAGAGGTGAGCGTGAGGTGGGGGAGAGACTCAGCTGCTATAGCCAATTCTCTTTCCTGCTCCTCTTTCCCTACTTTTCCCAAATTTCTCCTCAACTTTTGTAGTTTTCAAAGGAGGTTGTGTGTGGTTTCTTGACACATAGCCCTATTCAGATGTTGAAAGAGATATGATAACCATGAACAATAGCAGGATCGTTTGGCAGGAAAACTCCAGTGGGAAAATTCTGGTGAGAACTTGTGGTGGAAAACTGACACAGAATTTTTGGTAGGAAGTTTTTTGACAGGCAGAAACAATGGCGAAACATAATTTTTGGCATTTGTGTTATCCGTCTGTTACAGACAGCCCGTGTCAGTGACAGGCATAAGAGAAGGTTGTGTGGAGACCTGCAGCACCTTCCAGTACCTGGAGGGGCCTGCAGGGAAGCCGGAGAGGGACTCTTTGTTTGTTCACAGCCCTCACACAGCCCCACGGGGCCCGCCTCCCTTCCACCTTCCATCTGTTGCCTGGCAACCGGAACGCGGTGACAGCGACTGTCCTGTTGGTGCTGGCGTCACAACACCCTCAGTTCCCTGTTCCCTTTCACCCTACTCTGTTCCCTGCGGCCTGAGCTCCTTCAGGCAGCGACATTTATTGCTTCACCAAGCCAATCCTTTGAGAGATTGACTCTCAAAAAGTCGGTCTTGCAGTTCGTTGAAAGGCAAAGACTGACCAGGCTCTTCACCAACTGAGCCCTTGCAGAGAATTGTCTTTGAAGATCACTCGTGTCCTTTATTGGAAGGTAAAGCTGCGATGTCCTTGATGATGTTGACACCCTGCCGTGATAGACCAGGGTTTCCTGAGACATGTCAGGAATTGTTCCCCAGCCCTGGCCATATTTCTTCATTGCTTCCCTAGGGGGCCTCAGCTGCTGTGTCCTGGCACAGCTGGCTCCTCTGCCCAGGCTCAGGCCATTCATGCTCTGAACACAAAGCTGAGGGGCCAGAGCTGTCTGTGCCCTGAGCCTGGAGCAGAGGGGGAATTAAGATCCTTCCTTAACTTGTGGGCTGGGTAAGGGGCTGTCTGAGGTGGGGAAGATGGAGATCTCTCCCCACGGGACCGTGGTGGTCGTCTGGAGCTGTGCTTTATCCTGTCCCTGCAGAGAGCTGGGACTGATATCTGAGTTCTGCTCCTTCCCCTGAGTCTGGCAGGCAGAACCCTGTAGGCTTTATGGAAGTGGAACCATGGGGCTATGGAAGAGCATCACGCCAGGGCTAGAGGGCAGGGGAAGCTGCTAGCCTGGATGGGGGCGTGGAGAGTGGAAACCCTCTGTAAACAGCAGTGTGGACATGATGGACAGGCTTCCTTTGAAGTCAAATGAAACTTGTTGATGGAGAGGTTTAGGAACGCATGCAAACGATCGGTGTGATCAGGCAAAATGTCCAATTTATTACTTAAATAAGTTAACTTTTATACAGTTTAGTTTGTTTGGGGCACATGCTCACAACAAGGTGATTGGATAGCTCAGTCTGTGCACGCATCTCATGTCTCCAGTTCATTGGACCTGATGTTCTGTCCATGCAATCTGAAATCATACTTGGCATGTAAAGGCCTTCCTAATTAGGGGCTTTCCGAAATCTGCAGGTATACCTTTATCTCTAGTTTCTCAAGGCTTTCTGTCATGGTTTGAGAGCTCCAAAAATCCAATTCCCTAGTCCAAGCCCCTTCCCACATCTCAATCCAGTGTAAGATGGTTTTCCAGACAACCACACGAGACTCAAAATGGGGAAAAGGGAATATATTACAATGACTGTACAAATAAATACTACAATACATTATATACAATCTTAGCTATCTCTACCATGACATAAATATTTACAATGGATCAAATCTCTTCTCCTCTCCAAATAAAAGTCCAGGAGAGAAGAAGGAAAGATCCTTCTTCAGAGCAGCAGTCTCCAAGGCAGCAGGTGCTCTTCTTCTATGCAGCATCTGTATCTGGATTGTTGTAGCTGGATCTCACTGCCAGTACACACGAGGGGGGTATCCAAGCCCCTCTCGCCCTTTGACTCCAAGCGAAGGTCTCACCCGTGGGCTGCCAGCAGGGACAAAACTCGCTTTACCACGGGTATATCATGGGGTGTAAGAGCCCCATGAAGGTCCTTTCCTCAGGGCATTCACCCCTGAGTCAGAACATCTTGGGCAGCTTTCAGTCGGAAGCCTTCGCCTCAAGAGTTCCAACAGAGCTCCTGTGCTCTGTCTCAGGCTGCCAACTTGGCAGCAGTGGGGAGGGGGTCTCAAGGTCACCCCCTCTGCATTCCTTCTCCATCCCGGTCCAGCTTTCCAGGACGCTTTGAGCTTTTCAGCTCCTCTCTGCAGTGCAGTAGCAGTCCAAGGCTCTTTCAAGTAAGAGCCCATCATCTTCCTCCTTTCTCGGAGGGGTCTCCAAGGAGTTTGGGGGTTTTATTCAGTTCTTACCCCAACTCTGTCTCTCTGCTGCTGGCTCTCTCTCTGCTCTCTCTCTCTCGAACAACTGTGTATCTTCCTGGTTGCATGCTGTTTGCTGCTTCTTCTTATCTCTTCTGGCTCTCTGCCAGGATGCCTGAGCTTCTTCGGTCAGTGCAGTTCTGCCACTGCTGCTGCTGCTCTCAGCAAAGAAACTTCCCCCAGATCTTAGCCAGAGACACGTAGTCCAGTTTAACACTCTTCCAAGTCCCTGCAGCCCCAGCTGGGGGCTGGGGGTCCAAAGCTCCCCCCCCGGGGGGGGGGGTTCCTCCCCTCTGCTCGTGGCCTCACAACATGGCCACTTCTTTAACTAACAAACTACAACTACCTTCTCTTCCGTTCTGGTTGTGATATGTTTATATTTTGCAGAAGCGCTCATTGGGTAAAACCTCAAAACTTCAAGGGTCACCACCCCCTGGGGTTTTACCATTTTATAACTGCAGGGGGAAAAACTGTTTCCCCCCATCACAACTGTCCATCCCCTGCTTTTGCAAAACATTAACATATCACAACAATTGAAAAACTCTAATCAACATGCAATAAACTAAAATATAATCAAAATCTCTCTACTACACATCAATATAACATCATCACAAACTTAACTATACTCTTAGTACTTAACTAACATTACTATAGCCTTACTTTCACTACAATGGTACAGTCTGTGTTTTGTCTGTGTTTTTGTTCTGTTACAACAAGCATCATGGCTCTTATCTCTTTTGGTCTCGATGGATCGCAACCATCCTCTGCTACCAAAAATGTCATGGTTTGAGAACTCCAGAAATCCAATTCCCTAGTCCAAACGCCCTCCACATCTCAACCCAATGTGAGATGGTTTTTTCCAGACACCACACCAGACTCAAAATGGGGAAAAGGGAATATATTACAATGACTGTACAAATAAATACTACAATACATTATATACAATCTTAGCTATCTCTACCATGACATAAGTATTGACAATGGATCAAATCTCTTCTCCTCTCCAAATAAAAGTCCAGGAGGGAAGAAGGAAAGATCCTTCTTCAGAGCAGCAGTCTCCAAGGCAGCAGGTGCTCTTCTTCTATGCAGCATCTGTATCGGGTACGGCGGATTGAGGGGGATTGGGGGAGACCTCCAGGCCTTAAGCTGCTTGCCCCATTACCTGCGAGGTGAATGCCCTTCCTCCCACCCCTGCACATGGCCCGGTGACCCCGCAAGGAGCACACGCAGACCACCTGGGAGGGACGGACGAAAGAGGAAGTTTATTGTGGGGTTGGGGTTTATAAAAAGGCTTTTAGGAAGGTCAACGGGGGCCAATCACGAGTTCAGGGTCACACAGAAAAAACCATCAGGTAAGGGGTCAACAGCCAATAGGAAGGGGTTAACAAGGGACCAATGAGAAACAGCTCAGGACACCTTCCCAGGACACCTTGTATGGGAGACAATAGCTTCACAGGGGGTGTCTGGGAGAGGGAGACAGTGACACTGCAGAAAATACGCAAACATGTTGAAACATGTTTAAACTACAGTAAAAACTTCTGTTTCCATAAGGTTAGAGCTGTTTTCCTCACCAGCCCATCTCTGACAGGACTTTTTCCATACTGCATATGGCAAATCCATTGCCACAGCTCCTCGTTTTTTGTTTTCTAAAGCTGGATATGCTTTTAATGATTGAGAGGTTCTGGCACAACTGAGCAAGCATGGAAAGACACACATAAAGAGAAACACTACGGAAAGTCCTAGTACGATAACTACAATAATTTTCTTAATAGTGGAAGAGAGGCCTTTGAAGGGCAGCCAGTTGAAAAAATCATCAAAGGTCAGAGGATCAACTTACTTGATTTCATGAACTAAGGACTGAAGCTGATTAATCTGGGAGTGGATAGATTGGGAGTGATCAGAGAAGTTGAGGCAGCAGAGGCCTTCAAACTCCTGACACCCATGGCCATTTACTAGAAGGAGAAAATCTATTGCAGCACGATTTTGTAACAAGGCCTTCTTATTGGTTTGGGTATCTTGAAATAGATCATCAAGGGCAGCACTGGTGGCATCAGCTTCTTTTGCAAGCCAACATCCCATTCTGGTAAGGAGCATTAAGGCTTTTGTGGAGCTGACAACTGGAAGCAGACCACTTAGAATGTTTGCGGTGTCAGACCAAAAAAGCACGTTAGAATTGCATTCTGCTGTGAATTCACTCAAGGACTGCAATTTTGCTAAGGGATGTTCTTCAACTGGAGGTGGGGGTGCTGCAGTCACAGGGACCTGCACTGCCTTAGGTGGAGAAGGTGGTTTTGGTTGTGATGGATAGAAGTTAAGAGGTGGGTGTAAACCTTGGAATTGCCTGCGCACTCTATGACGTGGGAAGGGTGAGGTTGTTTGGAGGTTACTGTTTCTTTTTGCATGATTTTTGGGAGGCTTTACAGGTAAAGATTTCATAAGGGTAGCTGGATTGTACAGTCCTAATTTTCCAAATGTGCAGGGGCCTCCAGCAGCTAATCTAGGAATCATATTCCAGATTCTAAGTCCACAAATTAAAAAGACTCCTTTTGGAAGAATAACTGAATCAGGGGTAGCATGTATCTGGAAAGGAACCTCTTCCTTGCACCAGAAACTGAAATTGGAATAAGGTCCATAAGAGGTGACATTAATTAATTCAGGAGGGGCAACATATTTGTTGTGAATGAAGTAAAAACAGAGAGGAGATATGATACTCCCCAAGATTTCTAATTCCTCAGGTCTCTGCCACTGATAGCTAAATGTCTGTCTGTCATGTGAAGTTTTTGCTGGTCTTGTGAGACAGTCCAAGAATGGATTCTTGAACTGATCGTGGTCATCACACCAGGGGATATATTGATTTCTAAAATCACCCCATTCTCTGGGTGTCCAGGGGATTCCTACCAGACAGGTCTTAAAAGGGTGAGAGGGATCTAAGGTAGAGAGACAGATAGAGTCAGTATTTAGTGATTGTGCCAGGTTTAGCCAAACATTTTGACCAGGGAGCATTACCCAATTTGGAATTGTTGGAGGAGGTGTGGCAAGGGCTCCTGACGTTAAGTCTTTCTGATTTGCTGGTGTTATGCTGCACACAAAACCAGGATTATCCCGAAAGTGATGCTGATGGGGGATCGCTTCCTGTAGCTGGTGCTGAATCCGGTGGTGCTGGATCTGCTGCTGGTTGAGCTGGGAGGGAAACTTCTTGGTGGATCCTCACTAGTCTGGACGGTATCCATCTTGGACCTGCTCCTGTGGAGACACAAGCATGTCCTCTCCCCCAAACAATTAGAGGGACAGGACCGAGCCATTCTCCTGTCAGGATATCCTTGTATTTTACCTCAGCTTCCCCCGTTTTTAATTTTCCAGCTCCAAAATGATGTCCAACAGGTGAAACATCCTCATGCAGCCTATTTAAAAAATTGAGCACATACAATGCCTTGTTTAAACGTTCTGATGGAGAGAGACCTACAGTTGTTTTTTCTTGTTTTTTCAGCATATCTTTTAAGGATTTGTGAGTTCTCTCTACTATCGCTTGGCCCTGTGGAGAGTGAGGAATGCCAGTGGTGTGAACTATTCCCCACATATTGAAAAATTCTTTAAGGGAAGCAGAAATGTATGCCGGGGCATTATCTGTTTTAATTTGTTTTGGAATGCCCATTATGGCAAATGCTGAGAAAAAATGTCTTTTAACATCTTTAGCTTTTTCTCCTGTATGTGCAGTGGCAACAATGAGTCCTGAGCAAGTGTCCACTGATACATGTACATACTTCAACCTGCCAAATCGTGGCACATGTGTCACATCTGATTGCCAGAGATCTAAGGGGCTAAGGCCTCTTGGATTAACTCCTTCAGATCTCACTGGAGTTACCAACTGACAGTCTGGACACGCAGACACAATGGCTTTGGTTTGAGAGGTAGATAACTGAAACATTTTTTTCAATGATGTAGAATTTTGGTGGAAAAAGTTATGAGAAATTTTTGCTTTTTCAAAATTGTTAGGTGTAGGTACTGTGTTAACTGGGAAAGCTGAATTTGCTGCTTTATCTGCCACAGCCTTCCCTTCTGTAAGTGGGCCTGGGAGGCATGTATGTGATCTAATGTGAGTGATATAGAAAGGATGTTTCCTCTGTTGGATTAATAGTAACAATGTTTTAAACAGGGTAAACAGCTTTTGATTGTTCAAATCTTTTACATAACTATTTTCTATGCAACTTACAACTCCTACAACATAGGCAGAATCTGATACCAAATTCAGAGGCTGTGGAAAAAGTTGGAACGCTCTTACCACGGCTGAGAGTTCAGCAATCTGAGATGAACCTTCAACTTGATGAACATCTGTTTTCCATTCTCCTTTTTCAAACCAGGCTACCACTGCATTACTGGACCTCCCTGAGCCGTCTGTGAAGGCTGTCACAGCTTTCTTCAAAGGGCTAGTAGAAAAGTTATTTCTCAGTCTGGGTTGAGAGATGGAAAGAAACTGCAGAAAAGGAATTGCTGGTAGATGGGTTATCAGTTTGCCTGTAAAATCTGACATAACCAGTTGAAAATCAAACAGATGTAAATCATGATAACACAGTTGAGATTTGGACAGTGGAACATAAAGAAAATCTGGGTCTTTCCCTGACAGTTCTAACATTCAGAGTTTGCCTTTGTGACAGACTTTTGCAAGCATTTCAGGCACAGTAACAATTGTCTTTGAAAACTGGTGACTGAGAAATACCCATTCCCACAAAAGAAATTTTTTGGGTTTTGAGTCTAATTGTCCTATTACAGCAAAAGGCTGTTTTGGTCCACGAAAGATTAGCAATGCAGTAGGTAATCCTTCTACTCTCCTGTTTACCTGTTGTTCTGAAATATTTTGGTTGATCACTTCAATAATATTTTCTGCTTCTGGTGTCAAGTGACGAGGAGAAGTTAGTTCTGCTTCTCCCTTAAGGAGCTGAAACAAAGGAGCTAAAAAATCTGTTGAGAAACCAAAAAAGGATCGTATCCAATTGAGATTTCCCAAAAGAGACTGCAGATCGTTTAGTGGTTTTATTTTGGTGGGCAGGGTTACTGCTTGAGGCCTAAATGTTCTCTCTTCAATTATCAGACCAAGGTACTTCCACGGGGAAATTCTTTGTTCTTTTTCTGGGGCTATTTCTAACCCATGATTACTCAGGGTTTTTTTCACGGACTTATGTACCAATGTCAATTTGTCAGTATTAGGGGCACTGATCAATAGGTCGTCCATGTAATGAAAAATGATAGCTTCAGGAAACTGAGATCAAACTGGTTCAATTATATTGGACACCACAGATTGACATATAGTGGGACTGTTTTTCATCCCTTGTGGCAACGTGAGCCAACTGAGACGTTTGGAGGGTTCAGCTGCATTAAGAGCTGGAACAGAAAATGCAAATTTGTGTGTATCATTAGATGGAGGTAGATATTAAAAAAACAGTCTTTAATGTCTAAAATAACAAGTGGCCAGTCTGCTGGGAGCATGGCAGGGGAGGGTAGCCCAGCTTGGAGGGCTCCCATCAGCTCTATGATATTATTGGCTTCTCGTAAATCATGTAATAACCTCCATCTCCCAGATGATTTTTTGATTGTGAAAATAGGAAAATTCCATGGAGTGGTTGTGGGGACTAATCTGCTTTTGTCCAATTGTTCTTTTACCAAATTATGAATTTGCCGCAATTTCTCTCCTCTGAAGGGCCACTGGTTTATCCACACTGGTGTGTTTGATGTCCATGTGAGAGGTGGTGCTTGCAGCTCTCCAGTGGCCACAATCACAAATTTGGAATGGATAAGATAATTCCCCACTGTGTTATTACATCTCTGCCCCACAAGGTTAGTGGAATGTCCAATATAAAAGGCTTAGATGAAGCTACCTTACCCTGTGGGCCTTGGACCAGAAGTGGCAAAATGCTCTGGAGAGGAGTTTTGGATCCTCCTACTCCTTGGATGTTGACAGCTGGCCTTGTTGTACCCCAGGTGCTGGGCCAATCTTTGGCAGAGATTATGGAAATGTCCACACCCGTGTCCAGTAAGCCAGACACAGATTTCTGTTGGCCTGAATTAGGAGAGAGAAGAGTACATTCTATTATAGGTCTGTCAAGAGGAACCTTTTGAGCCCAATTTATGCAAATTCCCTGTTCATCCTGGGTTTCTTCCTCTATGGGTATGACCTGTGCTATTTGATCTTCTGGATTAATCACTGGGGGTACAAAGTTAGGTTTAATTACAACAGACACAACTTTAGGATCTTGGAGACTCATAACCATAGGTAACACAGTAATGCCTAATGCAGTTGCAGAATCTGTTGCTGTGATAACACATTTCCCTTTAAAATCTGAAACCTGAGAAGAAGCAGAAGCCAATAACACAGTGTGATACTCTGTTTTTTCTAAGGTTTGAGGTTTTGAAGTTGCTAGCTCCAATTAAAGGCACCTGTTTGGGGTTTTTGTTGGGAACTGTTTGAGAGGGGTAGATTAGATTGCTTAAAGCAGCTTTTTATGTCCACGTGCTGCTCTAAGCGCTCACCAAGCCGTTTCCCAAATTCTGTGTTCTGGGAGGAGGCCTGGGTGAGAGTGGGTTTCCATCTCTGTCAAATAGAGATCGACAGTCTAGAGCCCAGTGTAGCCCTCTTTTACATCTGGGGCAAAGGCCTGGACGAATGGTTTTTTGAGAATTGGGGTTTTGAAATGGTGGGCAGTTAGCTTTTATATGACCTGGACATTTGCAATTATGGCATATTATTTTGGAGGGGTCTAGGGCTGCTGCTAAGGCTTGGGTCATTTTTTCTGCCATCTGCTGAGTTGCCTCAGCAATTTGGTTGCCTAATTGTATATTAGCTTCAGCTAATTGGTTAGACATTGACACCTGAGCTTGGACCAGGCTATTTGCCAATTTGTCATCAGGGCTAATATCTTTACAAGCCTTTTCCATATCCATGGGGGTAGGGTCATGAAGGTTTCTGAGTATCTGCTGACACTGTGCATTTGAATTGGAGATAGCTAGCTTCAGGAATAGGGCATCTTGTGCTTCTTTCACATTGATTTGTTTTTCTATAGATTCTTTTAATCGTTCTGCAAAGTCAATAAAAGATTCATCAGGCTTTTGAGTTACATTATTGAAAGGTGGAGTTGTTTGAGAGGCATCAGCTACTGATTGTCGTGCCTGTAATGCCATATTTCTGGTAGCAATTAAGTCTTGTTTGGGAATTTGGGCCTGATCTGTATTTGCAGAATATGGACCCTCACCAAAAAGCATTTGTATGGTAGTTTTTATACGTCTACGTGTAGTAGAGCTAGTTTCATGAGCATATTTTCTAATTAAAGCTTGCCATTCATCTAAAAACAATGATACCTGTACCTTATTTAGCAAAGCTCTCATGATATCTTTTAAATCATTTGGGGTCAGTATAAAGCCAGAGAATATAGATGACAGAATTCCCATTGCGTAGGCTGAGTTCAACCCATAAGTTGGTACCGCTTTTTTTGCATCCTTGAGAAGGGGTATGGATAAGGGGTCCCATACCGGGGCTGAACCTGGATTATAAAACACTGGATATGCCTGCAATAAATTTACATCATTAACAGGTGTAGCAATATCATCTATATCATTACAATCATTGGTCTGGTTGGTTCCTGTGGAAGAAACAAAAGGGTTAAAAGGAGAAACAGAATTGTTAAAATTATTTGACATATTTGAAAATGGATTATTGGGAGAAAATTGGTTAAATGTTGTTAAGGATTGCGAGTTTGGTGCTGCTGAGTCTGTCACCGCTAGATTCACGCTGTAAGAAGTGGGGGAAATATTGTCCGTTAGCTGGGGGTTTCTTTGATGCTCGGTGGTGAAGGTGTTCTGAAGCTGTGGGTGTCCTTGCATGTCGCGGCACGATGTAGGAAGAAGCGGGGGGAGCTGGAGCTGCAGGGCAGAGGTTGTCCCGTCCCCGGGCAGGGAGGGGGTCCCGATGACGTCATCCTGTCCCGCTCGGCATCCCTAGGGAAGGCAGGAGCTCTCGCTGTCGGTCCGGTGTGGTTGGAAGCTGGGAATTCCCCGCCTCCTTTGTTTGGCCATGCGGGATGGCGGCCGGGGGCTGCGGCTGTGAAGCTGCCTGGGGAAGCTGCAGTTGGTAATCTCCCGCTGAGAGCTGCCGGGCAGGAGGGGCTGGGGCTGAAGCCACACAAACGCCTGCTGGATTTTTCTCGGCACAGCTCTGCCCCGAAGAGTGCCTGTGGCAGCTATTCCGTGTCAGGGGCGGTGGAATTTGCGTCTCTGGGGGTGTGCCTGGAGCGGTGCTGTTAGTCGGCTGAGGGAAGTCGGGGCTTGGGAGCAGCGGGATGGATTCGCCTGCTCTCGGAGGGAGAGGGGGTGGGAGGCGGGGAGGGGTCCCGCCGGCGCTGGCCGCGGGCGGCTCCTCCTCTCCTCGCCCCACCGGCAGCCGCGGCGGAGGAGCCCGGGACGGGGCAGGGGCTGCCCCGATGGTGAAGCCCGGGATGGGGGTTGCCGCTCCGGGTCCCATCTGCGCAGGGGGCTGAGGCTGGCCAGTTCCAAAGCCTCCTGCTGTATCAGGGACCAGGTGTGCGGCACCGCCATGCGCTGACCGCGATGGGGGGGGCTGAGGGGTGGTGCTTGCCCAGGGTTGCCGTTCGTGATCTCTGTTTCCCTCCTCCCCCGCTTCCCGCGGTGATTTCGGTCGCCCACCCTCTCCTAGACCCTGGAGGGAAGCTGCGTTGCTTTCTCGTTGGGGCTCAGAATCTTTTTGTTGCATTTCAAGAATTGTTACGATATGAGTCCAAGCTATGTTGGCATGTACTGCTGCTTTATCGTTGGAATTTGCAGCTATCCAAATCTGTCTACCTAGTAATTACCAATCTTTAGTCGTCAGACAGAAAGGAAGTTTAAAGTCAGTTTTAACCATAACTTTGGAAAGGCATTTTAAGGTATTTTTGTTAGTCAATTTGCCATTACAACTTAATAAATTTTTCAAATGCTTATAGTTCTCTTTTTCAGTCTTAGTGAGGGATGCACCCATTTTTTTTTTTTATTTTTATTTTTTTTTTTTTGTTATAAGGGAATATGCCGGGTCTGCTCCTTACCTGAATGTCCTCAGGAAGGTTGAAGTACTCAAAACAGGATGCTCTCTTGTGGTGATGCCGTCTGCTAATACCTTTGCCGCTTAGACTCCGGTCTGCCGCTGCACACAAACTAGCCCCCGTTTGTGCGTTAGGACTGCTATAATCTTCACAGAAGAGTTCCAACTTGGCCTCACCACGGTGCACCAATTATGGGGGATTGGGGGAGACCTCCAGGCCTTAAGCTGCTTGCCCCATTACCTGCGAGGTGAATGCCCTTCCTCCCACCCCTGCACGTGGCCCGGTGACCCCGCAAGGAGCACACGCAGACCACCTGGGAGGGACGGACGAAAGAGGAAGTTTATTGTGGGGTTGGGGTTTATAAAAAGGCTTTTAGGAAGGTCAGCGGGGGCCAATCACAAGTTCAGGATCACACAGAAAAAACCATCAGGTAAGGGGTCAACAGCCAATAGGAAGGGGTTAACAAGGGACCAATGAGAAACAGCTCAGGACACCTTCCCAGGACACCTTGTATGGGAGACAATAGCTTCACAGGGGGTGTCTGGGAGAGGGAGACAGTGACACTGCAGAAAATACGCAAACATGTTGAAACATGTTTAAACTACAGTAAAAACTTCTGTTTCCATAAGGTTAGAGCTGTTTTCCTCACCAGCCCATCTCTGACAGGATTTTTTCCATACTGCGTATGGCAAATCCATTGCCACAATCTGGATTGTTGTAGCTGGATCTCACTGCCAGTACACACGAGGGGGGTATCCAAGCCCCTCTCGCCCTTTGACTCCAAGCGAAGGTCTCACCCGTGGGCTGCCAGCAGGGACAAAACTCGCTTTACCACGGGTATATCATGGGGTGTAAGAGCCCCATGAAGGTCCTTTCCTCAGGGCATTCACCCCTGAGTCAGAACATCTTGGGCAGCTTTCAGTCGGAAGCCTTTGCCTCAAGAGTTCCAACAGAGCTCCTGTGCTCTGTCTCAGGCTGCCAACTTGGCAGCAGTGGGGAGGGGGTCTCAAGGTCACCCCCTCTGCATTCCTTCTCCATCCCGGTCCAGCTTTCCAGGACGCTTTGAGCTTTTCAGCTCCTCTCTCCAGTGCTGCTGCTGCAGTTTTAGGACTTCCATTCAGTAGGAGTCCACCACCCCAACTTAAGAGGGGTCTCAAAAGGGTTTAGGGTTTTTTATTCAGTTCTTACCCAAACTTTCTCTTGGTAGAGCTCAGCTTTGCTTTCTCTCAGCTGCTGGTTCTCGTTCTCTCGGACAACTCTGTGTCTTCCTGGCTGCATGCTGTTTTGCTGCTTCTTCAGTTCTTATCTGTTGGCTCTCTGCCATCATTTCTTCGGTCAGTGCAGTTCTGCCGCTGCTCCTTCTGCCTACTTACGGTGGAGAAAAACTCCTTCGGCTTTCAGCTACAGGCACTTAGCCCAGTCTAACACTGTTCCAAGTCCCTGCAGCCCCAGCCTAGGGGTTGGGGGGGGCCAGAGCCACCCCCAGGGGCTCCTGCCCTCTGCTCGTGGCTTCACAACATGGTTCCTTCCTCTACAAACAACTCACAACTACCTTCTCTTCCGTTCTGGTTGTGATATGTTTATATTTTGCAGAAGCGCTCATTGGGTAAAACCTCAAAACTTCAAGGGTCACCACCCCCTGGGGTTTTACCATTTTATAACTGCAGGGGGAAAACTGTTTCCCCCATCACAACTGTCCACCCCCCGCTTTTGCGAAATATCAACAAAACGCAGACTGTACCATTGTAGAGAAAGTAAAGCTATAGTAACGTAAGTTAAGTACTAAGAATAGAGCTAAGTTTGTGATAATACTATGTTGATGTGTAATAGAGAGATTTTGATTATATTTTAGTTGTTGAAGATTGCATGCTGATTAGAGTTTTTCAAATTGTTGTGATATGTTTCTGGAGTTCTCTTCTTACCCTTTCTTGCACATCGACTTTGTACGACACAGAGAGAGGTGGTTGTCAGGCTGGTGATTGTTTACCCATAGCTTCTTGCAGGATAAGGATGCTGGAGAAGAAGTGCCACTAGGATAAAGTCTGACGTGGTCCTGCTCCCCACATGTTGCGTTTCTAGTGGCTCAAGTCCCTTTAATGGTGTCTCCTCAGCGACCTAGCAGAGTTTGATGGCAAGGTTCACTCTGTTGCTGCCTACATAGACCATGATCAATTCACACACACTCAGGCACAGAGATGGGAACATCTATATTTACGGGTACAAAGGCACCTATCAATGAGTTTAGTGGAATAATCACATCAAATCCATTTGCATTTCTCAACAGGCAAAAGTACTGTGTCTGAGACCTTCACTGCAGTAAAGATTCTCCCTCCCTGGACCAAGTCCAGGGAGGGGGAACACAGCTGATGCAGAGTCTAGAGGTAAGTCCTGTGAGGAGTGGCTGAGGGAGTTGGGCTTGGTTGGCCTGCAGAAGAGGAGGTTGTTACAGTTCCTATACCACCAGCTATGGGCTGTCCACCCTAGCTATTAATTTTTAAGTAATATTTAAACTACAGCTTTGTCTCTTCTAACTGTTATTAATGTTCAGAATGTTAGCTCCAGGTTTCACTCTGATCCATCTTTGAATTACACAACATAGCCATATCGTTAAAATAAAGTCCAACTTCCAGCCTAACAATTCTAGCTACTTATGCCAAACAAGCATTTAGCTACTTTCAAATAATATAAAATTCTCAGCACCACTCTATCTTTTGGGTCTGCCAGGAATGGGATTCTGGATTTTCAGCATTCCATTGTTGCTCCTTCCAGGTGAGCTGAGACACGATCACTGGTACGACTTATCCACCCACAACATCCTTCAGAATGGATCCCGGATTCCCGAGGAGAGCGGTGCTGACTCGTCCTCTAGAGCCGAGAGAGGCTGAGAAGCCTAAGCGTGTAAGTACCTGCTGTGGCCAGGAGCTGTGTTAAGGCTGGAAACTCCTCCCGTGTCCCTCTTCTCCCAGCCCCTCCTGCTGTCCAGCAGCACCGTGAAGCTACAGACCCCCTCCCCAGCTCTTGGGGCCGTGCTTCTGTTGGCAGGGGCTGTCATGGTGCGTCAGGGACAGTCCAGAGTCTTGCCTGGCTGTGCCACTGGAGCCAAGTTAAGCTCATCTTCAGCGTTACATTTGTTTGTGCTTCTTTCTTTCCCCTGTGTGGGCAGGAATTCCTTCTGTCAGGTTGGCACGCTCACTGTGCTGCTCTGACCACAGCTGCCCTCCAGGCACCTGGGCATGTGGTGGGCGGCTCAAGTGCTGCCTGAAGCCTTGAGAGAGGTGGCTGGTCCCCCCTGGAACAGGTTCCTAACCAGTTGTTCTGTCTCATCTCCTGTGTGGAGCACAGATCCAGCCCTGCAGGCAGCAGTGGAATTGGGGCAAGTCCTCCTTCCCGCCCACAAACGTCCCCTTTGCTGCCTGGAGCTCACTTGGCTGGAGGTGACCCAGTGCTGAGGCTCTGTCAAGGACATCTCTCTGTATTCTTCTGGGGATGGGACTGTGAGGCCAGACAGAGAAAAACCCGTGCTAATTGCAAAGAGAGAACTATGGACCTATTGCTCTGCACCTCGGTCTTGGCACAACGCCGCTTTTCTGCTTCCCTCCCACTCAGCCAGCACTGAGATCTTCACACACAGGGGGGTTGTGAGCCTTGGGCAGGGATGGAGTTAGGGCAGTTTGCCACTCTCTGCCAGGGTCACTGGCTCAATCCAGTGAAAGTAAAGAGGACACAAATGCCCCAAGAGCAGAAGTCTCCATACATGTCACATTGAATCAAGGAGAAGCTAATGAGGCAGAGCCGCCTGGTTCGAGCAAGTGTGTTCTGCTCTATACCATTAATTTTCTGATGCTGAAATACACATTTCAGCAGGCAACTTCCAGGACTGTCCTGGTGGCTGTGATCACAAATGATTCATCAGAGCCACTCGAACAAGAAAAGCCTTTCTGAACAAGGGCATTTCTGAGGCTCTTGCTGGTTTTTTTGCCTTCCAGCTGACCATCTTTGACTTCAGGGAGGTTGGTCTCAGGCTCAGGAAGAAGCCGGACAACCCTCAGGAGACAAAGCTGCCCAAGATTGTCCGGCCCCCAGGCACCAGTGAGAACTCCAGTTCCAAGGTAGCCTTTTCCTGCCCTTTTCCTTGCTGTTTGATGTGACACTTGAAGAGACTGCGTGCCTTGCCTCCAGCTCGTTGAAACCCCTCAGTGTCTGGGTCCTATTGTCGTTGCAAACTGCTGGTGGTGGTGGAGTTCCTTCTGCTGGGGCAAAGGCAAAACGTGTTCTCCTAGTGAGATGCTGGAGTCCTGATCTGTGCTAAGCCAACACAAATAATTTCTGCTGAAGCTGGTGGGGTTTGCTGGAGTTTAGCTACCATGGCGAAGGCACAATAGCGGGGGAAGGCTGGGGCAGGACACAAGGGCACGAGCTTGCCATTTTCCATTGTCCCACTGAAAGAGCCACCTCTTGCTTTGGTGTTGTAACTGACCAATGCTGGGGGTCATAGGATTCCCTGCACAGTGGCAGTGCTGGCCTTTGAAGGCTGAGGGCCTGAGGGAATTACTCCCGATTTAACACAACTCCAGTCTTACTCAAGTTGCCCAGCACTGCTGAGAAAAGAGCTGAGCTTCATCCTTATCCAGCATTCGCCTCATTTGTCCTATTCCTATCTACTGTGGTACTTTCTTTTTGCCCTTAAGCTCCTCTGGTGCTGTTCTCTTCTTACTGGTGTCTAAGCTCTAGAGTCTGGAGTTGTGTGGGCCTCAGTCTCCCTGCCTCAGAGTAAAGGTCACCCAAAAATTGTTTCCTATGGAATCTGATGTAAATTCTTGAGTTTCACTTACTGCTTGAGTGCTCAGTGAGTGCCCAGAGCTCTGGGACCCCATTAGCACAGGGCTGTGCTGGAGGTAAGCGCTGCCTGGCATTTTGGAGAAGGAAAGCTGGAGAAACTCCTGCCAAAAGAGCTGCTCAGCTTGAGCCTGCTTGGTGTGGTCCAGCAGCTTTTGATCAGCTCAGAGCAGAGGTGGGTGAGCTACTGTTCCCCCAGTGGCAGCTGGGCAGACCTAGTCACCAAGAGCCTGTCCTTCACCAGGGATCAAGAGAGGAGAGTCATTCACGAGCCTTCCTCCCAGCAGCTGAACCTCTCCCTGCTCTCTCTCACCTCTCCAGTTCTTGTCACTTGGCCGGAAGAAGACCTTGCTTGAGCCTGTCCCATCCGAGCTGGTGTTTCAGAACTATGTCCTTGGCAAGGTCTGTGAAATGCCCCTGCTTCTGAGGAATAGAGACAAGGTAAGTGCTGGGATGTGGAGCTTTAACACTGTGCTAGAAGAAGAGGAGAGTGGTGTAACCCCCGTGGTGTACAGCAGAGTATCAGATGTGGCACATCCAGATTCACCACCTTGGATTTGCAAGATGGTGGGAGATTCTCCCATGCTGAGGATTCTCCCCTGATTTTGGCTGCACCTTGGTGGTATCTGACCCAAAGGAGCTTCTTTCCCCTGAAAGCCCTGGATTGATGGGAAGGCTGTGCAGTTCTCACCTGCTCTCGTGCTTGCCCTCGAATGTCCACTACCACGTCCTGTGGCTCCTTGGTTAATCTTGGTTCCCGGCGGGCATCTCTGCCTCTCTCAGCCTGTTGAGCTGCCTCTGTGCAGCTCGCAGTCAAAGCTCAGGGGCTGAGTCTTCTCCACTTTATGCTGGAATCATGGTTAGTGATGATGATGACTAGTTATGACTAGCAGCACTGGCACTGCAGGACATGTGTTTGAAAACAGCCCTGGAATCAGACTCATTTAGCAGAAGCAGCAGGAGGCCTTTAGGTGCCACTTCAGGCTCCTGCTAAGCTTAATTCAGCTCTGCTCAGGTTTTCCAAAGGCAACATGGTGCTCTGCTTTCCCTTTGCAGAACTACAGCACATCCAGAGCAATGTGCTCTTGAGGGTTTCCACCTTCACTTGAACAAAGTGTGATTGTTTTGTGATTCCCCAAGAAAGCTGAGAAGGAAGAAGCTGAAAAATGTCAGCAATTGTGTTGCACTGTAAAGAGGAAAACTGAGACCTTTTGAATTTCAGTCAAGGAAACAGTTTCTCAAATGACTCTTGTGCCAAGAGCAAGCTGGTGGGAATAGACAGCAGGGAGTCCAAATCACCTGGTTTAGAGGTTGTGAGATGGGATTTGGTGCTCAGGGGTTGATAGCCCTGTGCTAGCAAATGCCTGTTTGCTGTCCCTGTGCCTGTGTTCCCCTGAGGGCAGAAACTGGCAGCAGGGTGGCTGCAGGAATGCCCAGCAGTCTGGCTTGCCTGCACTGGCAGCTGCCTGGCCACAATCACCAGGCAGCAAGAGCCCCTGGAGAGCTGAGACTGGCTTTTAATAATGAAACCACACTGTCAGTCAGTGCTGCTCATGTTTCTCCAGGCAGAAAATAACCTTTCAAGCCCAGAGTTGACAGGCCCAGCCTGCAGGGCCGTCTGGCTTTCCCTCACTCTGGCAAACTGACTGCTCCCATCTTCTGCACCAGCCTTTCCTGGCAGTGTCTTGTGCTTCTCCCTTGATTCTTTACAGCCCATTTCAATTCTCTTTGCCATCTCATTGTGTCAGGGCTTGTCTCTTTGTCTTGCTGTGTTCCTCCTTTTCTCTTCAGTTTCCCAGGAAGGGCAAGGGTCTGGTCTCCTCTGCTGGTGTGCCCATGGGACTGTCTCCCCACAGCTGGACTTCCCCACTCCACCTCAGTCTGTTAGAAGGGAATTTCTTCCTTCCCCCAGGCCAATGTGCTGGTTTGCCTTCAGGTAGCACATTCTCCCTCTGGAACAGGGCTGCGTGGCTGTGTGCAGGCAGAAGCAGGCAGATTCTCTGGGCTTGTTGAAATGAGGATGACTTGGTTCAGGTGTTCTATCTCCATACTGCTGGTGCCTGACCTTCCTTCCCAGCAGGCACTGCCCTACTGCCTCTGGCCGAGCTGCTTTGCCCAGGCAGAGGGATCCAAGTTCACCCTTGTGTAGCCTGTGCTTGTACCTCCAGAGCTAAAAGTCTTTTGGGAAAGTGGTCAAGGAAGGCTGTCACCAGGGCACACCCAGGTCTCCTCCTGTTTCCACAAGTGGCAAAATCACCATTTTGTGTCTTTCCTGCAGGTTACTCGGCTGGTGAAGGTCACCATGGACAGCTCACCTTATTTCAAGTTGGTCGGCCCCAGTGGTGTGTGCCGTCAGATCCCACCGGGCTCATTTTGTACTATAAACATCCTTTTCACCCCTGAGGGGAGCAAGGTGAGTTTGGAGGAACGTTGTCTCTAAAGCCAGGGCGTTTGTTGCACACTGGTTATAGCCCAGCCCGTGCTGTGAGGTCGGCTCTGGGCTGGGGGCAGGCAGCCTGGAGCTGGTCACACCTTGGCACGGTGTGGTGCTGCCAGGCCCTGCAGCTGGGCCTAGAGGGCTGTGCTTTCCCTCTGTGCCTGTTCTTGAACGTTCACGGGGGAAGAGGCAGATGGAACAGCAGGGAAATGACAGGGAGGGGTGATGATGTTTAGCCACCTCTAGGCTCACTGGAAGGGGTTTAATTATGGAAAATACCAGAGGAACAAAAAGATGATCCAGAGAGCTTTATTCTTTCCCATTGGAATGGAGCAAAAATGATGCTTTTTCACATGCTCTGTTCTCCAGCCTTTATTAGTATGAATTAGTGGTCGTTTTGGGGGTGGAAGAGGTAAATTCATGCCCACAAAGGGTCATAGAAAACAGCCCTTTTTCTTCTGCCATGAGGATGGCACTCAATGCCCTCAATGCTGTGCCAGTCTCTTTTCCTGCAGGATCATTTCCACCAGCTTGTCTGCATCAGCAAAAGAGAAAAGCTCACTGTGCCAATCCGGGCCATTGGTGCCCGCCCAGTCTTGGACTTCCCTGACCAGATGGACTTCTCGTCGTGTCCAGTCAACCACAGCACCCAGAAGACTCTGCTGGTTCACAACACTGGGAACCTGGAAGCCTGTTACAGCCTCAGCACTGAGAGGTAAAGCAGCTCATCTGTCTTAGTGCAAAACACCTTTGGGTGATGGCAGAGTTGGGAAAGAGTATCCCAAAGGAACCAGAGCATCCGAGCTGCTGCACTGCAGCCACAGCTGGAAAGGGGCAGGACGTGTGGGGTCTGCTGTTGCTTCTAGTGTTTGAAGCAGGATGCAAGCCCTGAGCTTTGTCTCTCCCAGATTTCCTGGGGACTGCTGGAACACGTTAGTGGTTGGTCTGCACCCTCCTGAGCGCCAACACCTTCTGAAATGGCTGCCTCCCACTGTCAGCCAATAAACCCATTCTCCAGGAGGCCTCGAGCATGTGGCACATCAGGGGGCCCCTCATCAGATGCCCAACATGAGCTGTGTTGTGAACAGCCCATGCTGTTCCTGTTATTCAAAGCTGATCTGATTTCCCTTGTCAGCTGAGGGCATCAGTCATCTCTTCTGTTTCATGAGGAACCTCTGAAAGCCAGTCTAAATTTTCAAGCAGATTTAATTCCGATTTCTTTTAAAATACTCTGAATTTCCCGTGTTTCTGCTTTGTTTTCCATTTATTTTGCTCTGTGTTAAATTTTTGTCAAACTATCACTCATTCTTCCTTGGGAACTTTCTTCAAGGTCCTCTCATGCCTGTTGATCTACCATCTGCCCATAGGCATATGCACAGGTGTATAAGAAACAGGAGCAATTTGGGGAATATGTGAAAATGTAGGAGATGCAGGGGCTGATTTGCACTTGGGTTCTTAGTCCTGAACTTGGCTGGATCCTCTTCTGAGAAATTGAAAATAGGAAGATGCCTTCTTTCTCAGGCATCCCCTGAAGTCAGCACCAGGAGTCTTATTCCCCATCCAGCCATCTGAGGGCAGGAGTATATCGACATGGGGCAGGAGTAGGAAGGGAACGGGAGGGAAGGTAGCACTCATGAGTTGCCCCTTAACTAGTAACTTCTCTGTTCTGGCAAAATTTCTGGCAAAAGAACAGGAAAAAAATTCCGTGCCTTTCCCACTCCAGGCAATGAACGCCCGAGCCCCAGCAGAGCCCTGCAGCAGTCCTGGCATCCCCATCAGGGCAGATGCAGGAGCACAGAGAGTAATCCAGCTCTGGGGCTGGTGGGGCTTGTCTTTCCTCCTCTCTCTCCAAAGTCTCAGGCCCAGCACAAAAACATTGCTGGCCCAAGGCTTCTCCATTAGCCAGTAGTGATGTTCTCACTGGTGGTAATGGGACCAGGTCAGGCCCCTAATTGCAGCAGTAGCTCCTTATAAGGAGCAGAAAGGGCAGCAATTCCATCAGCTGTCACCACTGACAGGAACAAAGTTCAGTTTGCACAGGGCTCCAGTTGTTCTTCTTATTTTTTTTTTTTTGTGTTGCATTCTCTAATCATTATCAGAATCCCCAGGAAATGTTTTTAAGGTGACAAATTAACCATCAGCAAGCACTAAACTTTTGTTTTCTCAGTGGGGCTGTAGAAAGAGCACAAAGCCCAGCAGCCCCTGGGCAGAACTGTTCCTTTCACCTGAGCTGTCCTGAAGCACTAAAGCTCTGATTTTTGTGTCTGTCAGGCAAGAGCTGTTTACCTGGTGACAAAGCCAAATTGCTCCTGTTAAATCCAAGCTGCACCAACACATTTGCCTAATGATTTCCCTTGTTTCTCTGGTGGGCCAAGCAAACAGTTACCAGCCTGGATGACACTCCAGAATCCCAGACTGCATCCCTGGGGAATACACAGAAACCTCCTGTTCAGCTCCCTTGATGTGCTGCTCTTAATGGCACTTCATTTAGATGGGATTGAATCCTTCAGGCTGTAAACAGGACCCTCCTTTTGGGTACTGTGTCCATGTCACTGTATTGCTCCAATCTGCAGTTGCACTCCTTCAGAGTTTTCATTGCTCCTTTTCTTCCAGCAGCTTTCACTGAAATGTGATAAAAGGTGCCCTTTCTTAGGCTAAACCAGGATGTTTACAAGGGGAAAAACAACCCCAAACAACCACACTGCAAATTAAACTCATTATTCTCTGGTCTTCAAGGAAGACTTTATTCTTCCTCTTGATTCCTAGGCTGTAATCTCACAGGACAGCTGAGATTCCGTTTGCATCTCTTGAATGAGGTTTATAAGGGACTGGAAAAGAGATTCCTGAGGCAGTCAGTGTCAAGTTGTGCATGCAAATAGCTCTTAACCCTCTCTGTGCTCTTCCCAAACCATTCTCTGCTGGGATTGCTGGCAGTCGGACCCTTGAGCCTCCATGCAGAGTATGGGGGAGATAAGTTCATTTCATCCAACAGGATTTTCTGAGGGCTGCATCTCCTCCAAAGAGAGTCAGTAGCTGTTTCTGATGCTGTGTGTTCTGTCTGTCTTCTGCTGACTGTGGTTGCTTTGCTCCTCGCTTGCACAAGTCAGCTGAAGTGAACCAGACTGCAAGTATCGTCCCCAAACCTCCCCCAAGAGTCCTGATCTCTCCCTTGGTCTTGCAGCCCTTTCACTGTCAGCCCAGCCACGGGAACCCTCGATGTTGGTGAAGCCATGCAAGTGACAGTGGAATATCACCCGCTGCAGACCGGGCACCATTCCACATCCCTGGCAGTGCACTGTGACAGAGGTGAGTGCTGGGCACTGCAGGTGCACTCACCCCGCGTCCTTCTGAACAGCAGAGCCCTTTCTAAGCAGAATAACGTTAGACTTGCTCTGCAAACTACTTGTAGAACTGTTCCTTTCAAAGCCTCCGTGTGTTTCAGTGCTCAGAAGTGAGCAGAGAAGGGGCCAAGGCTGAGTCTGCCCCTGTCCTGGATGTGCTGTGTTGCTGTGTGCTGGTCCATCCCTGGGGGGACCCTGGTGCCAGCATGGTGTCCTCCATCCTGCACCCCCACCCCAGTCCTCTACCAGCACTCCCCACTGTCCCAGCCACCTGAATTCCCCTCCAGCAGCACCGCCCCGTCCCAGCTTCACCGCAACGAAAAGTGCAAACTAGTTCGTGTTTAGGGGGTTGATAAAGAGGATAAAGCCCTCAAACAGGGATGAGATTTTTGGAATCCTGTTTTGTTGGGAGTTGCTGAGTGGAGGAAGGAGGAACCTTGATTCTCCACTGCAGTGTGGATGTGCAGGGCTGAAGTTGTGTTCCTGGACAGTGCTGTCTGTGACGTGTGAGCTTTCCATCCAACTCTCTCCAATGTCATGTGTCTCTTGCTCACCTCTGTCCCCTAAGCTGCTTCTCTGTTGTCTTGCCACAGACCCTTTTTCTATGTTGTCCTTTACACATACATGTCATTTCTGTCTAAGAACATTTTCAGGCCCTCGGGTTCCTGTTGGATGACAAACCGTGACAAATTGTCCCTTATTCCCATTTCCCAGGCCATTCATGCTCTCCCAACCTCTCCCATCTGTCTCCCATTCGATTTCTAGGTCGAAGAACCCCATTCAGTCTTCGTGTAAAAGCTGCTCTGTACTTTTAGTCTGTCTCTCTGCCCTTCTTTCTTTCATTTCAAATGCTTCAGCTTGGTGTTTGAGATCAGAATGATATCAAATATTTCTAGACTGATGTGGCCATGGGTTTGGACAGGGAACGGGATTGGGAGAGGCAGGAGCCCCGTGGGGTGCCTTCAGGAGCCCCTGGGTTGTGACTGAGTGGGGCTCCTTAGAGTCACCCGAATGAATTTGATGCAGAATTGCCTGGGATCTGAGTGGGTCACCTGAGCACACCTGACAAATCTCACTGTAAATACTGTCACCTGGGGACAAATCTCTACAAACCCACCCAGAAATCAGGTGCTTAAGGTGGTGTCCAGGACATCCTCACACTGTACCCACGGAGCTGTTGGGATTTGATAAATGTACTGATCCATGGAATTACTTATCCAGCTAAAAGTTGGACATATTCTTCTGTTACCTGTGGTTTGCTCTGCTCCTTGTAATTCCATCAGCAAGGGAGCTGAGCAAAGACTCCTCTTTGCTTTGTTCCAGGTGAAGATACCCACACCAGACTTCTTGGAAAAGCTAAGGACTTCAACATCGAGCTGGACAAGTACTCTTTGGAACTTGACAAGACTTACCTCACACTGTCAAGCCACAGAACCATGGTCATCCACAACAGAAGTAACATCACAGCCCGATTCCAGTGGAAGGCTTTTGCTACTGAGGCAGAGGAGTATCAGCAGAAGATCAGGTTGGTCTGAAAGATGCAGTGACATGCACTGCCCAAGGGTAAAACTAACCTATGGCCTCAGGGGGTGCTTGTGCTTTTGAGTGCTTTAGGGTGTTAGGAACAAGTAGGTGTTCCTGCAGAGTTTGCAGGGCAGTCACAGCTCGCAGTAAGAAGCGACAAAGTTGTTCAGTTCTCAGCTCTGGAGAGGGGCAGTTTGCCCAGAGACAGGGGGACCAACCAGCAGCATGGGAGGATCATGTGGCCCTGTCCTCCCTTTTGAAGTGCTGTGGCCTCCACCTTGAACAACGTCAGCGACCTCCAGAGCCACCGAATCAGCACATAATGGGGGACACACAGTAGGCCTGCTGGGAAGCCTGTAACTCCAGAGTATCCCAGCCAATGGAGAAATGGGGAGGGACCTGTGCTCCGGGCAAAGGAGATAAAAGAAGCTGCAACCTCCACTGAGTTGAGAGACCTCCCTGAGGTCTGTTCAGTGAACTCTCTCTTTTATTAGAGTAAAGGTTTATTTTTTCAGTTAGCTCCTCTGTCTCCTGGCCATTTATGCGAGTTACTTCTGTACAGTCTCTCATCAGCATGGGAGGTGAGAGTGGCAGTGGTTTTGCCATTCCACATACTCAGGTCTTGGTTCAGTGGTTGTCAGGGGTCCACTCTGGGGGTCCTCCGAGGTGAGAGCCCCCTAAATCAGTCGTCCTATTTGTGACCCCGCTTCTTGCACTCGGGCAGGTATTCCCTTGTTATATAACACAAGGCAGTGGAAGGTGGGGGTGCAGAGTATCAGGGCCTTCTGGCACGTCATGGGGAAATTACTGTCTGTTGATGGAGGTTGAGCAGAGGGTTGCCACCTCAGTGGCTGGATGCCCTCCTCATGCCCAGCACTGCAGGTCAGCCCTGGAGAAACATTTCCGAATGCGCTGCACAAGGAGCCAGCCATAGCCAGTATTTTTGGGGCAGGGAGCCAG